>NC_132917.1:70035046-70338076 GCF_047675955.1 Chlorocebus sabaeus | reverse complement strand
TCTACGGACAACCAAAATCATCTGTACAAAACTCAGAGGGAATAGGAAAGAGAGTCACATTTTTGTCATGGGACATAGTCCCAACTACAAATTCACTTCTATGTTTTTAAGACTGTTGAGCTTTGCCTTAAATTTACCTCTGTATTCTTCAGTTTTCTCACTTAAAATGAGGAGTATCCTTCTTCCACCCACACTGCATCTGCAAACTACAGATGAAAAAGGCACCTGTCAAAAGTTCTGAGGACATAAAATGTTCTAGAAAAACAATCATCCCAATAGTGCTTATATGTGCTCAGTGTAGAGGGTTTAAAGGGATTATGGTTCAAAGACTCAACAAGAGGAAGCATTTTTTCCTAAGGGTGGATTGAGAGTTTCCTGCCAACCACTTTACCTAACAATTTTGATACTTATAAGGAGAATAGAGGCACACAGAGACTGCAAAGGCAGGTAGCCCTGGGCTCTAACGGGGCTGTTCCTCCAACAAAGCCAGAACAGAATTCCCCATCCAGCAGGACTGGGCTCCAGTTCCCAGAGCCATTCACATTCTCATTCAAAGCCAGCTGATGAGAGCCAAACATAGACCTCCTTGTTTACTTTGTGAATGGAACTTGGAAGTAAAGTATTTTCCAAATGCTGGTTGACACCAAGAGGATATAATTACAATAAGGGGCTTTCTGGTTTGAAGATATGAAAGAAGGAAATGATTTGTCTCTTTGAAATCAAATTATCACATATTAAAAGAAAAGGGGGAGGCTTAGCTTCCAGTCCGCAAATCAAAATCATGACCTGTAATTTTCTTTTTTTTTTCTTAAAATTACTAAGACCAAGGTAGGGATAGAAGAAGCTGCCTGGGAGCTGGAGAACGGGGTCATGAGGAGGAAGAGGAGCTTAGTGGGAGAGAGTGTGATCTTCATCCAGTATATTTCCCATCTATTTCCATTGCATTTTAATCCATAATGAATGTAGAATGGTGATTGGCAAGCTGCTTGTGGAGTCTCACACCTGCCTCTCTCCTCCTTGTGCCTTTTGGGGGAGGTAGTGATGTTCCCAGGGGGAGTTGGGGTACAGGTAAGAGGCCAAGTTGAAATATGTATGTCGTGCATCTTTAGATGGATACAATCTCTGGTTTTAGCCCTCACTTAACATGATTCTATTGAGGTTTTATTTTCATTTCCCAGAGCCTATTTGCTAATTAAAGCCCTTTGCCTTGGGACTCTTAGCCCTTTTAATTCCAAAATACCCCTAAATTTTCCTGTTAATTCCTGATTTGTTTATTTTCCAAATGAGAGTCATCTTGAGTGTGTGGAAGATGCCCACAAGGACTTCTTAACTCTCAACTCTCTCACACACACACATGCCCTCTGAAGTGACAGTGTGCTCTATTAGAAAGGGCGAGAGCTTTAGAGGAAACCAACCATGAGTTCTGGTTTCAGCTCTGCCATTTGCTGACTTTGCAGCATTGAACAACCTTAAACCCCCTGAGCTCCACTTTCCTCATCTGTAAGATGAGATAGTGAGGATTCCCTTGCAAGATTTTTATGGGAATTAAATAGAATTCTCTCTATAAAATGCTAGGCATAGCACTTACAGTAAGTGAACAATCTAATAGTAGCTGCTACTAATAATATCATCATCATCATCGCAGTCCAACCTCAGAAAATTCTACATTGGGTTAAAAACTCTAAGACCAGGTACTTTAGATGGAATTGAAAGCTGGCAAAATACTTCAGTGTTCATGTTATCTGATTTTCTTCTCCCTGTTGGAAAAGAAAAAGGTACCAAATGATGCAAACTCTGCTTTTGCCTTCAAAGTAAGTGTGATGAACCCCACTGGGCTTCTCTGACTGTATCTGTTTTCCCAGTACACACGCGCGTGCGCGCGCGCACACACACACACACACACATGGCTGCTGAGTTATCGATAACCAGTATCTTTGTAGGAAAGTAGAAACTAAATTGTCTGCTTCTTTACCAATACCTTTGTTTGAATTTGGTTCCATCACATCTGATGCCCCTTGGGTTTTTCCCAAAGGGAGAAATGGTCAGAGGGAATTAAAATGGCTCAGATATTCCTTTAGATTTCCCCTACAGCATCTTGTTTGAAGCTGCAAAAGCAATTCAGAAGTCCATCTTAGGCCTGCTCTGAGCTCCTGGATAAGAGCACTGGGTAACCCAGAGGTTCCTGCCCTTAGTGGAAGGCCTGAGAGCATCTCATGTTCCAGCCACCACCCTACTTCCAGCAGCTCCTCAATTAACCATCATCCCTGGACATGTAGAAATCTCTTTTGCATCTGTATTTTCAACCACTGCTCCCTTGTGTGAATAATAAGTTCCATATGTATAGTTCCCCACTCCTCCCCCAAATAAAGTAATACTTCCTCTTGTTTCTCCTGAAAGTGCCCCTTTCTGATTACTAGAAGATGTTCACAAGTGAAGTGTTCCCCTTCCTCACTGCAGTGTGATCTGTGGGTTGGGATCATGTGCCTTCTCAGCATTTGTCTTTCTGGACTTGAATAGCATCCTAATTTTCTATAGCTCTTCAGTCTCTCAATGTCAGAGAAAACTGGGACCAAATTTCAGTTCTACTACATTCCAGGTACATGTCCATTGACAGGGTTATCTAAGCTTCAGTTTTGTTTTCTTATCTTAAAAATAGAGACTAATAATGCTAACCCCACGGGGTGGTTTTGATGTTTAGTGAGATAATATGGAGTCCCTGCCCTTCAGTGGGGATGGAGGGGTGGGTAGGATCTAAAGTCAGTGTGTGATCAGGGAAAGTTAAAACGCAAATAGAGTCAAATTTCTTCAATATTGGAAAAGATCACTGAAGAGCTAGTAGATTTTCCAGGGATTATGTTATAGGAAAAATATGTTCTCTTTTAAGCATAGAAATTCTCTCAGTAAATTGAGAATCTAGGGTTGGGGGATGGTAGAGACAAAAATGGCCCTGCCGCACCCCACCCAGCTGAACTAGTGGAACAGCGAGAGAACTGTAGCACTGTGGTTACCTTTCTTTCACTGCTGAACTACAATGAAGGCCCCTTCTCTCTTAAACGATGGTATTGCAAAGCTAAACTCTGTTTTCAAATGGTTTTATATCCATCATTTAAAAGATATTCAGTGTTCTTGGGTTTAATAATGAATGAGTTGCATAATTATATTTATCTCATCTCCACCATCCCACACTCCCCCCTCTAAGACAGCAACATTGAATTCCCCTCATTAGTTGGTAACACTTGAGATCAATTTCCTACTGTTAATATGATGGGGATTCCTTTTCCGTAATCCTGCTGACATCCCCGCTCATTTGAAAACTCTCTTGTTCTTCTGCCCGCACACAGCGCCCCAGGAAATGCCCCTATCAATCAGTTTCCTCAATGGGGCGTTGCTCCCTCTGCAAAGGTCAGTGGCAATGCCACACCAGATGCTAACAGTGCTCTTCCTCTTCGGGATCATTCACAAAAGTAAGAATCATTCTCACCTCCCCCCACCCACATGCCCAGGGGAGCAGGGCCCCTGCTCACCAAGTCTCTCTGGAGAGGCACTGGGTTCTAGACCATTTACTTCTCTAAGCTCTGGCTTAGCAGTTCTGCCACCCGAGTGTAAGCCTCTGCACCAGCCCCTCCTTCACTCCATAGCTGCCTTTGCAGGTTCACGCATCGCCTCCCGAGCTTGGAGTGCCACCCTTGTAAACTGGGCCCGCTACTGCCCTGAAGCCAGCCTCCCATGCCAGAGCTGAGTCCAGAGCCTTGGGTGACTCCAGCCTGGCCTCGGGGTGGAATGGAGGCCTTGATACCTGGGAGTATCAGATTTATACCCCCTCAGCTTCCCCAGTAGCTACTGCTGACTCCCATCTTTACTAAATTAATCTACTGCATTTTCTCCTAGACATCCAAAAAGTATTAGTTGGCTTTGCCATTGTAGTATCTGAAGACAAAATATTTAGTCCCAGGTCAGAAACTTTGGCTGAAAGTTCCTACTAAAAAGCCAGACGTCATGATTAAATTGTTAGAAAGTTAGCTATGATATTTGAGGAAGTTATGAAATGGCTATAAATGATGTAAGTTCTGCAATGGGCAAACGTGTTCACAACTTTTGACATCTGGGAAAGAGAGTTAAGAGCCACGGGCTCAGCCGGCTCCCACTGACCAGCACAGCATGAAGTCCAATTAGGGCTGCTTTTAAAGGGGGTGATTGTGCTCAGTGGTGTGGACGCTGCTCCCACGGGAGCAGGGCTGTTGGAAGGAGCTGTCCAGATGGCTGTCTCCCTGGCTGCTCTGAACTGCGGAGACCCCTCCTGTGAATTGGATGGGGGATTTCCCTGCCCCTCAATTGCTATTCCAGACCCCCTTCCTGTAAGTGGGGTTGGGCTCCAGGCCCTATTAGTGGGTCTGTGGTCTCTGGGCAAAGCTTTCACAACTTCCCCAGAGAGCAGTGGTGTCTGCAAGATGTGCGTTTGGTTAACATGCTGGAGGGGCCTCTCATAAATTTCATGGCAACAGGAACTGAGTGGCTTTGAAACTCCAGCTGCTGGTGGGCTCGATATGAGGTCTGTTCCGAAAACTGGAACATTTGCTTTTCCTATCATCAGCCCTGAGTGCTACTCAGACCCGGTGTCTGGAGGAGATGCGCCAGAGTCCTGGGGGCCAGCGCCAGTCCTTCTCTGCCCTCAGCTGGCACATCTTGAGGAGACTTTCTTTGGACATTCCCTGCTGGCCTTTGCCACCTTCCTTTTCTAAGTGATTCTTTTTTTAAAATTTTAAGTCTCTAGGCCTTTCCTTCCCTCACTCACTATTTTCCTGAATTTTCAGAAAAAAAAATAGAGTGGGAAAGGGAGAGTGAAGGGAGGTAGAGGAAAAAAATAGGAAGAGAGAGAAAAGCAGGAAGAAAAGAAAGAGGCAGACTCAGAGACTGAGAGAGAGGCTGAGAGAATCATTCTTAGGAAAGATACAAGGAATTTGGGAGTTTCCTTGTAATGCTCATTTTTATAAAATAACTAGAGGCAGTTTTGTCCCCCAAGGAGGAGATTGTGCTCTAAGTTACTGAGCAAACCATTGCCCATTGACAAGTTTATCTAAGCTTCAGTTTAGTTTTCTTATCTAAAAAATGGAGACTATTTAGGTTAAAGCAGGCCGCCTACCCTGCCTCGACTTGGGGGATGATGTAAGGAAAGCCCCTGGCACTTAGCCAGCACTCAGTAAGTGACACCCCTGTCCCTGCCCTCCCCCACCTTCCCCAAACTGTCTTTCATAGGAATAGCCTTGTCTGCCTGGGCCGACCCTGCTGCGGTATTGGGGGTGTTCTTTGCTGAGTCTGGGAGGATCTAAGACAAACACCTTTAAAGGCCCCCAGATGGGAACAGTGACTCACCCTCACTTGTTGCAGGTGGTTTTAGTAAAGCACATCAGCTCACAAGGCACCCTAGGGACACACAAGCCCCAGTGCCGCCCTCCTGCAGCTGGCTCACCCGAAGGGTGCACAGGAAGAGCAGAGTGGCCACAGTGTGGCTTGCCCTTGGGACTGTGGTTTGACCCACTCCTCCCTGCCCACTTACGTCTCAAGTTTGAATCACATCCCCTATTAGAAAACCTGTGACAAGCTCCAAAGCTGCCGAATATGCTGGTGGAAGCGGAACCGGTCCTGCACATGGTGCACATTGAACTCCTCTGGGTGGCGGGGGCAGGACAGCACCCTGTGCAAAGAGCCTCGAACTTGAATTAAATGCTTGTTTTTAAGATGTTTGGTTATATGGGGGGGCAGGGCAGCGGCGGGAGAATGCACATAAGAGAACAGAAAGAGTGAGCTTAGGTGCGTGTTCGTGTGCAGCGTGTACTTACATGGTTCTCTCTACATGGTGGATTACAGATGGGTTTTATTCTTTAATATGGTATTTATTATATATTGATTTATTTTAATTTCCTAAAGTGTATCACTTTTGTAATGAGAAAATGTTTTGAAACTTGAAAAAGTTTCAAGAGTGAATGTATCATGGTTGTAGTTAGGTAAAGGGTTTGTTTTTTTTTTAATAAACAACCTTTTGATGATAGTCCACTAGCATCAAGCTCCCTTCATCCTCTCTGACCTTTGGACTGAGGCAGACAGGTGGAATTACGGAGGACCAGGAGCTTGCACTCTAAGCCTCAGGCTTGTTTCCACTCTGGTATCTGAATACACAGAGCGAGACCACCACGTGTCATCTGCCATCACTGTTACTTTGCATGGAGTTTCTTCACAGCTTGGACTCTTCTGGCTTCTTAGTGAGCTGTGTGAAGTGAAGGAACTGATGGTTTACACTGGCAGATGCTTCTTTGGGAAATTGTTCAGGATGTCATCCACCATAGCACATGAAGCCCCCTTCAAAAACACCCACAGAAGAAGAGAAGTTGCTCTCTGACCATTGCTCTCCAACCACAGACTTAGGGAAAGCTGAGCCTGTCCAGCTTGTGCAAAACAGGTATACATATTCCTATCTAATGAACCTTATACATCCTTGCTAAGACTGCCAGGAGGCATACAGTTAGATTTGTCCCTCAGCTTCGGTACATGCGTGTGATTTTCTAATATCCGTCTTTGTGTATTAACCTGGTGCCTGTTTTGCTCATTGCTACTCCTTACCTTTACTTTCCTTTGTCCCAATCTCTCCTTCCCTCTCTCACTGCCTGCTTGTCTGTTTTTTCCTGTTTCCCTCCCTCCCCTCTTCTCCTTCTCTTCCTTCTCTCTCTCATCGCTCTCATAACCCACCCCCCACGTCTCTGTACTCTGTCTCCCTTCCTGTCTCCTTCCCTCCTTCTTCCCTTTTATATCCCTGTCCCCCGTCTCTCTCCTTCTCTCTCTTTCTCCCACACACACTTCTTTCTCGTTTGCATTGCCTTTTTATGGTACCTATTTTTGTAACACCTCCTCATGTCATTTATAAGAAGAGGCAAAGGTATCCATCAGTAGGGGTTAAATGAGACCATAGCAGAGTCCACCATTCACCCATCAGTTTTGGAGGAGAGTGTTCCAAAACAGATTCCAAGTTTTCTCTGTCTTTGAGTGTATCTCTACTGACCTAATACTTTACCACGAAGAACCTCAGCGGATTTAAGGCTTTAGAATCACACAGGAGTTTGAAGAACTGGAAGATAATCAACTCCAAAAAGGACCCTGGCCCTTCTACTTTTCCAAGAGCCCATTTATCCTTTGCTTCTGTGTAACACAAGCCTGCATCTCAAACATTAGTGTGCATCAGAATCACCTGCAGGAGGCCAGATGTGGCGGCTCGCACCTATAATCTCAGCACTTTGGGAGGCCGAGGCAGGCGGATCACCTGAGCCCAGGAGTTCGAGACCAGCCTGGGCAATGTGGTGACACTCCATCTCTACTAAGATACAAAAATTAGCTGGGTGCAGTGGCATGTACCTGTTAATCCCAGCTACGCCGGAGGCTGAGGTGGGAGGATGGCTTGAGCCTAGGAGGTCAAGGCTGCAGTGAGCCATGAATGTGCCACTGCACTCCAACCTGGATGACAAAGTGAGATCCTGTCTCAAAAATAAATAAATAAATCACCTGCAGGGCAAACGTTACAGTATAGCAATTCTATTTCTTTTTTTTTTTTTTTTTTTTTTTTTGAGTAGCAATCTTTTTCTTTTTTTTTTTTTTTTAAATTTATTTATTATTATTAAACTTCAAGTTGTAGGGTACATGTGCACAACGTGCAGGTTTGCTACATATGTATACCTGTGCCATGTTGGTGTGCTGCACCCATCAACTCGTCATTTACATCAGGTATAACTCCCAATGCAATCCTCCCCCCCCTCCCCATGATAGGCCCCGGTGTGTGATGTTCCCCTTCCCGAGTCCAAGTGATCTCATTGTTCAGTTCCCACCTACGAGTGAGAACATGCGGTGTTTGGTTTTCTGTTCTTGTGATAGTTTGCTAAGAATGATGGTTTCCAGCTGCATCCATGTCCCTACAAAGGACACAAACTCATCCTTTTTTATGGCTGCATAGTATTCCATGGTGTATATGTGCCACATTTTCTTAATCCAATCTGTCACTGATGGACATTTGGGTTGATTCCAAGTCTTTGCTATTGTGAATAGTGCTGCAATAAACATACGTGTGCATGTGTCCTTATAGCAGCATAATTTATAATCCTTTGGGTATATACCCAGTAATGGGATGGCTGGTCATATGGTACATCTAGTTCTAGATCCTTGAGGAATCGCCATACTGTTTTCCATAATGGTTGAACTAGTTTACAATCCCACCAACAGTGTAAAAGTGTTCCTATTTCTCCACATCCTCTCCAGCACCTGTTGTTTCCTGACTTTTGAATGATCGCCATTCTAACTGGTGTGAGATGGTATCTCATTGTGGTTTTGATTTGCATTTCTCTGATGGCCAGTGATGATGAGCATTTTTTCATGTGTCTGTTGGCTGTATGAATGTCTTCTTTTGAGAAATGTCTGTTCATATCCTTTGCCCACTTTTGGATGGGGTTGTTTGTTTTTTTCTTGTAAATTTGTTTGAGTTCTTTGTAGGTTCTGGATATTAGCCCTTTGTCAGATGAGTAGATTGCAAAAATTTTCTCCCATTCTGTAGGTTGCCTGCTCACTCTGATGGTAGTTTCTTTTGCTGTGCAGAAGCTCTTTAGTTTGATGAGATCCCATTTGTCAATTTTGGCTTTTGCTGCCGTTGCTTTTGGTGTTTTAGACATGAAGTCTTTGCCCATGCCTATGTCCTGAATGGTACTACCTAGGTTTTCCTCTAGGATTTTTATGGTATTAGGTCTAACATTTAAGTCTCTAATCCATCTTGAATTAATTTTCGTATAAGGAGTAAGGAAAGGATCCAGTTTCAGCTTTCTACTTATGGCTAGCCAGTTTTCCCAGCACCATTTATTAAATAGGGAATCCTTTCCCCATTTCTTGTTTCTCTCAGGTTTGTCAAAGATCAGATGGCTGTAGATGTGTGGTATTATTTCTGAGGACTCTGTTCTGTTCCATTGGTCTATATCTCTGTTTTGGTACCAGTACCATGCTGTTTTGGTTACTGTAGCCTTGTAGTATAGTTTGAAGTCAGGTAGCGTGATGCCTCCAGCTTTGTTCTTTTGACTTAGGATTGTCTTGGAGATGCGGGCTCTTTTTTGGTTCCATATGAACTTTAAAGCAGTTTTTTCCAATTCTGTGAAGAAGCTCATTGGTAGCTTGATGGGGATGGCATTGAATCTATAAATTACCTTGGGCAGTATGGCCATTTTCACGATATTGATTCTTCCTATCCATGAGCATGGTATGTTCTTCCATTTGTTTGTGTCCTCTTTGATTTCACTGAGCAGTGGTTTGTAGTTCTCCTTGAAGAGGTCCTTTACATCCCTTGTAAGTTGGATTCCTAGGTATTTTATTCTCTTTGAAGCAATTGTGAATGGAAGTTCATTCCTGATTTGGCTCTCTGTTTGACTGTCACTGGTGTATAAGAATGCTTGTGATTTTTGCACATTAATTTTGTATCCTGAGACTTTGCTGAAGTTGCTTATCAGCTTAAGGAGATTTTGGGCTGAGACAATGGGGTTTTCTAAATATACAATCATGTCGTCTGCAAACAGGGACAATTTGACTTCTTCTTTTCCTAACTGAATCCCCTTGATTTCTTTCTCTTGCCTGATTGCCCTAGCCAGAACTTCCAACACTATGTTGAATAGGAGTGGTGAGAGAGGGCATCCCTGTCTTGTGCCAGTTTTCAAAGGGAATTTTTCCAGTTTTTGCCCATTCAGTATGATATTGGCTGTGGGTTTGTCATAAATAGCTCTTATGATTTTGAGGTACGTTCCATCAATACCGAATTTCTTGAGCGTTTTTAGCATGAAGGGCTGTTGAATTTTGTCAAAAGCCTTTTCTGCATCTATTGAGATAATGATGTGGTTCTTGTCTTTGGTTCTGTTTATATGCTGGATTATGTTTATTGATTTGCGAATGTTGAACCAGCCTTGCATCCCAGGGATGAAGCCCACTTGATCATGGTGGATAAGCTTTTTGATGTGCTGCTGAATCCGGTTTGCCAGTATTTTATTGAGGATTTTTGCATCGATGTTCATCAGGGATATTGGTCTAAAATTCTCTTTTTTTGTTGTGTCTCTGCCAGGCTTTGGTATCAGGATGATGTTGGCCTCATAAAATGAGTTAGGGAAGATTCCCTCTTTTTCTATTGATTGGAATAGTTTCAGAAGGAATGGTACCAGCTCCTCCTTGTACCTCTGGTAGAATTCAGCTGTGAATCCATCTGGTCCTGGACTTTTTTTGGTTGGTAGGCTATTAATTATTGCCTCAATTTCAGAGCCTACTATTGGTCTATTCAGGGATTCAACTTCTTCCTGGTTTAGTCTTGGAAGAGTGTAAGTGTCCAGGAAATTATCCATTTCTTCTAGATTTTCCGGTTTATTTGCATAGAGGTGTTTATAGTATTCTCTGATGGTAGTTTGTATTTCTGTGGGGTCGGTGGTGATATCCCCTTTATCATTTTTAATTGCGTCGATTTGATTCTTCTCTCTTTTCTTCTTTATTAGTCTTGCTAGTGGTCTGTCAATTTTGTTGATCTTTTCAAAAAACCAACTCCTGGATTCATTGATTTTTTGGAGGGTTTTTTGTGTCTCTATCTCCTTCAGTTCTGCTCTGATCTTAGTTATTTCTTGCCTTCTGCTAGCTTTCGAATGTGTTTGCTCTTGCTTCTCTAGTTCTTTTAATTGCGATGTTAGAGTGTCAATTTTAGATCTTTCCTGCTTTCTCTTGTGGGCATTTAGTGCTATAAATTTCCCTCTACACACTGCTTTAAATGTGTCCCAGAGATTCTGGTATGTTGTATCTTTGTTCTCATTGGTTTCAAAGAACATCTTTATTTCTGCCTTCATTTCGTTATGTACCCAGTAGTCATTCAGGAGCAGGTTGTTCAGTTTCCATGTAGTTGAGCAGTTTTGATTGAGTTTCTTAGTCCTGAGTTCTAATTTGATTGCACTGTGGTCTGAGAGACAGTTTGTTATAATTTCTGTTCTTGTACATTTGCTGAGGAGTGCTTTACTTCCAATTACGTGGTCAATTTTGGAGTAAGTACAATGTGGTGCTGAGAAGAATGTATATTCTGTTGATTTGGGGTGGAGAGTTCTATAGATGTCTATTAGGTCTGCTTGCTGCAGAGATGAGTTCAATTCCTGGATATCCTTGTTAACTTTCTGTCTCGTTGATCTGTCTAATGTTGACAGTGGAGTGTTGAAGTCTCCCATGATTATTGTATGGGAGTCTAAGTCTCTTTGTAAGTCTCTAAGGACTTGCTTTATGAATCTGGGTGCTCCTGTATTGGGTGCATATATATTTAGGATAGTTAGCTCTTCCTGTTGAATTGATCCCTTTACCATTATGTAATGGCCTTCTTTGTCTCTTTTGATCTTTGATGGTTTAAAGTCTGTTTTATCAGAGACTAGTATTGCAACCCCCGCTTTTTTTTGTTCTCCATTTGCTTGGTAAATCTTCCTCCATCCCTTTATTTTGAGCCTATGTATGTCTCTGCGTGTGAGATGGGTCTCCTGAACACAGCAGACTGATGGATCTTGACTCTTTATCCAGTTTGCCAGTCTGTGTCTTTTAATTGGAGCATTTAGTCCATTTACATTTAAGGTTAAGATTGTTATGTGTGAACTTGATCCTCCCATGATGATATTAACTGGTTATTTTGCTCGTTAGTTGATGCAGTTTCTTCCTAGCCTTGATGGTCTTTACATTTTGGCATGTTTTTGCAATGGCTGGTACCGGTTGTTCCTTTCCATGTTTAGTGCTTCCTTCAGGGTCTCTTGTAAGGCAGGCCTAGTGGTGACAAAATCTCTAAGCATTTGCTTATCTGTAAAGGATTTTATTTCTCCTTCACTTATGAAACTTAGTTTGGCTGGATATAAAATTCTGGGTTTAAAATTCTTTTCTTTAAGAATGTTGAATATTGGCCCCCACTCTCTTCTGGCTTGAAGAGTTTCTGCCGAGAGATCTGCTGTTAGTCTGATGGGCTTCCCTTTGTGGGTAACCCGACCTTTCTCTCTGGCTGCCCTTAAGATTTTTTCCTTCATTTCAACTTTGGTGAATCTGGCAATTATGTGTCTTGGAGTTGCTCTTCTCGAGGAGTATCTTTGTGGCGTTCTCTGTATTTCCTGGATTTGAATGTTGGCCTGCCCTACTAGGTTGGGGAAGTTCTCCTGGATGATATCCTGAAGAGTGTTTTCCAACTTGGTTCCATTTTCCCCCTCACTTTCAGGCACCCCAATCAGACGTAGATTTGGTCTTTTTACATAATCCCATACTTCTTGCAGGCTTTGTTCATTTCTTTTTCTTCTTTTTTCTTTTGGTTTCTCTTCTCGCTTCATTTCATTCATTTGATCCTCCATCGCTGACATTCTTTCTTCCAGTTGATCGAGACGGTTACTGAAGCTTGTGCATTTGTCACGTATTTCTCGTGCCATGGTTTTCGTCTCTTTCATTTCGTTTGTGAGCTTCTCTGCATTAATTACTCTAGCCATCAATTCTTCCACTTTTTTTTCAAGATTTTTAGTTTCTTTGCGCTGGGTACGTAATTCCTCCTTTAGCTCTGAGAAATTTGATGGACTGAAGCCTTCTTCTCTCATCTCGTCGAAGTCATTCTCCGTCCAGCTTTGATCCGTTGCTGGCGATGAGCTGCGCTCCTTTGCCGGGGGAGATGCGCTCTTATTTTTTGAATTTCCAGCTTTTCTGCCCTGCTTTTTCCCCATCTTTGTGGTTTTATCTGCCTCTGGTCTTTGATGATGGTGATGTACTGATGGGGTTTTGGTGTAGGTGTCCTTCCTGTTTGATAGCTTTCCTTCTAACAGTCAGGATCCTCAGCTGTAGGTTGTAGCTGTAGGAGATTGCTTGAGGTCCACTCCAGACCCTGTTTGCCTGGGTATCAGCAGCAGAGGCTGCAGAAGATAGAATATTTCTGAACAGCGAGTGTACCTGTCTGATTCTTGCTTTGGAATCTTCCTCTCAGGGGTGTACTCCACCCTGTGAGGTGTGGTGTATCAGACTGCCCCTAGTGGGGGATGTCTCCCAGTTAGGCTACTCAGGGGTCAGGGACCCACTTGAGCAGGGAGTCTGTCCCTTCTCAGATCTCAACCTCCGTGTTGGGAGATCCACTGCTCTCTTCAAAGCTGTCAGACAGAGTCGTTTGCGTCTGCAGAGCTGCTGCGTTTGTTATTATTTACTGTGCCCTGTCCCCAGAGGTGGAGTCTACAGAGACAGGCAGGTTTCCTTGAGCTGCTGTGAGCTCCACCCAGTTTGAGCTTCCCAGCAGCTTTGTTTACCTACTTAAGCCTCAGCAATGGCGGGCGCCCCTCCCCCAGCCTGGCTGCTGCCTTGCCGGTAGATCACAGACTGCTGTGCTAGCAATGAGGGAGGCTCCGTGGGTGTGGGACACTCCCGGCCAGGTGTGGGATATGATCTCCTGGTGTGCCTGTCTGCTTAAAGCGCAGTATTGGGGTGGGAGTTACCCGATTTTCCAGGTGTTGTGTGTCTCAGTTCCCCTGGCTAGGAAAAGGGATTCCCTTCCCCCTTGCGCTTTCCAGGTGAGGCAATGCCTCGCCCTGCTTCAGCTCTCGCTGGTCGGGCTGCAGCAGCTGACCAGCACCGATCGTCTGGCACTCCCCAGTGAGATGAACCCAGTACCTCAGTTGAAAATGCAGAAATCGCCGGTCTTCTGTGTCGCTCGCGCCGGGAGTTGGAGACTGGAGCTGTTCCTATTCGGCCATCTTGCTCCGCCCCCGCAATTCTATTTCAATAGGCCTGACTTTAGAAAATCACCTGGCAAGCTTGTCCCATAGATTTCCGGGCCCCACCCCAGAGATCCTGATTCAGAAGGTATGGGTTGGGTAGGGGTGGCAGACAGACTCAGGGGAATGTGAAGCTGTCTGTCCATAGATCACACTTGGAGGAACCCAGCTCAAAGCCCTGACAAGGGATTTCCTCTAGCCGCTTGGAGGTGGTGGTTTAAATGGCCTTTTGTGGACCCTGTCAAAAGCCTTTTTGAACATGTACATCAAATGAGATCCACTAGCCCAGCAGTCCCCAACATTTGTGGCACCAGGGACCAGTTGCATGGAACACGATTTTTCCACAGACTTGGGAGGGGTGCTGGTTTCAGGATGATTCCAGCATGTTACACTGATTGTGTACTTTATTTCTATTATTATTACATTATGATATTTAATGAAATAATTATGCAACTCACCATACTGTAGAATCAGGAGGAGCCCTGGGCTTGTTTCTCTGCAACTAGACAGTCCCATTTGGGGGTGATGGGAGACAGTGAGAGATCATCAGGTATTAGATTCTCATAAGGAGCACACAGCCTAGATCCCTCACATGCACAGTTCACAATAGGTTTCCCGCTCCTATGAGGATCTAATGCCCCTGCTAAACTGACAGGAGGCGGAGCTCAGGTGGTAATGTGAGCAATGGGAAGTGCTGTAAGTACAGATGAAGCTTTGCTGCCTTGCCGACTTGCATCGGCCTCCAGGGTCTAGCCCCTTCATCTCTCTATGTTTGCTCCTTGACACATTCAGTGAGCACAGAGAAGCCAGTTATGCAAACTACAGCAGACCCTTCCTGTCTCAATTCAACATCCAGCATCTACTGTTAGCCAGTGACTGGGCCCGTTCATCAACCACTCAGGCCAAGCACATGCAGGTGACTGTAACCAGTCCAGGCAACTGGACCCAGCAGTCCTGCAGACTCCTGCTCAGAGGAGAGTCCGGCAGCCCCCAGTCGATATCTCCACCTGGCTTTGGGCTTCTCTGCTTGTCCTCATGTGTGAAAGACAATAACTGTCATTAAGGGATAAAGGGGACACTTGGTCTTTTAGTTACACCTCACTGAATGTATGGGGGGGATTACATACTGTAGTGGTTTTACCACATGTGGATATTCATTCATATCTTGGGATTGTCAGTGGTGACAACATGAGAGCTAACAGCTGAGTGTCATACCAGACGATCTCTTGAGTACAGAACTTAACAAGCATTACCTCATTCAACCGCAGAGGCACCAAGGAGGCAGGGGGACCTGCTGTCTTGTAACTACAGAGGCAGGCTAGGAGAGGCCAGCTGCTTCAGGTGGCAGAGGCAGGATTCAAACCCGTGTCTCTGACTCCAAAGCCCATGCTTTTAACCACTACACAATGTGTCTCCTTCAATGTCAAGGATTCTATTGTATTTTTAGCCTCTGCTTTTCCCCCCTGGAATTATGGGATTTCTAAAATGATGACACTTCTAGAAGCAGCTGATGAATAGAAAGATAGCAACAGGAGTTTAATATTTAGAGATGGTCTAATATCTCCCAAGATATGAAATGTTCTGTCATTTCTCAGAGAGCAAGAGCTCCAGGAACATGGTTTTTTTTCCTCAAAAAAAAAACTAAGTGGGAAAGACCCACTCCTGAAATACCCAAAATACAAGCATAAGAGGACCTGTTGAAAGGAGCGATGGAGACTGTATCGATGGAGCTGTCCTGAAATAGTGACATACCATGCCTCAAATTTACTCTGGACAAAATGGGAGTGGAATAAAATAAGCCCAAAGCGCTGCCTGGTCAGCAGGTCTGTTGTGCATGATGGTGCTCCTGAATTGGCTGGCTATTTTTATTCCTGTCTGAAAGCCAAGGATGGAAAACCCTGAGAGGTTTGGTGACCACCCCAAGCTCGTGAGAGTCACGGTACTAGGGCTCTGAGTAGGACCGTCTCAGGCCCTACTCTGCTCTTTTTTCTCTCTCCCCATTATGGAAAAGAGAAAAGAATTTCCCAACACTGACTGTGCTGCTCTCACATGGGTTTCTTGCTTTAAGTAATCTTTTTTTAAATTATTTAATTTTTTTAAGTTCCAAGGTACATGTGCAGGATGTGCAGGTTCGTCACATAGGTAAATGTGTGCCATGGTGGTTTGCTGCACATAACAATCCATCACCTAAGTATTAAGCCCAGCATGCATTAGCTCTTTCCCCTAATGTTCTCCCCACTCGCCCTCCCCCAAAAGGCCCCAGTGAGTGTTACTGTTCCCCTTCCTGTGTCCATGTGTTCTCTTTGTTCAGCTCCCACTTATAAGTGAGAACATGCAGTGTTTAGTTTTCTCTTCCTGCGTTAGTTTGCTGAGGATAATGGCTTCCTGTTTCATCCATGTCCCTGCAAAGGACATGATCTCATTCCTTTTTATGGCTGCATGGTATTCCATGGTGTATATGTATCACATTTTCTTTATTCAGTCTATCATTGATGGGCATTTGGGTTGGTTCCATGTCTTTACTATTGTGAATAGGCCTGCCATGAACATACGCATGCGTGTATATTTATAATAGAATGATTTATATTCCTTTGGGTATATACCTAGTAATGGGGCTTTAAGTAATCTTTATAGCCTTATCACTCCTAATCTTACCAAGAGAAGCCCTGCTACCATCTTCGTGCATGTCCTTCCCAGACTCCTTCATGTCTAATTTCTATTTGTGTTGTTTTGTTTTGCTTTTAAGGAGGATCATCATACTATACAGACCTTACTGGAAACCCATTTACTTCACTTACTGTATATCGTAAGCACTTTTGCATCATTAACTCTTCCGCTTCTGCATCAATTTAATGGTTACAGAATATTCTTTTGTACCTTTCTCTTCTCTTGCTTTCAAAACAGATTCTTATGAAAGCTATCTAAAAAAAATCACTGTCACTTTGCAAAAGTGAAATTAGGTAGCTCTTGGGTTGAAATAGTAAAATTGCTCTGTTATCTTTGAATTACCTTAGTTTGGGGGGAAAATTGTTTTGCTGTCTACAAAAATGGAAAGCTGGAAAGCGTGCTATACAGGAGCTCTAGGCCCGTCCTAGGCTTTAGGAAGTAAGTGAGAGCCGAGGAGGGGGTGCCCCAGGTGACAACCCAAAGTCCCAGCCATCGGGGGCTCCACCTTCTTGACTGGTAGGGTGGGAGGTGTGGGGTGTGCATGTCAGCTGTTCCTGGATCTGAGCCCCGCGTCTTTCCTCTCCCCAGCAGACCCGCCTGTGGCTGCAGCAGTGGTGTCCCATTTTAATGACTGCCCAGATTCCCACACTCAGTTCTGCTTCCATGGAACCTGCAGGTTTTTGGTGCAGGAGGACAAGCCAGCATGTGTGTAAGTATCCCCTGTTCTCCTGGAGTTCTGGGGCTGGGTTCAGTCTGACATCCAATTAGAAGAGCATTTACCTCCACAAGACTTGCCAGAGGCCCAGAGACCCTTGGAACCAGATGTGTCAGAGGATTGGAACAGTGAACTGAGGGGCACCTTTTTCAAAACCAGCTGGGTAAAAATCCAGGTTCCAGGGCCCCCAGCCCACAGCCACTGAGGTAGAACCCCTGGAAGTTCAAGCCTGGGGCTCTGCATTTTTAACAAGAATCTCAGGTCACTCATGGGTCCAGTAAAGTCTGAAAATTCTTGGATTCAAATTTAATTCAGAACTTAGAATTTCTGGAGCACAAGACACTGGGATGGATACCTTTGAGTGGCCAAAGTCTCTAAGATGTGGTCTCTGCCCTCCAGCATCTTCACAGTCCAGGTCATAAAACAAGCCAGAAGCACAGGCGAAGGGCTAGTGTACATAAATGGTAACAGAACTAGAAGCAATTTAGAAATAAAGATGCAGGACATGCATGGTGGTCTCCACACCTGGCTGAGCATCATCCTCCTTCCGGGGCTTCTCGAAGTATTACTGAACCCTGCTCTGACCTATGGAATCAGAATCTCAAGGAGTGGGAGCTGGGAATCACATTAGTTCAGAGCCACAGTGATTGCCACAGTCAACCAGGTTGGGGAAGAAAGTCACTCGAAGAAAGCTTCCCAGAGCAGGTGTTAGGGTTAGACCAGCTGGAGAGAATAGAGAGGTTGTTCCAGGCCTCACGTGCTCGGGGGACCTGCTACTGCAGGTCAGCGTGGCTACACCAGGGAGACAGAGAGGAGACCAGCTTAGAGACAAATTGGAGGCCAGAGCCTGTTGAAAGCTGTCTTTATTCTTTAGGCAATGGAAGCCATGTGAGTTTCAGAAAGACACATTTAAAGACAATCAGTCTGTCTATAATAGAATACTATTGGGGGACCTATATTGAACCTTGGCCCTATGACATTTGGAGCTGGGTAGTTCTGTTGTGGAAACTGACCTGTATGCTGAAGGGTATCAGCAGTATCCCTGGCCTCTATCTACTAGCTGCCAGTAGCACCACTATCCCTGGCTGTGCCAATCAAAAATATCTCCAGACATTGTCAAATGTCCTCTGCAGGGCAAAACTGACCCCAAGTTAAGAGTCACGGATCCATATGAAATTGCCGTTTTTGTAGGTCAAATATGGTTGAGGATCAGCAATTTCATACTCATCGTTAATAAAAACTGGCACCTATTAAGGTTTTGGCTTCATGTCAAGTACTGTTTGAAGTACAATTCATGTGCTAACTCATTTAATCATACTGACCCCATGGAGAAGAGAGAGAGGCTATACCCAGCTCACATAGCAGGGCCTGGACTCGAACCAGCCTCTCTGGCTCCTGAAGCCGAGTTCTTAGCTATGATGCTTAAGGCCATCAGATGCATCAGCCCAGGAGCCTGGGGACCAGGAGAGCCTGCTGCAGTAGGCGGTGTGGGCAGGGCTTTCCTCTGCCTGAGGTGCAGCTGTGTGAGCCTAGGCAGGCCCCTCAGGGTGCCTCTGAGCCTCACCTGGAGAGGAAGAAGGAGAGGCACACTGGCCACCCTCCTCCTCGGAACACCGCAGGGCTAAGAAACTCCTCCAGATGACAGGCCTCCGCACCCTGTTAATACAAAGCATGATGATGATGATAGACACTGTCATTATTCGTGATTATCATTCTTATTAATAATTAACATACTAGGGGCCCCTAGGGGACTGATGGGGCTGTTTTCATTGGTGCCCTGGTCATTATGGAAAAACACTGGCCCTGAAGGAAGTTTGCCCTCGTGACCCAGATATCAGAAAGCTTCCCTGTACAACAGGCAGAAGGTACTCTCCCACCAGCCGCGTCCAGGGCTCGGCCCTGAATCAAGCATACAGGCCTCTTGTGCACTGGGCTATGAGTTTCGAGAGTCCTCTTTGGAGAAAAAGGCAGGTCTTTACCAAGTTCTGACCCAAAGTGAGTCAGCAGCTCAGTTTTTCTCCTCAGGTGCCCTCCCCCCCAGATCAGGGCTGGTGTAAACTTTCCAAGAGCTGGCAGCCAGGCAAGTCAAGCCACAGCCACCTGTGTGGCAGAGAAGTCCCCTCTTCAGCTGTTGGAAGCCTCCTGAATGCTGGGGTGGGTGACTGCTCTCCCACTCCCCTCAGTCCCAAGCCCTGCTCTTGGCCCAAGGGAAATATAACTGTCCATCACATTCACACAGCCTTACACTTTGCTAATCAGGGTGATTGGCCATCTCTCCACATTCACATCATACACATTACTAGTAGTAATAATAGTAAGTGCTCAATAAAAGCTTAGTTGGTGGCAGGCATGGTACCCAGCACTCTGCCTACCGTAACCATGGATCCCTCACAACTCCCCTCTCAAGCAGGGATTATTACCCTTGTTGTATCAGTGAGAAAGCTGGGGTTCAGAGAAGTTGAGCAACTTGCCCAGAGTCTCAGAGCTAGTAACTGGCAGAGGTGGGCTTCAGTCCCATCATTCCAGCGCCAGAATCCATACTCCCAGCTGCTGCCCAGAGGGTGCTGTGCCTCCGCTTGGCAAAATTCACCTCAAACCACTCAGCTCTTTTGTTTCCAGGCATCTTCCCCCTGGAAATTAACTCTCCTCCTAAGAAAGGTCAGGGTCATCCCCAAGCCCAGTCCCCTGACCACAGACTCTTAACAGGTTTTTCCTATGGGCCAAGTGCAGGGCTACAGAGACAGCTGAGACATACTCGCATTTGGAAAAGCTGACCATCTTGGGGGAGCCACAGCCATGCAAGCAATTACACCTCTTTGCCTCATTGTCCCCTCTGGATCTTGATGGCCCAGGGACGGTATTCAGTCTACAGAAATGCTTTATATGGCAACAGATAGTGAGTCACACTGTTCTTAGGTGACTTTAATCAGTTGTCAGCATTTTAGAAGTCAGATTTCACATTTCCATGCAGACGTCCAGGTCCTCTTGAATAAGCACAATGGCAACACCGGGCCTGAACTTCCAAACGCAGCCCCTCAGCTGGGACTCACTCAGGTGTGCCGCCCCAGATAGGGCTCGCCCTCTCC
Source organism: Chlorocebus sabaeus (assembly GCF_047675955.1). Lineage (NCBI taxonomy): Eukaryota > Metazoa > Chordata > Mammalia > Primates > Cercopithecidae > Chlorocebus > Chlorocebus sabaeus. Next base: position 70,317,809 of record NC_132917.1, on the reverse strand, counting down.
AGCCCTTCATTCTCCACCTCTCCCCAAAATTCCCGACAGCAACATGGAGCATTGGTCCCTGATCCCCTACTGCCCTGCTGCTCTGCTTACACCAGCCCACTTGGCTCACTCTGCCATCCACGGGACCCCTTGGGGCTTGCATGTGTTCAGCCCTGGGACAGGGTCCTCTGCAGGCCCCTCTGCAGCACTCCTTACCCCCCGATGGCTTGTGAGCTCTGGGAAGACAGAACCATACCTTATCCCTTTTTGTATTTACAGTACCCAAAAGAATGTTCTAATTAATGAATTCCCTCTAGACCAGAAACACTTGAGTGCATGTAGAGAAAGCAGAACATTCTGTCCCTGCTCCTGTGACTTACCCAGCCTTGGGAAGCTGACACACACATCCTGGTCAATAAACCTGCAAACCCTGAGGTCAGGCCCCATCTGTCATGGCCTTATCAAGCAAATCCACAGGGAGCCAGGATTCTAGTCTCCAGAGGGAGCCCTTTCTAATAAACTCCATCTTCCATAAGAACAACAGTCTTTCGGTTTCCAGAGAACCTGAAATGGCATCTCACGCTATAAAACGAGGGAAAGAAAAAAAGTTTAAACAAATAACTAGTCACAGACTGCCAAAGGTGGTGAAAACTAGCCTTAGATATTTATGCTTCAGGTGAACCCTCGATGGTATTTTACAGCTCCCTTTAATAAATCCCCTAGCTCCCAACCACAGCAGAAAACTAATGGGAAGAGAATTTGCAAAGACAGTAAAGCTATAGAAATGCAAGGTTAGGACTCTCATCACTTTTTCCCCTGAGGCAGATTCCTCACACCATTGGTCTGCTGCCTGCAGAAGCCTTCAAACAAAGGAAAGCCGTTGAAGGAAGCCACCCAGGTGACAAGTTTACCCCCGGCAACCAGTTTGAAGTTTCTCACCTGTCCCAGATGCTCCTTGGTGACCCAACTCCCTGACAAGTTTCCCACAGCAAAGTATGAAAGCAAATTCCTGTCAGCCAAGGGAAACACTCCACCTGGCCCTGGCCACAGAACATTCCAGTGGAATCTGAACAGAGTTAAACACCCAAAGAGACCTGACCGCCATCAGTTCATAGCCGGCTGCCTGTGTGACCAAGGTGGCGCCTCCCCAGCGAATAGGATTGGGGCAGTTTTCTTGTTGGTACTCGAGCCCCCTTACATAGATCTATCAGCAGGTAGTGGGGGTAGGGTTAAGAAGGATGACATCACTCCCATCCACAGGTCTGGAGAAAGTGCAGGTCCTCCCAGAGTGGGGGTCACACACCAGGCAGGAGGACACCGCAGTTAAAGGCATGGACTGGAGGTCAGGCAGACAGAGGTGAAGTCCAGCTGAGTCTCCCATACAAATGACTTGGCCCCTTTAAGCCTCTGTTTCTTTGTGCACAAAATAAGGATACTAATACTTCATAGGATTGTAATGGGGACCCAGTGATGATAATGTATATAGAGCAATTGCTGCCTATGACAAGAGCCACTGGACTCATAAGTAATGGGACTACTTAAATTAATTGATTAAAATTTAGTTTCTCAGTCTCACTAGCCACATTTTAAGGATGTAATACCTCAGGGTAGCTAGTGGCTACTGTATTCATCTGCCCAGCTATAGACTCTGTCATGATCATGGAAAGTTCTATTAGACAGCACTGGAGAACATTCAAGCCCAGTTCCCAGCACAGCATATGAGCTCAAGTGTTTGCTATTGTGGCCACTGTTGGCACCATCACCGCAGCCAAGGGATGCTGTGAGGTCCTGCTGGAAGGAGTATGTAAGTAGGGCTGACCATACTCCAGCCCTTTCCTACACAGCCCCCAGAGCACAGAGGTTGTAGGACTTGGTAAAAATCTGGTTCTTAAAAGGCTGAGAATGCGTGAGTCCAATACACGTGCCCTTGGTCCTAGTGCACCCACTGCCTCATAGCCCTGTGGAATGTGCAGCCAGGTGGGAACCAGCGCCTACCTGAGGCCAAGGAGAGAACAGCAGCTGGGTCAAGTGTGATGATTCATTTGCAGCCAGGTGAGGTGACTCTTCCCACTCCTTCTGTGACTTGTGCCTAAACTAATCAGCATAATTAAGTCTAATATTAGTAGAAGCTTGGGAAGTTTTTTTTTTTTAAAGTATGTCACTAAACCTTTTTCCTTTTCCGTCCTAAAGAGCAACTGAGAAGTATTCCCAATATTACAACTAGGAAGAGAAAGGATCGCCCTCCCCTGCCCACTAGAATCAGCTGGGAGCTTTAAAAATCTCGATGCTCAGGACTGACTCCTAGAGATTCTGATTTAATTGATCTAAAGGTGTGGCCTGGACATCAGGATTTTTGAAAGCTCTGCAGGCAATTTCAATGGGCAGCCAAGGTTGAGACACATTGGTTTCACTATTAAAAACTTCATGGTGGCTCTCAACTCTGGCTGTGTCAGAATTACCTTTTGGCCCTTTCTTTAAAATGCCCTGGCCCCACTTGCAGAGAGATTTTGATCTGGGAGGTCCCAGCTGTAGGTGAGACCCACTGGGCTGCTTGGGGCTAAGACACACTGTTCTTGGAGCTCTTCTAGGTCAGGACCTGGAGTCCCAACGATGAGGCAGTTCCCCAGGTGCCTCCCGTGCCTCCCACCTTGGGGAAGTGTTCGCTGAGAGGCATGTTGGGCTCCCTCACTCTGTGGGACTGGGAGTTGAGTGTTTGCAGCTATTACACTAGAGCGATAGGCATTCTTGTTGGCATGAAGACTTTCCTAAGGGGCTGGGCCTCCTGCTGGGGTGGTTTTAAAGCAGAGCTGATTTGCAGGGGCCAGCATGCATGAATGGCAAATGTTCCCCTGGGAGAAAAGCATGGAAAGTCACCAAGGTGTGTCCCAGCCCAGGGGGTTGTCTCCCTTAGTGCGTTAAGATGGCACTGTCTGGGGGCACATTTGCACCTTGCCACACTGACAGCGAAGAGACCTCGCTACAGGACAATCAGCAGCCCATCTCTTGTGTCTGATCAGGTTTGTGTTTGTCACTAAATCACTAGCCCGGGGTATCTTCCAATCCAATTTGCATTAACCCAGAAAGGTAGCCTTATTGGGTGAGACTGTTAGTTCCCAAACCTCTAGAAGCTTTTGTTTCTTCATCTGTCAAACAAGGTAAGTAATAGCTGCAACCTCACAGGTCAGTTGTGATTGTTGGGATTAAAAGAGATGATTCATGTAGGAGTTTAGCCTACTGCTTGCAGTAAATATTACATGTTGTAATTAGCAGTTGGTTGCCACTATTTTATTTAAATGAAATTTACTGGGGTCTCCAGTATTGATGTGTTAAATCATAGCATTTTTAGAGCTGAATAATAGGCGAGGTGCTAGAATCCCTCTTTCCCAGGGCCTGCTGGTTAGAGTAGAAACGTTTCAAGTTGTGTGAAATTGTCATGGGTTGTTCACCTTCCTATACCCTGAGACTTTCACAAAAGACTCTGCAAATCCTCATTATGGTACCCTTCGCCAGGAGAAAGAAGCACTAACCCTAACCCTAACCCTAACCTTTTGCAGCAAAGTCTCATTGGCTTGTCTACAACTCCTGGTTACAAATCTGATAATCCACTCCAAAGCCCAGGCTCCCCGGCCCCATTCCCTTCAGTGGTTCACCAGAGGTTTCTGTAGAGCTAAGCCTGGCCCTGCCCTGCAAGAGCAAGAAGGCTGGGGCCAGAAGTGAAGCTGGTTGGAGAGGAGCAGTCAGAAAGGTGGGCATAGTCCTGGGGGGTTCAAGGAGGAGAGGTTAGGGAGATCAAAGTGAGCTATGGAAGAATGGATGGATGGGTGACAAAAAGGAATGTGAATGAGTCTGTAAATTACATTCTTCTGGAGAATGTGGTCCTTGGAATGGAGCCTGAGGAGGAGAGTGAGGAATGATATTCCAGGTGGAGAAGGTAGCCAGAGTTGAGATTCACAGTGGAGGGTAGTTGTTCATTCATTCTGCAGGTGTGTCCTGAGTCCCCACATGCTGGGAACTGTGCTAGGTGCAGTGTGTGAATTGGCAACAACTTGGATTGGCTGGAACCTAGGTGGGTGGGAGATAAAGTAGAGGGGTGGATTAGGGCCCTGTGGGAGAGGACTAGCCATCACAGAGGAAGCGCACAACTCAGGGACCTCATCTGGAAGGTCGGAGAGCCATCTGGGTGCAGGGTGAAAACTTGAGGAGCTAGAGGGAGGGACGCTTTGCAGGATTTTCTTGAGATATGGATGGCTTAGATTTATGCACTGCCTAAGACTGTTGCTTATCACCTCTCAGCCTGGAGTCTAATCCACGCTCCGCCTCCACCTCATAGGAAAGGGCCAGTGCCTGCAGGGAGAGCTGTTTCTTAAGACCTTTGCGTTTATGTAATTTTGTAATTAAAATCAAAGCAAGCAAACAAACAATAAAACCCTGTCCCTGTCCCATAGCCCCCTGAGCCATTGAAAGTCACTGTTCTTATTCAGAGTTTTGTGATCCCCTCTCAGTGTGCCTGGTCTTCAAAGGCCTTTTAATCTAAAAGTGAAGGTTAGAGGCTAATTAATCAAAAGATAAACTATTTTAAAAAGTTTAGCTATCATTGCCATGTCTAGGGGAGAAACAAAACAAAACAAAACTTTAAATCTAGCATAGGATGTGGGGCCGCTCTGCTGAGAAGTCCCCACCGGCAGGCCAGGCGCGGTGGCTCATGCCTGTGATCCTAGCACTTTGGGAGGCCGAGGCGGGCAGATCACCTGAGGTCAAGAGCTGGAGACCAGCCTGGCCAACATGGTGAAACCCCGTCGCTACTACAAATACAAAAATTAGCCAGGCATGGTGGCATGTGCCTGTAATCCCTGTTACTCAGGAGGCCAAGGCAGGAGAATCGCTTGAACTCAGGAGACGGAGGTTGCAATGAGCTGAGATCCCACCACTGTACTCCAGGCTGGGTGACAAGAGCGAGACTCCATCTCAAAAAAAAAAAAAGAAGTCCCCCCTGGCAAAGGAGGTGGTGATCTTACATTTCTATTGACAATAAGAATGTTACTCCATACAAAGGGACCAGTGTCTGAGCTAAGTATCTTTTATTGAGAAGAATCACATGCTTGGGGGATTAGTGGCTCAGGGTGAGGGGATGCCTGTAGAAGAAAATGACCATCCCATCCTTATGGCCAGGGCACATCCTGAAGCACTTTTGAGACCCACTCATGCATAGCAGGGGGCTGTGATTAAAAGATTAATGCCAAAGAACCTCTGAATGGTAGCAATACCAGGAATTACATCACCTGGTGTTGGCACCACACTGTACAGGCTACACGTACATTCAAACATGACCTTGCTTATGCCTTTACTAAGCCTGGTATGGAGGTAGACCAGTTATTGATGGACAGGAGGACACCAGGGTTCACAGGAGAGTAGTGATGTCTACATTCCTACAATGACCAGGTAGTAGTGCTGGGTAAGCTGGTAGAAACTTGAAGAACTAATTAAACTTGATGAAGAAGATAAAAAGGCAAACCACAGCCTATGTCTCCACTGGTTTCAGATGTTTTCTTTCTCATCACCAGAAATTCTGAAAATACACATTTGGTTTAAAAATAACCTGGATTTTTTATGAACTGCCAAAATGAAGCCTGTGTCATGAACACATTTACTGCCTTTATTCCTCCAGGATGTGGCATAGTCACAATAGTCATGGATTGCTTCAGGCGTAGCTTGCATCCGCAGATGACAAGGATGATTAGATTCTCCTTCCTTCTCCACATAAGTGGTGGTGCCTGCAGCAGGGATGCAGGAGGCATTTTGCTGACACCTTTCCCTCCAATTGCAAAAGCTGGCAGGGCCCCTTTGGGCTTTACCTGCAGGCTCTGGGTCCTTCCAGGCAAGCCCTCTGTGGAGAGCTAGGGTAACAAGACCTTTTGTCAGGAGGGTGCACTGACGTTCCTTTCTTCCCCAGCTGCCATTCTGGGTACGTTGGTGCACGCTGTGAGCATGCGGACCTCCTGGCTGTGGTGGCCGCCAGTCAGAAGAAGCAGGCCATCACCGCCTTGGTGGTGGTCTCCATCGTGGCCCTGGCTGTCCTTATCATCACATGTGTGCTGATACAGTGAGTACTTGCTGCTCCTAAGGCCAGGTCCCCTGCCCGCCTCCCCTGCCAGGGACATCTGCAGTACATCCAGATAACAGGGCCACCTCAGCACAGCTTATTGCTACGACATCTGAGTGGTGTCAGCAAAGCTAAATGCTACTTTGATGACTGTTGGCATGGCATGGCAGCCAAGCTGCATGAAGGCCTCGTACATCCTGGGTGGATCCCCAGCTAGGGGGTTCGTGCACCGTGGAGGCCAGTGCAGAACCAAAGGCATGCTCGTTCTTTCCACAGTTGTGTTGGAGTCTTCAGAATAGTGATGAAGTGGGCAGGTCCTCCAGAGAGGACTGGAGACAGCTCCTAGCCTCCTTCCAGCAGCAGCAAAAGTACTTTCTCTCTACAGAAGTCACTTTACAAATACTAAACCATGTCGAGGGCCATTGTTGCTGTTACAGGCTGATGGCCATCACTCTGTACAGCTCTTCCTCTTTGTCCACTTCTCTGCCCCTCCTCATCCTCCAAAACTCAGTTACTGTGTTGTATCTTCCAGGAAGCCTCCCTGGGGCCTAGACCAGGAGAGACCTTTTCAGGTGTGTCTTGGCCCCATTTGCTTGCCCATATCTCCTGACTGGACTGCTCTGCAGCGTCAGAGACCCTGGGAATACAGTGCAATATCTGTAGCATTTGGAACTATGCCAGATTTATTCCCTGGAAATATCTGAAGTCTGAATCTTAGGGGATTTGTTAGGTTTGTGCAAAAGTAATTGCGGTTTTCACCATTACCTTTTAAGACCAAAACCACAATTACTTTTGCACCAACCTAATATACCTGATTGGATAGGCACAAGGAAGTCTCAGAACAGTTAAAGGCTGCCACTCAATTCAGTGTAGGTTAACTCATGGTGGAGACGGTCAGTGGGTGGGCCCCTCTGGCAAGGTTGTGGTCAGTAGCTACATGTTGATGCAGGAAGCCAAACTTATATCCTCCAAGGTTGCCTAAGGTTTGGACAGATAAACAAACCGTCCCTTTGGTTTGTGGCTATTGAGACATCTGAAACACATGCCCCTGGTTCTGGTAACAGTGGGGCACCCCTTAGAGTCCCAAATTGTTGACAGTAGCCACAGCTTGCTCACATCCTTCTCCTGGACCAAGGCAGCACTGAGTGGTGAGGGATGGGGTCTGAGCTGGGTTGCCCTTTCCCTCCCCTCCAGGCAGTACCCATTCTGCTTCCAGAGGCCTTGGAAAAACATGTTTGCTGGGAGAAGACAAGCAGCTCTGGTTCAGACTGGGCCAGAGCCCAGGCTGGGCCACTCAGAAGGACTCTCCTCAAGGAGCAGGAGCAAGCTAGTGGGCTGCCAGCCTTACTTCTCATGGCCAGTAGCTGTGTGTGCTGCCCCATCCTTCCATTGTCCTGTTTCTGCGGCCAGGAGGGTCACAGGGACTTAGGAATAAGACTGGGGGCCCATGTGGGCCTCCCCAGAGGGACCTAAGAGCTAATTTTGGCAGACTGTCTGGAAACAGGAATGATCTAGATGCCTAGACAGCATCTTTCATTTCCAGGGAGGCAGCCAGTCCCAACTCCTGTGTCTCTTCCCAGCCTTGGTCTCCCTGCCAGAGACCAAGTTCAGAATTCATGAGCCAGAGACTAAGCTCTCACTGCTGCCAGGCTACTGGCTTCCTGGGCTTAGGGCCCTCCTGAGTTGCAGGGTCCAAGTTGGGACCAGCTTGTCCCATGCTGGAGGGATCTAGAGGCCTTGATCCCATTGCCCTGGGATGCTCCAGTCTGGGAAGTGACAAGGACAAGCCCACCTGGCTGGCTGACTGTGAGAAAGTAGTCATTGATGGCTCTGGAACCAAGGCCTTTAGAGCCCCCTGGCATGGGATGTGCTGTTTCCAGTCCAGACTCTGCAACTCAGGAGGGCCTCATGCCCAGGCACACTGCTCTGGGCTCTCAGTTTTCACCTGTGACATAAGCAGGTTGGGCAGGAAGGTCTCAGAGCCTCCTCCTTAGCCCTCCTGTCCAAAGATTCAGGGGCTACAGTAACCTGTCCAGCTTCTCACTGCAGGACAGTGCCAAGACAGGGACTGGGAGGGGAATCGTGAAATGCCCACTGGATACCAAGAGAGAAGCCCAGCAACAGGCTTATTTCTTCATCTCTGCCACCTGGCTCATCTTAGGAAATTTCTCCTAACTCCAGCCCTAGCCCAGGAACACATAAATTATATATGCATTAAGGTTAGAATGAGTGGAAATGAAGTTCTCCACGATATCCCAAGGGAAACGGCTGGCAGCGTCTGTGGGTAACTCCTCTCTCACTCAGTGCTTTCTTTTCTCTTCTTCTTTTGGGGCTTTTTTTTTTCTTGCAAACTCTGAAAACTCTCCATTCCTGCCCACAGAGGGAGGACTCCGGGTCACAAAGGTTTACAGAGAGGGTAGATGTTCCAAAACTAGAGAAGTTTAGTCCTGAAAGCAGGATTCAAAGCCATTGAGATCCATAACTCATTCTTCCATTTTTTTTCCATGGGTCAATTCAGCCATCCAAGTTCCCTGTTCTGCTACTGGCAATACCAGATGAATAACCTCTTCCTAAACCCTCACAGCCATGCCAGCTGGAGGTGGCCACTTTATCCCAGTCCTTTGTCCCAATTCTGAGGCCATTACACTTGTGGAGTTACCCACCTGGTTCTTTATCAAGAAAGCCAGGTGGAGGACCAGTTCCCTCTGACGGCTTGGGAAGATGGAGCCAGGTCGGCTTGCAGAAATGGAGCAAATACTTGAGGGCAGCCAACAGATGCTTCTGTTGTTGGCCAGCATCTGCCCCAAAAAACCACTGCCCTATCAAGCCCTCACCCCACTATGGTGCCTGTCCCTCTAGAAGCCCCCATGAGGAGCTGGTTTAGAGCTGGAGCTGCCCAGCAGCGCCCTTGGGCAGATGCTGTGCCACCCTGGCCCTCCTGCCAGGCTCCTGCCCAGACTGGGTCCCCTGTGTCTTTGCAGCTGCTGCCAGGTCCGAAAACACTGTGAGTGGTGCCGGGCCCTCATCTGCCGGCACGAGAAGCCCAGCGCCCTCCTGAAGGGAAGAAGCGCTTGCTGCCACTCAGAAACAGGTAACGAGCCTCTTCTCTGGTGGGAGACACTATTGGGTGGAGAAAACGACCCCTTTCTCCAAGTCAGGGCAGAGGTTCCTGGGGTATGAAGCAGAAAGAGGGGAGAAAAGGAAGAGACTGTCTCATTCTACCAAGTCAGGTTTACTTTATTCATAGGTGCCTTTTACTTAGTAGGGACCCCTTATATCCTGGCTGGTAGCTGTGGGACCTTTGACAAGTTACTCAACCTCTCAGAGCCTCGAGTTGTTTTATTTTGTTTTGTTTTGTTTTGTTTCTGTTTTTTGAGATGGAGTCTTACTCTGTCACCCAGGCTGGAGTGCAATGGTGCAATCTGGACTCACTGCAACCTCTACCTCCCGGTTTCAAGTGATTCTCCTGCCTCAGCCTCTCGAGTAGCTGGGATTACAGGCTGCCCACCACCACGCCCAGATAATTTTTGTATTTTTAGTAGAGACAGGGTTTCGCCGTATTGGTCAGGCTGGTCTCGAACTCCTGACCTCAGGTGATCTGCCCACCTCGGGCTCCCAAAGGGCTGGGATTACAGGCGTGAGCCATTGTGCCCGGCTTAGCCTTGGTTTTCTTATTCTTAAAAAGATGATGTGCAAATTGCATGAGTACTGATATAAAATACCTAGTATAGTGTATCACCCAAGTTGTAGGCACTCAAGAGATGTTCATTCTCTTTCCCTTGAGAAAGTCACTTCCCCTTTTTCATCTGTAAAAGGAGGCATTTGGCCTATGGAAGGTCTCTAAGGACTTTAAAACCCTTAGATCCTATGATCTTCATTAAGTTTACCTTTTTTCCTGGACATTTTCACCAACGTCCATAAAGAAGATTGGACTTCAGGATGTGGGGCCCAGCTTGCACCTCAGGAGCCTCCTCGGAGCATCAGTGGCTCTGGGCTCATGGAGGTGAAGAGTCCTTCATCCAAACAGGGAAGGAAAAGTCTCACACTGGCCAGCTTTTCGGGGATGCGGTTTTGACCAAGAGAGCCCATCGTAAAGTTCTTCTTGAGGACATAGTGAGTCAGAAGATAGTCATTAAAGCGAATCCACCCAGAAGTGTCCTTCCCTAGTAAACAGTTGGTGTTCAGAAGTTCCAGCGTCCATGGAGAGGGTAGGGAGGAAGGCTGCTGGGAGGCTGGATACACGTGCGTTCATTAGAGCTCGTGGTCATCTGGAGGGAGCTGAAGGCTCAAGAACACATGCGTTTGTTCTTTATTTCAATCACCATAGTCACTGTGTGCAGTAAGTGAACACACACAGACTGTGCAGGAGGAGCACTTGAGATTAGGAGCCACAGCTCTTGAGGATGCAAATCCATTCAGCCTTACAGTGGCCTTAGGAAGAGGATGGTTCATGAGTGATGTGGGTAAACTGAGTCTGCTGACAGCCTGCTTGGGTCCCACTGGGAGTCAGTGGGGGAGTGAGGATGAGAACCAGGGCCTCTAAAGACCCCTCTCCACATCTCCTTTCAATCACCTTGGGCTAATCCATTGAGCTAATGAAGGTAAATCTTTTTGTTTTTTCTTTTAGCACCAATAGAAACATGTTTTTAATCTTTTAAGAAAATTTGTAATAGATTCTGTAGCATTTGTCTGAACCTAACAGAGTCATTTGGGGTGGAGTAAGTTTCTCGTTAATGTCACTTCTTCTCTACCCGCATTTAAGAAGTTAGCTCTAAGCCTGGGGATGGGTCTGGCCTTTAGAGATGGCCACCTGGGCTGAAGTCCCTCTCCCTCAGATGGTGCATATCACCACCTCATGTAGCACCCGCCAGGCCTGCTGAGCCTAAAGGATGGGTGAACCGGGGTGCTCACCTGTGAGCACCTCCAGAGGAACCATGGCAAGGACCTAGAAAGATGTGCAGACTAAGCTGAACTCAGGAACTGAGGATGGTCCATGCTGCCTCACCACAACAGATACAGAGGATACCCTCAGGGCCCAGCCATTGAAAAATAAATGGGTCCATTCTTGTATGGCCTCAGGGGAAGCCTTTCTGCCACCAGAGCCCTGGACCAGGGCTGCCCACCAAGTCACCCCTTACAGAAGCTGGCTGCAGGCCAGATTAAAATGATACCCTCACAACAGGGGGCATCCCCCTGCTCCCCCACGTATGCCTTCCTTCTGCTACCACTCACTCACTCCCTCCCTCACTTTCAGTCTCTCTAGCTTCCTTTGGCACTGAAAGCACAATGTCAGAGGTTGCGGTCCCCAAGACTGAACCAGCAGAATTTGGACTCGGGCCTAACTCCCCGAGAGAACTTGGTGACAACTGGCTGTGCCATCTCCAAATCTCTTTCCTAAGCTTATTTTCCCAACATGGCCAGGGTGTGGCCCACAGTACCTAACCTGTTTTTCCTTCCTGCCAGTGGTCTGAAGAGTCCAGAGGAGGAGTTTGGCCAGGTGGACTGTGGCAGATCGATAAAGAAAGGCTTCTTCAGGACAGCACTACCAGAGATGCCTGGACGTGCCACAGACCTTCCTACTTGGCCTACAATCACCTGTGCAGCCTTTTGTGGGCCTTCAAAACTCTGTCGAGAACTCTGTCTGCTTGGGGTTATTCAGTGTGACCTAGAGAAGAAATCGGTGGACCACGATTTCAAGACTGGTTAAAAAAAGAACTGCAAAGAGACGGACTCCTGTTCACCTAGGTGAGGTGTGTGCATCAGTTGGTGTCTGAGTCCAGATGTGCGCAGTTGTCTTCTGCCAGCCATGGATTCCGGGCTACATATTTCTTTTTAATGGGCCACCTCCCCACAACGGAATTCTGCCCAACACAGGAGATTTCTATAGTTATTGTTTTCTGTCATCTGCCTACTGGGGAAGAAAGTGAAGGAGGGGAAACTGTTTAATGTCACATGAAGACCCCAGCTTTAAGAGAAGCTGTATCCTCTAACCACGAGACCCTCGACCAGCCCAACATCTTCCATGGACACATGACATTGAAGACTGTCCTAAGCTATCGCCACCCTTGGAGATAATGTCTTATTTATTAGATGGATAATGGTTTCATTTTTAATCTCTTAAGTCAATGTAAAAAGCATAAAACCCCTTCAGACTTCTACATTAATAATGTAAGTGTTGCTGACTGAAAAGCTATACTGATTAGAAATGTCTGGCCTCTTCAAGACAGCTAAGGCTTGGGAAAAGTCTTCTGGGGTGTGGAGATGGAACCAGAGGCTGGGTTACTGGTAGGAACAAAGGTAGGAGTTCAGAAGTGGTGCCATTGAAGCCACAAAGCCAGTAAATGCCTCAATACTTTCTGGGAGAAAACTTAGCAAATCCATCAGCAGGAATCTGTCCCCTCTGTTGAGGAGAAAGGAAGAGTGTGTGTGTCTACACACAATAAACCCAATACATACTGTACTGCTCAGTGATTAAATGGGCTCACTTCCTCGTAAGCCCTTCGTGAGTATGTTTAGAAATAGAGCATTAGCCACGAGCCATGGGCATTTCAGGCCAAATCCATGAAAGGGGGACCAGTCGTTTATTTTTCATTTTGTTGCTTGGTTGGTTTGTTGCTTTATTTTTAAAAGGAGAAGTTTAAGTTTGCTATTTATTTTCGAGCACTAGGAAAACTATTCCATTATTTTTTTTTTCTTCATTTCCATTCAGGATGCCGGTTTTATTAATAAAAACTCTAACAAGTCACCTCCACTATGTGGGTCTTCCCATCCCCGCAAGAGAAGGAGCAATTGTTCCCCTGAGCACCTGGGTCCGTCTGACCCATGGGACCTGCCTGTGAGAAGCAGTGGGCCCCTTCAAATACAGAGTAGATAGCTCATCCCTAGGAATTTTCATTGAAATTTGGAAACAGAGTAACAAAGAAATAATACATAAACTCCTTATGTGAGGAAATGCTACTAATATTTGAAAAGTGAAAGATTTCTCCCTATTAACTCTTAAGTGCACCTAGCTTATTACATCTTGAAAGGTACATTTAAAATATGTCAAATTGGCTTGAACTTTTCAGAGAATTTTGTCTTCCCCCTAATTCTTCTTCCTTGGTCTGGAAGAACGATTTCTATGAATTTTCTCTTTTTTATATATATATAATTCAGACAATTCTGACCCGTGTCTTCACTTTGGGCACTCTTATTTAACAATGCCACACTGGAAGCACTAAATGCAGACCTCAGATCTGTTCAGAGCTGACCTCCCAGCAACATAGTTGACACAGCTCCAGGTTTTTAAATTATTAAAATAAGTTCAAGTTTACATCCCTTGGGCCAGATATGTGGGTTGAGGCTTGACTGTAGCATCCTGCTTAGAGACCAATCAATGGACACTGGTTTTTAGACCTCTATTGATCAGTAGTTAGCATCCAAGAGACTTTGCAGAGGCATGGGAAGATGAGGCTGGACAGATGGCAGAAGCAGAGGTTCTCTGCAAAGACTTGAGATTTAGTGTCTGTGAATGCTCTGGTTCCTAGGTCCAGCAAGTCGCACCTGCCAGTGCCCTCATCCTTATGCCTATAACACACACACAGTGAGAGGCCTCAAATATACACCTCCCTAGAAGTGCCTTCGAAGTCAGTTCTTTGGAAACCAGCAGGTCTGAAAACGAGGCTGCATCAAGGCAAGCCTGGTTAGACCATTGTCCATGCCTCAGGATAGAACAGCCTGGCTTATTTGCGGATTTTTCTTCTAGAAATCAAATGACTGATAAGCATTGGATCCCTCTGCCATTTAATGGCAATGGTAGTCTTTGGTTAGCTGTAAAAATACTCCATTTCAGGTTAAAAATGCATCTTCTAATCCATCTCTGCATGCTCCCTGTGTTTCCTTGCCCTTTAGAAAATGAATTGTTCACTACAATTAGAGAATCATTTAACATCCTGACCTGGTAAGCTGCCACACACCTGGCAGTGGGGAGCATCGCTGTTTCCAATGGCTCAGCAGACAATGAAAAGCCCCCATTTAAAAAAATAACAAACATTTTTTAAAAGGCCTCCAATACTCTTATGGAGCCTGGATTTTCCCACTGCTCTACAGGCTGTGACTTTGTTTAAGCATCCTGGCAGGAAATGTTTTCTTCTACATGGAAAGATAGACAGCAGCCAACCCTGATCTGGAAGACAGGGCCCCAGCTGGACACACATGGAACCCAGCCAGGGATGCGCTGGCCATTGTGTCCCTGCGGGAGAGATGGGCAGAATGGCCCTAGAGTCCTTTTTCCTGAGAAAGGAGGAAAAGGTGGGATTGACACTCAGCCACCCACACTGGTAAGGGAGGAGAATTTGTGCTTCTGGAGCTTCTCAAGGAATTGTGTTTTGCGAGTACAGAAAACTGTCTGTTGTCTTCAAGCCAGGTTTTCCAGGGCACATGGGTCATCAGTTGCTTTTTCAGTCAATTTGGCCGGGATGGACTAATGAGGCTCTAACACTGCTCAGGAGACCTCTGCCCTCTAGTTGGTTCTGGGCTTTGATCTCTTCCTACCTGCCCAGTCACAGAGGGAGGAATGACTCAAATGCCCTAAACCAAGAGGATGTTGCAGAAGTAAGACAAGCATGTGTATATTTTTAAGTGTTCTACCATAAGACCTGTTCTCCCTAGCCATTGATTTACCAGGCTTTCTGAAAGGTCTAATGGTTCACACGCAGAGAGAGAGAGTACTGAAAAAGCAACTCCTCTTCCTAGTCTTAATAATTTACTAAAATGGTCAACTTTTCATTATCTTTATTATAATAAACCTGATGCTTTTTTTTTAGAACTCCTTACTCTGACATCTGTATATGTTGCACTGAAAAGGTTAATATTTAATGTTTTAATTTATTTTGTGTGGTAAGTTAATTTTGATTTCTGTAATGTGTTCATGTGATTAGCAGTTCTTTTCCTTAATATCTGAATTATACTTCAAGAGTAGTGAGCAATATAAGATGCAATTGTGTTTTTCAGTAATGTGCATTGTTATTCAGTTGTACTGTACCTTATTTGGAAGGATGAAGGAATGAATTTTTTTTCCTAAGTCAAGACTGGAGTGTTTCTTTAATGAGATTAGGATACTGCTCAAGAAAATGAAGACTTTTCTCTGCAAATGTGATTGATGCGGAAAAATTAGATGATCTGTTACAAAATGTGGAAATCCTATAATTAACCATAGTTGATCCCTGTCTTCTTGAAGAATTCAAGTTCTCTGAAGCTCTTCCCAGTATATAAGTACTTAGCAGACTATGCGTCCAATAATGCTAATTGATGTGGTGGAAAATATACAATCTCTGCCACTGCAGGAATTGAAATCTGGTCGAGAAGACAGACAGATATGCTGAGAATAATTCTGGACTATTTCTAGACAATACAAATAAGCCATGAAATTATAAGGTAGAGAATATATGTTAACAGTGGTGGTTCTCAAAGCATGGTTCCAGACCTGCAGCATTGGTATAACCTGTGAACTTGTTAGGAATGTAATTCTTTGGGCTCCAGCCCAGACCTACTATACTGTGAGGGTGCTCCACACTCTTTCTGCCCTTTGGGTGATTCTAATACATACTCAAAATTTTTAAATATTTTTTAATTTTGTAGAGAGACAGGGTCTCCCTGTGTTTTCCAGGCTGGTTTCAAACTCCTGGGCTCAAGCGATCCTCCACCTTGGCCTCAGAGTTCTGGGATTATAGGCGTGGGCCACTGCGCTTGGCTGATGCTCAAATTTAAGAACTACTATGCTATGGGACTCAGTGAAAGGACAACTTAGTGTTGAGCTACAGTTTTATGGAAAAGCTTTGAAGAGGCTTTGCAGAAGAAGTGAAACACAATTTACCTCTTGGAGTTCAAATGTAATAGCCATCAGAAAGTGTAGCCTTGAATGAAGGATCTTCTCCACTCAGCCTAGTTGAAGGGAAAAAACAGATCTGTCCATCTCCCACCATACCCCCAACCACCCCCGGGCTCACCCACCCCTGTTCCCCACCACCCAGTCTGTAATTATAAGGAATTGTTCTAAAACAGTCAACCGGATCTTACAAACCCATAGTAAGGCCTCTGTACTTTTTTTTTTTTTTTTTTTGAGATGGTATCTTGTTCCATCACCCGGGCAGGAGTACAGTGGTGTGATCTCGGCTTGCTACAACCTCCGCCTCCCGGGTTCAGGCAATTCTCCTGCCTCAGCCTCCGGAGTAGCTGGAACTACAAGTGTGTGCCACCACACCCAGCTAATTTTTGTATTTTCAGTAGAGACGGGGTTTCACCATGTTGCCCAGGATGGTCTCAATCTCTTGACCTTGTGATCTGTCTGCCTCAGACTCCCAAAGTGCTGGGATCACAGGCATGAGCCACCGCGCCCGGCTGGGCCTCTGTACTTCTAACCCATGGGTGGGATTCACATGTGCAATATAAGAAGCGCTCACGGAAAAGTGGAGAGTGAAATCGTTGCTGCATAGTATAAAATCCTGGGCCCCAAAAAAGGTTCTGCTCTTTGTAGAGAGGGACGAGCATGTGGAGCTTGCTGTCCAGACCCCAGAGGTCTTAGGATCAGCCAAACTTGCAGAAAGATGGAAACTCAAGCAATTCTTCCTCCCAAGCTCCCTGGCCTGGCATGTGGCCCTCAATAAACTCTTTCCCTACCTCTTGAAAGAGAGTGGGGAGACTTCCTACCCAAACCTGGTCTTCCTCCTCATGACCCCATTTAGTCTTCAGAGACATCTCCAGGCCTTCTTCCTAACCAGTGGGATTTTTCACTAGTCCCCATTTTTTCTCCTCTTTCCCAATTTCTAAGCCATCTACCTGCCAAGGCTGCCTGCCTGCCAGAACCAAGGTCCGGTGACTGTCCCTTGTCCTGGTCAGGTGCACTGGCCTGTCTGGGGTGAGAAGGAGCCATCCCACGAAAAAGCACCCATCAACTTTGAATCAAGCCAGACCTTTCCTCATCCAGGTGACTTGCAGTTGACAGTTTGAAAGCCATGTTCTGGATGCTTTGGCTCCAGGCTTTTTGGATCCTGTTGGCCCAAACTTCAGACCCCTATTTTTCCTCATTGCCTTGACTGATGCCTGGCTCTGTTTGGGGACATTTGAGTATAAAACCCTTGCCTTGCTTCCTCTCTAGCTCAGAGCTTCACTACCAGCACTTTTTTCCCCTGACTCCTGAAACTCCTCTTCCACAACTGCCTTCTGCAGGACTTGCTACTTCCAGCAGGCTCTGAGGTTTCTGCCACAGCCTTTCACCTCCAGAAGTCAGGAGTGAATTGCTTGCAGTCACAGAAGCTGTGTCTAGCGATGCCTGTTTCATAGGGTGGTGTCTGTCACCCAAGATCAATAAGGAATCTGAATATATGGGGATGGACCTTAGGCATCACTTTAAAAATCTCTCCAGGTGATTCTAATCCATACGCTACTCCCTTTTCGAATACACCAGGCCCCAGGGGGCAGGTGGCATGGGAGAAGTGATGCCTGGAGCTAAGAGTACCTGGTGCTCACCCAGCGCACCCCACCCTGGCCCATCCTCAAGGAGATTCCTTAATATCCAGCAGATGTTCACCTCTGGGGAGACAGAGGCTTGGGCCTCCTCTCAAGTGGGATCGCCTAAGGCAGAGAAGTGAGAAATCTCCTGTGGGTACTCCTGTAAGGAGTGCCTTGTGGCTGGTGCTTGAAGTCATAGGTCAGGCACAAGTGGGCAGTGGCTTTTTTTTTTTTTTTTTTTCAAGTCAGGGTCTCACTCTGTTGCCCAGGCTGGAGCACAGTGGGACGATCTCAGCTCACTGCAACCTCTGCCTTCCAGGTTCAAGCAAATCTCCTGCCTCAGCCTCCTGAGTAGCTGGGATTACAGGCGCCAGCCACCACGCCTGGCTAACTTTTGTATTTTTAGTAGAGATGGGGTTTCATCATGTTGGCCAGGCTGGTCTCTAACTCCTGACCTCAAGTGATCCACTCGCCTTGGCCTCCCAAGGCAGTGGCTTTTTAGGAGCCAAATTTTACATTTGGGAATAAAAGAAAGTTGGGCATTTATGCTGAAAGGGAAAGAGAGAAAGTAGGAAGGGGAGACCACTGTCCAGGACCATTTGCTCCAATGGAAGCCTCAGGCTTGTGCATCTGCACAGGTGCCTGGACCCAGAGTCTATAAGGACCTCCATCCCAAGACCTGCAGGGGAAGCCCTGTGAGAGGTAGGTGAAGTTGAGTGCTGGGCAAGAGGACATCTCCACCAACCTGGGGCTGGGCGTTCAGCTGCTGGTGCTGTGCATTGCAGGAAGGGATTCTGGACATGTGACATCCCAGGAGAACTGGGCTGCGAGGGGCCAGCATCACTTAAACCGTGTCTACCAGATCAGAGCCAACAGCCACGCCCCTCCACTGCAGCATGACTCTCCCACCAGCCCTTGTGAAAGGAGCGCCCTAACCAGAGTGCAGAGGTCCAGAGCCCCTGTGGTGGGAGGAGGCTTGGAGGCAAAGGCTGTAGTGGGTTTCACTACAGCCTCTTTCTTGCTGACTGTGTCACCCTGGGATGTTACTGTTTCCTTCTGAGCCTCCTGCGCCTGTCTGTTTAATTTCCACTGATTTAGCCCAGGGTTGTGAAATAAATCTCATAAGCACAGCCTGATTCTTGGAATTAAAAAAATCTGGTGTGATCCTAAATGCTATCAATATATTGTCCAGCTCGAGGGAGGCCCCCCTCCCCATGTGCACCACTGACCTTCAAGGTAAAAGAAGCTGGGAGGTGGGAGGTGCTCATGAGAAATATTTTCATAGATCCAGTATCAAATGGGACCAAACCCAGGGGGTGATGATCTCAGGACATCACCTTTACAAGTGGTTAATGACCCAGAGGAGTGAGGACAACTGTCTTCAGACATAAGGAGGTTTGGTCTGACCTCAAGGGTCAAGTCCAGGAGACAGGTTAATTTTGTTTCAGTAGAAGCTTCTGTTTCACTGTCAGAGCTGCCTGCTGGCTCTGGCTGTCCTCCGGGCAAATGTGCTTCCTAACTCCAAAGTAATCACACAGAGGTGGGTGCCAACCAGGGCCCAGAGGGTCTCCTGGTGAACTAGAGCATGAGCCAGAAGACCTGGGGCATCTGACCATGGTCTCCTACCTATGAGTCCATGGGTTACCCCTATTTAGCTCCAAGCCTCCACCTCCCACTGCACCCTTCTGGAATAATCTTTGCGAGCCCAGACTTGAGCCTCTGTCCTCCCAGGGCTTTCCACTGATGGAGGGGGATCTCAGGCCCTGCTCAATCCCCTTACCTCCCATCTCCTAACATCAGAACCATCCTAAGGATGGTCCCCACACAGGGACCACATCCCCAGTGACTCTCATCAGGAGAGGGCTTTCTCTAGCGCTTTCCACTCCTTAGGTGCCTACGTGTGCCGGTCCTTTGCCACTCCCAGTTCCATTCTCCCCATTTCTACCCTGTGCCCAGTAGCTGACCCCTGTGGGCTGCCTCCCTGGGGCTCTCTTGTCTTCTTGCTTCCAGTTCAGCCAGTGGGAGGCACTGGCAGGAGATCGGAGTGGGAGTAGGAGGAGAAACACGGAGGTTTGTCATCCTCGCTCCCTCCCTGCTCCAATGCTGCCTCCCTAGCAGCAACTGTGTCCCCAAGGCTAGGCTCCCTGGGCCCCTACTCCCCAGCCCCACTCCCACCGGGCTTCGGGACACCACGTCCTCCACTTGCCCCTTCAGTACTGGGGTAGTAATGCCTTCCCACAGTTGCCAGTAGAACTCTGCCAATCTTCCCCCTCCTCTCTCTTTAGTATCCAATGATGCTTACTCAGAGGTTAAAAAGTCAAACACCTCCTGGAGTGAAGTGGGTCATCTGAATTAGTGCAGCTGCTTGATGAAAGCATGAACGACCACAAGTGAGTCTGAATCCAGGGTTGCGGTGGACATGGTGATGTACTGGCAGGCACTGACCCCTGCTGAAGGGGGAAGTCACTTCTCAGTTCCAGTCTAAAGTGGATCTCCAGCAGGAGGTCAGTTTCGCTATTTTTTTTTTTTTTTTTCGAGAGAAACAGAACATCTGGACCTTTTCATAAAAATATCTCCATTCCTAAGTGTGGTTCCAGTTTAGAACCGCTCTGTGGCCCCAGCACAATCTGTCAGCAGGCCACCATTCGTTAGCAGCCGCCCCTCTCAAGCTGTCTGCTTGTCTCTGGCTCTGCCAGGCCCCTCACGCCTCTCTACCTTCGTAGTTCCCTTTGCTGGGAAAGACTTTTTCTACATCTTTGCCTGAGCAAACTTCTGTTCCTTCAAGAACAAGCTCACACACACCTCACTTTCTTCTGAAGCCTTTCCGAGCATGAAAAGATAATGCCCCCACCCCAAGGCCCCTTGCATACTTGCGTTTGAATACTCATCTCAGGTGCTGGACTTTTCATTCCTTCTCCGTGAGCTGTCTTGCGCCTCTGGACATTCTGTGACCCAGGTCTTGAATCTTCAAGGTAAGGAATCTCTGTGCATCTTTGTAGCCCGGGCATTTAGCGCAATGCCTGAGGCATGGTAGGTAACATGGTAACATTCTGTGGAAAAAAATCGTTAGAGATATGAGGCTTTAGGTGGACCACTGTATGTCTCTGGAGGCAAGAGAGCAATGTCGTATGGGATTCCTGGGTCTTGTGGGGCTGCATTATTGGTATGTTGTGTTGGCTGCTATAATCAGACCACTTGAAGGTCAAATAGGTCTTTGCGACCCTCCCTGGTTCCCTGTGTAACATGAGGAGCTTTGCTTCTAGGCAAAAATACATTGTATGTTCTGACCCATGACTGACCAAGAATTCTGTCACAGCCTAGGTGGATTTGACAAAAATTTTTAATCACATCCATTCTACCCTCTGCGTTAGTCTCACACAGAAGAGTTAACTCTTTGGAGAATGGTCACGATTTCATAGCTCTTTTTATTTGCTGACTGACAGTCTATACCCCAGCAACCTTCCAACAGGAAGAAGCCTGGCCTGAGCCCTGAGTTCAGACTGGAAAGGAGGAAGTTGCACACGAAGACAAAGGAGAGGAGAAAGATGGGAGGGGGTTTCTCAGAAAGCTTTCGTCTACGAGATTTCCTTCTTGTGGCTGGTTTCTTCGAAGTCTAATCTGCTCCCTTGAGAGGCCTCTGATCCAAACAGGCAATGATGTGAATATAATCTCTATCAGCCAAAACAGAACATCTATTTAGTGTTAGTAATAAGCAGAACAATGAGTCTAAGAGCGACCCAGAAACTGACTTTGCTACAAAATTCTGTCCCTCCTCTATAATACAAAATTTTTAAACTGGGTTCCCCCAAAGGCAGGGACTCAGATAAAAATCTGGGGACAGATCTTTTATTTTAGAGGCAATTTCAGGAAGCAGGAGTGAGAGACTAAGAAGAGTGAGACAGAGAATGAGGAAAAGCCAGCAATAGGAAATTAGCAGTGAGCTGACTACCAATATGTAAAACTGGGGCTCAATCCTACTGGACACCCACTAAGGAGGTATGTAGAATGCCACCTCTGAATTGAGCCTCTGCAGATCAGAAGGCTGGGCATTAACTATTGACTTCCATCACCCAATGCACCCAATGGTGAGAGTTGCCATAGAGTCATTAATCCTCCACCCCCAACACACACACACCCACACGCACACACACGCGCACACACACACACGCGCGCGCGCGCACACACACACACACACACACACACAGAGAACAGATCTTAGGGGCCTAATATGTGACACTGATACTGAGCACAGGAAGCTTTTCCAAAGCTGTAACTGAAATTAGGTGGTCTGAGGGCGTATGATGTGGCAAAAATAGCATCTGCTACAATTTTTAATTTTTAACAATAAAATTGTAATAATCCGTTTTTTCATGAAATTTGGATTCTTTTCTCATAACCAAAAGTTCTTTTGAATATGCAGATATTCTGATTTCGTAGAATACTGATTCAAGCAATAGCCATTGGGCATTCTGCCAAATGTGGATTCTGTGTGCCTCTAACACCTTCCAAGATGTCGGCCAGAAACCCCTGCTTCTTCCAAGATACCCTGTCCCTTTGTTCCAGACCCAGTTACTGGACTGTGGCAGGCCCTGTGGACCCTGAGGGGCCAATGCATTGGTCACACAAGTCTTAAGTCTCTGGTTAGTCCATGAACTCCTTTGAAGGAGAAAGTCTGTGACAGAAAAAATGGGGCTGAGGGAATGGGGCCATCAGTGGTGGGCCATGAGCAATCAGGTGGCTAAGCTGAGGAAGCCATTTTGCAAAAGGAAGCAATGAGGCAGATTCCCAGAGAAAAAGAAAGAGCATGTCTAATAGGAAGAGAGAAAGTCACACCCATTCCCAAGCACTTTTCCAATCTTGTTCTTGTGATACCTGGCTCACAGCAACCTCTGCTCTATTGAGTCCTGAGCCTTTACAAGAATCCTCTTTTCAGTCCAGCGCAGTGGCTCATGCCTGTAATCCCAGCACTTTGGGAGGCCAAGGAAGGCAGACCACTTGAAGTCAGGAGTTCAAGAACAGCCTGGCCAATGTAGCGAAACCCCATCTCTACTAAAAATATAAAACTTAGCCAGGCATGGTGGTGCATACCTGTAATCCAGGCTACTCGCGAGGCTGAGGCGTGAGAATTGCCTGAACCCGGGAGGTGGAGGTTGCAATGAGCCGAGACCATGCCACTGCACTCCAGCCTGGGTGACAGAGCAAGACCACGTCTCAAAAAACAAACAAAAAAATCCTCTTTTCGCCTGAGCCAACTTGAATGCATTTTTATTTCCTAAAACCAAAAGAGCCTGGACTAGAACAAATGCCTCTTCAGTATCTCTTAAGGTAATCATATGGGCTCCCCACTATTATTTATAAGGCAACACTTTATATCAATATTAAATTATATCAAAATTAAATTGTATTAACATTAAACCTTGCTTTTCTGGAAAATTCTTTCTCACATCCCACCCGAGCCCTTCTATGACTGGCTCCTTTTCCTTTAGGTCTCAGTTAAATGTCACCTCAAGAGACTCCTACATGTAAGTCCACTCCACCTACCCTGACTACCTCTTCCACTCTAGTTATTCTCCATCCAGTATTATGTTCATTTCCTTCACAGAACTTACCACAATTTATATTATATTTTTTACTAGGTTAATATCTGTCTCCTCCACTAGATAGTAAGCTCCAGGAGGGTAGGGATTATATCTGTCTTCTTCACCACTAAATATTTGACATCAAGCTCAATACTTGACACATAGTAGACGACCAAATTGGATGGATGGATGGATGGATGGACAGCTGGATGGACATCTAAATTCCTGGATAAATTGGATGGATAAATTTACCAGATAGTTTATCATTCTTTAGAAATATTGTAGGATTCTACTCACTAGTATTTCTTAAGGACTTTTGCACCTGAATTCTATATCCACTGAAAATATCCTAAATTAATACAGAATAAAGACATTTTACTGCCAAACAAAAGGGGAAATAATTCAGCAGAAAAAACTACACACCACAAGTTATACTAAATGGTACTCTTCAGGCAGGAACATGATCTCACATGGGATGACAAAGTAATAAACAGTGTCAAGAAAGAATAACCATAAATGGGCCGGGTGCCGTGGCTCACGCCTGTAATCCTAGCACTTTGGGAGGTCGAGGCAGGTGGATCACCTGAAGTCAGGAGTTCAAGACCAGCCTGACTGTTGTGGTGAAATCCCATCTCTACTAAAAATACAAAAATTAGCTGGGCCTGGTGGCCAGCGCCTGTAGTCCCAGCTACTCGGGAGGCTGAAACAGGAGAATTGCTTGCACCTGGGAGGCAGAGGTTGCAGTGAGCCAAGATCACACCACTGGACTCCAGCCTGGGCAATAGAGCGAGACTCCATCTCCAAAAAAAAAGAAGAAGAATAACCACAAATGAATATAAAGCAGGAAAAACTTTATATTTTTGTCTTTATATTTTATATTGATGTCTTGTGGGTATAAAAATGTTTAAAGAACTAAAATACCCAACAGCAATAACATATAAACTAGGGAAGGGGCATGGGCAAATAGAGGTAAAGTGTTCAAAGACCTCTTCCATTGCTTAGAAAGTGGTAAGTCTATTAATTTTTATTAGACCTTAATAACTCAAGAATGCATGTTGTAATCTCTAAAGTAACCATTAAAGTAAAAGTAAAATAATGTATAACCAATAATCTAAAAGGAGGGGGGAAAGGGAAAATAAAAAGAACTTAACTGAACCAAAATAAAGCACAAAAGAAGAGAAAAAGAAACATTTAAAAAATGGGACAAATGAGAGATTTTGACCCAACTAAATTGGTAACTATATTAAATGTAAATACACTAAACATTCCAATTAAAATTCAAACACTGGGTTTTAAAAAAAACCTAACTATGTACTGCTTGTAAGAAATGCACCTGAAAAATATGGACCCAGAAAAATTAAAGGTAAAAAGGTAGAAAAAATAGACTGTAAAAATGCCAAGTAAAAGAAATCTAGTGTAGCTATACTCACATAAGATAGACTTTACAACATTTCATGATGATAAAAGGTTAAATTCACCAGGAAGATATAACAATACATAAAAATCTGTATGTGTGTACCTAATAGCATAAGGTATTCAAAAAATATATAGCAGAAATGAACAGAGTTTGGAGTCTCCCTAACACGTAAGGTACTGTTTAGAAAGCAGAAAAACATGCATACCCATGGACGTTTAATTTCCAGGGACAAAATTGGAAGAAAGATAAGTGGAACCAACTTCTTGGGCACACCCTGAAAGTAGACAGAAGTGTACTATGCTCAGAGAAAGTATTAGTATTTACAATAAGTGAATGGAGCTTCCATGGCTTTTCTTCTAGCCTTTGAAGCAAAAGAACATGTTAAAGACCCTATGACAAATCTAACCCAGATATTTTCCCAGCCCTCTTCCCAAATGCAGTCTGAAATCTCCCTGTTTCCTTCTTGATAATCTGTGTGAGAGAGAAAGTCAGGAATACCAAATAACTTCTCTGTGAAGCCCCCAAAGCCAGTAGTCTCCTGACCACTCCTCTGCCATTGATCTTCACTGCACTGTAGCTTAGTGGTCAGAGCACAGCTTAGAAGTCAGTCTGTCTAGGCTCAAATCCCAGCTCTGTCACTTGTTAGCTGTGTGAACTTGGGCAAGTTATTTAATGTCTATGCACCTCAGTTTCCTCCACTGTAAAATGAGGATAACTTAAAGAATGGTGGTGGAGATTAAACGTGCACATTTTGTAAAGCTTAGAACACTATCTAGCACAGAGTGTTGTCTATCATTTTTTATCTCCTTCATCTTTTACATTTTGATCTAATGTTGTCTTCAGCGGGATCAGAAATACATTCCAAACATTCTGCGACCTTCTTCCACCCACCTAAGGATCTATGAATATACAGTAAAGACCTCTCAGCTGAATATGACTGGCTGCTCTATATGGGGCTTAATTATGGCCACATCCAAGCCTTATTCCCTCAGTATATATTCATATGGGTACCAGGTTATTTCCATTCTGGGAAAGAAATTACAAATGATGTAACTCTGGCAAAGGCATATTAAACCCCCAATTTCAATGCTATGGTTTTTGAGTTGAGTTTTGAGAGGTCATAAACACCCTCAAAAGCATTTAATCTGTAACTGATATGTTTCCTTGAATGACTATTTCAAATATTGACATAGGATAAAAGGCATATATCAAACTTTGGATGCAACCTTTTTTTCACAAAACCATGCACATTGAAACAGAGAAAACTCTAAAGGTGACCCACCAAAAGTGTACAATTTACATTCTCTAAAGACAATATGCTGAAACTAGAAGTTAATAATATGAATTTAGCTAGCTGCAATAATAACAATAGCAACTCAATGTTTTCATTAAGCAAAGACATAAATAATTTTGACCAGGAGAGATATATGGTACATGTCCACCCTCACCACTTCTATTCAACATTGTACTGGAGGTTCTAACCAGCACAATTAAGAAAGAAAAAATAAATAAAAAGAATCCATATTGGAAAGGATCTTTATTCATATAATAGACTACAGATCTTATATAGAGGAAACCCTAAAGAATCTACCTAAATATATATATCAGAACTAATAAATGAGTTCAGCAAAGTAACAGGATACAAGTTTAATACTTTTAAAAAATCATATTTCTATATACTTGCAATGAACAACCCACACATAAAATTAAGAAAACAACTCACAACAGCAGCAAATAAAATACTTAGAAATAAACTTAACAAAAGAAGTGCAAAACTTATCCTCAGAAAACTACAAAAAACTTTTGAAAAAAACTAAGGAAGATCTAAATGAATGAAATTATACTCCATGTTCATGGATTGGAAGACTTAACATTGTTAAGATGGCAATACTCCCCAAATTGATCTACAAACTCAGGCAATCCCTATCTGAATCTCAGCTGACTTCTTTAAAGAAACTAACAAGGTGATTCTAAAATTCATATGGAATTGCCAGGAATCCAGAATAGCCAAATATTAAAAAAAGAAAAAGTAGGAGGACTCACAGTTCCTGACTTCAAAACTACAATAAAACAATAAGAATCAAAGCAGTGTGAAATTGGTGCAAGAACAGACAAAACGGACCTAAAAAATAGATCAACGGAATAGAATAGAATGTCTGGAAATAAAACCATACCTCTGTGGCTAACCAATCTTTGACAAAGGTACCAAGACAAGCCAATGGGGAAGGAATATTCTTTCCCAACAAATGGTGCTGAGACAACTAGATAATAACACGTAAAAGAATGAAGTTGGACCCCTGCCTCAAATCATAGACAACTCAAAATAGATAATATACCTAAATATAAAAGGTAAAAATATAAAAATCTTAGAAGAAAACAGGCATAAATCTTCATGACATTGGGTTAAGCAATGGTTCTTAAATACAACACAAAAGAAAAATAGATAAGTTGAATTTCATTGAAATTATTTTGTGCTCCAAGGAATACCATCAAGAAAGTGAAAAGACAATCTACAGAATGGGAGAAAATATTTTCAAATTATGTATCCAAGAGATAAGTATCTAAAATAAATAAAGAATTCATAACTTAACAATAAAAAGGCAAATAACCCAATTTAAAAATTGACAAAGGATTTGAATAAACATCTGTCCAAAGATATACAAATAGTCAGCAAGCATGTTCAGCATCATTAGTTAACAGGGAAAAGCAAATCAAAACCACAATGAGATACCACTTTACACCCACTAGGGTGGTTAAAATCAAAAAGTCAGATAATAGCAAATATTGACAAGGATGTAGAGGAATATTAGAATCCTCATTCATTGCCGGTGGGAATGTCAAATGATGCCACCACTTTGGAAATAGTTTAGTGGTTCCTCAAATGATTAAACATAGAGTTACCATATGACTCAGAAATTCTACTCCTGGGTATATATATATACACACACACAAAAAGAAAATATATGTCTACACAAAAACTTGCACATAAATGTTCACAGGAGCATTATTTATAATAGCTAAAAAATAGAAACAATCTACATGTCTATCAATTGAATGATTTTTTAAATGTGGCACAGACTGTGCAATATTATTTGGCCAAAAAAATGAAATACTGTTACGTTCTACAATGTGGATGAATCTGGAAAACATTATACTATGTGAAAGACGCCAATCACAATAGACCACATGCTGTATGACTATTTATATGAGTTATCTAAAATAGGCAAATCTATAGATCATTTGTTGCTAGGAGCTGGGGGAGAAGGAGAGCAGGAATCTGCTAATGAGTAGAGTTTCTTTTGAGGATGTTGAACATGTTCGAAAATTAAGTAGTAGTGATGGTTATGCAACATTTTGAGTTAACTAAAAACTGCTGAATGTATACTTAAAGAATTGTATACTTAAAGAATTGCATAAAGAATGAATTTTTTGGTATGTAAAATGTATCTCAATAAAACTATTCCTAACACACAAAAAAAGACAACTATAGATCCCATTATGGAAAAAAGGAAAAATAATCAGTTAAATGAAAATGAAACTATCACTGAACTGAAGAAATGGACTGAAATTTTCATTGTTTTTATCTCAACATGGGTATGTATTTGCTGGAAATGCAGTTGTTCAGCATGATGAAGACAGGATTCAAAATATACAGGACAAAGTAGGAAATCATTAGGCGATTGTGATTTTTTTCTTATCACTGATGAGACCATTGATATAAATAATATCATGCAGCTACTATACTTATTCATGGAACCCAATATGTGTTGTTGGTTTTGGTTTTTTGGTTTTTTTAACATGAGCAAAGAACTTTTGTACATGTGCCCATGTCAGACACAACATTAGGGAATAAATTATTTTGCATAGAGAACATTCTTGAGAAGTTAAATGTAGACAGGTCAAAATTAGTCAATATAAATATAAACAGTGCTGCTGTGATGTTGGTGCTAACATGGGACCTCTTATGAAACTTTTCCATGGTGGCATCATCCAGCAAGAAAATAGGATTTAACTTCATTGTGTCATTCGCCAGGAATCTCTTTGTCGGTAAAACATTAAAAAGATAATGCACGATGACTGTAGTAATTAACTCTGTACACAAGATTCCCACTCTGGCTTGACCCAGACAGTTCAATGCACAATGAATTGTCTACACAGTATGGCAATCTGCCGCACTGCACAGAGGTTATTTGGCTAACTAGTGTCCTCATACAAAAGAAATTTTTCAACTATGGATAGGAAAATTGCATCATTCATGTCATCTGAGGAAAAGTCCCCACCTCTCAGCTCACCAAATAAAATTGGATCGATTCTTGGTACTTTTCTTTGTCAAGACAACACCTCCAAAATCCCTTTGAAGGGTATTCACACATAGTTCCTCAAACATAAGATTTCATTTGTTCATTCTAGAGAAATTGTGTCTTTGGGAAACTTATATGGCAAGAAGTAACCTGGTTGACTTTCCTGCACAAAAATCAGTTTTCCAGTAATGAAAGTGACGCTCTGAAGTTTATTCTTAAATTGAGGAGGTGAAGGCTGAATTCCATAAATGGGTCCCTGTTATTAAAGTTATGAAAATGAATTAATGTTGCTCAGTTGTCTTTCCCAATTAATATATTAATGATGTGGATGAAGAACTATGAAGAGTTTTTAAGATCCAGTACTGAAAACTAAATAAAAAGACATGGGTGTACCAGAATCCTGTAAACGTTCCTGTGATGGTTACCGTAATTATATATATCTGTAAAAACACCGTGAAAACACTGTACCTGTTTAGAAGTGCCACACTTTTAATTAGACATATTTTATTTGAAAACTAAGCATTACCTCCAAGTAAAGGATTCAAGGCTGAATTCCGCCTTTGCATCATTAAAAAGGAAAATAAGACCTGTCTTTGAATTGTCAGTACAAACAGAAATAATATTGGAATCCATGTTCTACAAAGAAGTAACAAAAAATTATGAGAAAGCAAAAACATATTATTGTACAATTTTTCTTTTACTCAACTCCATATTGAAAATATAATCAACAATATCATGCATATTTATATCATATTAGATGCTTCTCTTAATAGTCTAATAAAAATAAAGTTTTACAATACTTAGAACAGCTTATCTTTCCTACCAGGCTTGTTTCACTCAGTTACGTTACTTCCCTCACCCCTGCAGGCATTTTGACCCTTTTTCCTATGCTGGTGGAGACATATACAAACATCTATACACATATAAAGATTTTTCCAGCCGGGTGCAGTGGCTCACACCTGTAATCCCAGCACTTTGGGAGGCCAAGGCCAGTGCATCACTTGAGGTCGGGATTTCAAGACCAGCCTGGCCAACGTGGTGAAACCCTATCTCTACTAAAAACACAAAATTAGCCGAGGACATGGTGGCACATGTCTGTAGTCCCAGTTACTCTGGAGGCTGAGGCAGGAGAATCGCTTGAACCCAGGAGGCAGAGGTTGCAGTGAGCCGAAATCGTGCCATTGCACTCCAGCCTGTGCAATGAGTGAGACTCTGTCTAAACTAAAACAAAACGAAACAAAAAAAAAGATTTTTCCACAAATAAGGGATTAACTATAAGTGTTAACTACTCAGATTTCTGTTTTTTTCACATAATAATACATCATGAGCATCCCTCCAGGTCAATAGACATCAGTCTAAATCATTCTTTTTAATAACTATATAATGTTTTATTATATGAATATGTGACATTTTATTTCACCATATGGCTATTTGTTTTGAGTTCTTTGTTTCCAAAATCAACGTTATACATAAATTGTACATAAATGTTTAAATACTTGTACTTTCATTTCTTAGGACACCCAGGCCCTTATATATTTTCTGCTCTGTTATACTAGCATGTTGTTCTCATGCTTGTTTCCTCATGGTTACATGGCTGCTGCAGCTGCAGGCATCAATCATGTTCAAAGTCAAGGTGAAGTTGAAAAGTAGCAACAGCCTCATTTTTACCTTACATCAGCAAAGCAAAGGCCTTCCTAGAGATCCTGCAACAGCAATCTTTCCCTTACATTTCTTTTTTTTTTTTTTTTTTTTTTTTTGACACAAGGTCTCTCTCTGTCACCCAGGCTAAAGTGCAGTGATGATCTCAGCTGACTCCACAGACTGCAGGCTTGACCTCCCAAGCTCAAGCGATCCTCCCACTTCAGCCTCCCCAGGAGCTGGGACTACAGGTACATACCACCACATCTGGCTAATTTTGTATTTTTTGTAGAGACAGGGTTTTGCCATGTTGTCCAGGCTGGTCTCAAAATCCTGAGCTCAAGCAATCCACCACCTCAGCCTCCCAAACTGCCAGGATTACACATGTGAGCCACCATGCCTGGCCCCTTACATTTCATTGACCAGAACTAACTGGGTTATATGACCACTGATAGTTGCAAGGGGGCCCGGAAAATTTAGTAACTGGAAATTGTCCAGTTGGCTTAAATCAATTGTGGTAATTCACATTTCTACCACAGAGATAGTAGCCATTTTTTGAATCCTTGTCTACCCTAGATATAATAAGCCTTCTTTATTTTTACTGGTCTGATATGCTAAAAGTATATCAAAGTTGTTTTAATTTGTATTTTCCTGACAATTAATGAGGTTGAGAATCTTGTAATATAATAATTAGCCATTTGGATTTCCTCTTCTCTGAATTGCTGCTATTCATATTCTTTATTTATTTTTAATTGGCTTATTTTTCTTTTCCTTATAACTTGTAGAATCTTTTTGTGTGATATTAACTATTCATCTGTCATTTGTATTCCCAATCTTGTTGTCATAGATACGTATAAATAATTTTTTAATTTTGTGGGTATATATTAGGTGTATATATTTATGGGATACTTGGGATGTTTTGAAACAGACATGCAATGCATAATAATCACATCATGGAAAATGGGGTATCCATCCCCTCAAGCATTTATCCTTTGTGTTACAAACAATCCAATTATACTCTTTTAGTTATTTTTAAATGTACAATTATTATTGACTATTGTCACCTTGTTGTGCTACCAAATGCTAGGTTTTATTCATTCTTTCTAATGCCAATCTTGCTGTCTTTTGACTTCATTTATGGAATTTTTTGTTATATATGCAGTCAATTTTGTGTATTTTTTTAATCGGTTCTGGGTTTCCTGTCTTGCTTAAGAAAATATTCCCCTCATCCCCTAACGAACTAAAAATTATTCCAGAGCTCATAAAGCTACTCATTTCAAATTTGAAGCAAATATGACTAGGTGTCTAAACATTGGGAGGGGGGAACTATACAGTTCAATCTCATTGATAAATGGAGATTTTTTAAATCCTAAATAAAATTTTAGGTTTTTAATTTGAAGTGTATTATAGAAAAGGCATTATAACCAACAGGGCTTATCCCAGAACTACAAAGATGAGGGACAGATAAAAAACACATCACAGATATAACAAGTCATGGTCACGTGCATAGGCTGTGATTAAGTCCTCACTCTACCACCATGGACCTTGGGAAGGTTACTTAACTTCTCTGGGCCCGTTTCCTCATGGTGAAATGAGGGTATTAATCATATGTAATGCAAAGAGGTTTTGTGAGACTTACATGAGTTAATGCTCTCAGCCCAAAGACCGGCACATAGCAAATGCTCAATAAATAGCTATTGCATTAACTGTTATTAACAATACAAACCACCTGAATTATTCATCTGTTTGCTTTGTTGGTTTCAGCCTTATTGATAACCTGGGAATCATGTTACGTATACACAAAGCAAGATCTAACTCAACACAGGTGTGTTGTGAATGATCTTTGAAGCCAGTTCCCACTACAATGTTGAGTATCTGTTAAGGGAATACAGTAGAGACGAGGGGAGCCAAATGTTTGCAGGGGAGCTGGGCCA
Source organism: Chlorocebus sabaeus (assembly GCF_047675955.1). Classification (NCBI taxonomy): domain Eukaryota; kingdom Metazoa; phylum Chordata; class Mammalia; order Primates; family Cercopithecidae; genus Chlorocebus; species Chlorocebus sabaeus. Next base: position 70,285,374 of record NC_132917.1, on the reverse strand, counting down.
GCCAGGTTTCATCATGCCAGCTGCCTGAGAAACACATTCAGATCTGTGCCCAGCGACTCGGCAGTCATTGCACAAGGCACAGGAACACACCCTCAGGGAGACGCACCTAGTCACAAAGCAGGTATAGTGTGTTTGCCAGTCCCCCACCCCCAAACCAAAGGGCAGTGAGAGGTGACAGACTCAAAAATGGGGCTCAGAAGGCAGTATGACAACCTTATTCCTGAGGGACTCCAGCAGGCCCTCCTCACACCCCTTCCTGCTGGCCCCTATTGCAGGCAGCTAGAAGGCTTCAGGAGTGCCGACCGATGAGCCATTGGAAATTGCTGCTCAGCTGGCATTTTAAACCAACCACACAGGTTGGACTTGCATTTGCCTGGATCCTTCTTCCATGCCTAGCCGGGCCACCTGAGAGTGAAATTAGCAGCAGGAGAGTGAAGAAGCTTCCTACTCACTCCCAGACCCTGTAAGACTCCCCAGAGCTTGCCTGGCTTACACCTAGGAAGGGCTCAACACATTTAATTACACTTTCCTAAGAGGAATCAGACTAAGGGCACGGCTGGACTGATGGCTTAAGTTCCACTTAAAGATCTGCATTATTGGTTTGGCCTTGTTCTTCTCCCTAGATTTTTCTCTCCGCTGGGTTTATATTTTCTTATCACCCCCTACCCCACCCTCAGAATGGAATACTGGCATTTTACCACAGGTGACATTTCACCTTAACATACATGCATCAAACAGAACAACCAGCCAAGATTCAAGAAGGAGTATTCCAACAGAATTAGAATATTTAGAATTACATGAGACATGGCCCTTGTATTGGACTTAGATATCACCATTCAAAAGTAAGTTTTCAGAGAGCCTTTTAATGATGAGAAGAAAATGTTCACAATCTAACATCAGGAGAGGGAAAAAAAACTATATGGGAAAGTATTTAAAAACAGTGCTTTTTCTGTATAGCAGGATTGGGAATGGCTTTCATTTTCTTCATGTTTTTTCTGTTTGTTTGTTTGTTGTTTTGTGGTTTTTTTTGAGACAGAGTCTCACTCCATCACCCAGGCTGGAGTGCAGTGGTGTGATCTCAGCTCACTGCAACCTCCGCCTCCCAGGTTCAAGCAATTCTCCTGCCTCCACCTCCCAAGTAGCTGGAATTACAGGTACCCACCACCACACCTGGCTAATATTTATAGTTTTTAGTAGAGACGGAGTTTCCCCATGTTGGCCAGGCTGGTCTCGAGCTCCTGATCTCAAGCGACCTGCCCGTCTCAGCCTCCCAAAGTGCTGGGATTACAGACGGGAGCCACCGTGCCCGGCATTTTTCTGCATTTTCCTTAAAGTGTGCTCATTAATGTCATTATCCTGTTTGTCACCCAGACCAGAATTCCATACCTGTCCATCAAAAGCCAGCTCCCATCTCTATCTCCTTGCATTTTCATTCACCCACTCTGCACCTCTAAGCCCAAATGCCTCTGTCCCTGGATTCTGCTTCCAGATGTGTATCCCAATCATCAGCACATGCTCAGCAAGCAAAGGGATTTATCAAAAAAATACTTTTAATCAGACTTCAAGCTTTTCATGAAAAATCAGAAGACCTGTCATAGTGCTCCAGGAATCCCACATGGCAACTAACAGTCTACACAACCATACCTTTTAGAGGGGCCATTCATTTTTCTGTCTCCCAGCAGTCATTCCCTTTAAGATTTTGTTGCCTAAGCTAATCACTGCAAGGAGAATAGCCTTAATTTGTTTGACTCAATCAGGATTGACCCCCTCTGGCTGGAGTTGTAAGCTACTTCCCCGAGCATATGAGAGGGTGAACAATATCATCACTGAGCAAGACAGTGGGGAATGACAGCTGGATGGCTGACTCACAGCATTTTCCATATTATCTATGCACACTTCAAGGCCCACCTTAAGTTCATCTTTCTTTGGAACTCCACCTTGGATTCCTCCAATTCTTTTCAACCAAGAGGGCCGACTTCCTGGGTATCTTCTTTATAATTAATAGCCCACAGTCTTGTGGCATTTCTTGAGTGTGTTTGGCACAAAGATAAAGTCAATTCTCATAGAATGAATGGATGGATGAAAGAACGAATGAATGAATGAACAAATAGTTATATGATAAAATGGACTGGAAAAGGACTTGACTGGAGGAAGCCAGCAGGCCAATGCATTCATTCAAGAAAAGGGAAAAGGAGAGATTGAGGCAGTGATAGTGAAGACGAAAACGGATAATATTTCAGAGGTATTTGGTAAGATCTATCTAGCCTACTACTGGGATGTGGGGGTGGGGAGGGTTTGGGAGGAGTCGAAAATGCCATGGTTCTCTGGCCTAGATTCTGTAATTCTATTCATAGAATAAGAAAGCTGCAGGGTCCAGGGAGCGTGGCAGTACCTTCTTCTTATGGCATTGCTAACTAATGCCTCAGGTATGAGAAGATACTTTTGGGGTAAAAGGGGCCCAGTGATCAGCCTGGAGTCAGGATTGTTGTAGGGGAAGAGAGTACATGCCAAAAGGGCTGATATTTCAGTTATGTCCTATAATTGGGAACTCCCTAAATGCAAGACACTTGATCAGGTCCCAAAGAGACAGAGGACCTCTCAAATGCTGGGCTAGGCTGCTGTCATATTAACTCTAGTACCAGAGTCAACATCCAAGCACAGGACAAACCTCATAAATGAGCACCACAGAGCACTGGGTCTCATGCTACTTGGGGAAGAATTGGGGCAGTTCCAAACACTGCAGCCCAAAATCATTGGAAAGAGCCCCAATATTTAATTAAATGAAATTAATCTGATTTGACCATTCACTGTATTTTAAAATTCTCTAGCCTAAAAAAGGAACACAAAGGTATTTGGAAGATTGTGCTCCATGATTTAAAGTGCAGGAGTCCGCACCAAAATGATCTCCAATTGAGTTGAAATATCTCTAAGAATGGAAATGTAGATCATAACTGGAACTTACTTTGAATAAAGCCCACTATGGGAATTTGAATTGGTCCATGTTCCTGGCAGAAAGAGCACACATCAGCCGTCCTTCTCAAAAGACTCAATGCTATGGTTTGAATGTGTTCCCCAAAATTCATTTGTTGGAAACTTAATTCCCAGTGCATCAATGTTGGGAAGTGGGCCTAATAAGAGATTATTAGGTCCTGAGGGCTCTGCCTCATGAATGAATTAATGACATTATTGTGGGAGTGGGTTTGTTAGCTCAGGAGTGGGCTCCTTATGAAAGGGTGAGTTCAGCCCCTGACTCTCTCTTGCCTTCTCTTTGCTCTTCCATTCATCTGTCATATGAGGAACAGTGCTCCTCCCCTCCAGAGGATGCAGCATTCAAGGCGCCATCTGAGAAGTAGAGACCAAGCCCTCACCACACACCAAACCTGCCAGCATCTTGACCTTGGACTTTCTAGCCTCCCAAACTATGAGCCAATAAATTTCTCTTTATTATATTAATAAATCACCCAGTCCATGGCATTCTGTTATAGCCACACAAACCATGACACCAATCATTCAGAACTGTAAGGTTTCCCTTCTCTCCCCTCCCCCTTAGTCTTCTATTCTCTGGCCTAAACAATCTTTATTCATTTCACTTTCCTATACCCTCACCTTTAATTACTTTGACTCATTTCTGTGGCTCGTTTTGGGTTCTCTTCTGTGGCACCTCCAAATTTCTTCAGTGGGGTACAGGGACCCAAGCCATGCCTGACACAATGAGGACATTGCCATGCATCTTTCTGCCATTTTGGACTCCTTTTCTCTAAAAACAGGCAGAGGATATGAGCAGGCATATCACCTAAGAATAAATATTATTATAAGTGGTCAATAACATATACTCAACTTCACTAATAATTAAAGACATCCAAATTAAAATAACAATATAACATTTTTCACCCATCAGATAAGCATAGATTTAAAAAAAGATTCTTAATGTCCAGTGATAGTTAGGGGTTTTTCAAACTATTGGTAGGAATATTGGAACAAACTTTATGGGGGTGGGGAGAACTTGATAGTTCTATACAATTTTAAGACATATACATTATCACCCATCTATTCCATTTTTGTGATTTGTCCTGCAGAAATATTAGCACAAGTGTGTAAGATATAAGCAAAAGGGTTGCAGCATTGTTTGTAATGGGGAGAAAATGGAAACAATCTAAACTTCCAACAATAGAGACTGGTTAAATAAATGGTGCAAAAATACAATGGAATGCTATGCAGCCATTAAAAAGAATGATAGAAATCCCTAATCTAGGATACGATGTAGGAAAACAGCAGAGAAATGTTGTCTAGGTTATTGTGTTAAATGAAAATAAACAAATTTCAAAATTATTAGTAAAGCATGGGTTCATTTTTAATAATCTGTTGTGTATACATGTAGAGATAGAGAGATATACACGTCTGTGTGGGCACACAAAGAACACTACAGAACTGTGCTTCTTAACTGAGGTTCCTATACCAGCAACATCAGCATCACCTGAAAATGTATTAGAAATGCAAATTTTCCAGCTCCACCCTAGACCTGTAGAATCAGAATCCCTAAGGGTGGGGCCCAACAATCTGTTTTAACAAGCCCTCCAGGTGGTTCCAATGCTCACTAAAAATTTGAGAATCACTGTTCTAGAAAAAGCATTTACCTAAAGGTGGGGAGAGAAGACATGTAGCTTACAAGAATATTTCTAATTGTTTATTCCCTTTTATACTGTTGGAAAAAGTTAACTCTTTGAATGAGGGATGTTTCTCAAAGTCATGTACACATCTTATTAGGTTGTGGCAACTTATCAATTAAATTGGCTTTTAAATTCTTTTTTAATTTTTTGTGGGTGCATGGTAGATGCATATATTTATGGGATGCCTGAGTTTGTGTTTTTATTTTATTATTTTTTAAGTTCCAGGGTACATGTGCAGGATGTGCAGGTTTGTTACATAGGTAAATGTGTGCCATGGTGGTTTGCTGCACCCATCAATCCATCACCTAGGTGTTAAGCCCAGCATATATTAGCTCTTTTCCCTAATGCTCTTCCCACCGTCCCCCCACCCTCCCCACATAAGATGCTTTGATACAGACATGCAATGTGTAATAATCACGGAGAATGGGGCATCCATCCCTGAACTGACTTCTTATCAGAAGAACTGACTTCTGCACTCTGCTTGAGGAAAATCCAACCTTCAAAACCTCCAACGTTTGAGGGAGATACTTATATTACTGAATGATTTATGACATCACCAGAATAAAGGAAAATGAACACACACACATCAGGAATTGAACCTGGGTCTGCTGTGTGAGCTGAGGGAAGGGAGTTCATGGTCCCTGAGCCGTGGTTGCATCGTCTGTGACTGAGGATAGCAACAGTACCTTGTCTCCTCAGAGGTCACGTGGAGGAGGTGACACACAGGAAATCTCACTGCTAATTGTCATGTTCTTAGTACCAAGGTTTCTTAAAACAGTGCCCTCAACAACATGATCAACTGACTCCATTTTTCAGAAACACCATTATTGCATAACATCAGCCTAGAATGATCCTTCTAGGAGAAACAGCTCTGCCAGAGAGCCTTTGACACACACCTTCTAAGATTGCTTTTACTAGTGAAACATGTAAAACGTTGATGAAGCCAGTGAATAAGTGCAAACTATTTATTTGCACTCATTCCCAGGCCCTCCTGCCAGTCGGCCTCAAGCCTGCTTTGTGTGGAGTGTCCCTTTTATGATCTGTGAAAGCCCTTCTTCTTGCAACCTCACCTCCCTGTCTTCAGACAACAAAGCAGGCTTTTCTATTTGCACAAAGTGCTTGTTGCTTTCTTGATCCATGAGAAAACGGGGAGCAAAAGAACAATAATGTGCTGCTTCTTTCTGCTCCAATAAAAAAGAGTTATGAAACAGAAGCCTGGGGCCAAAGCAGGCTCTCTGTCCTGTGTGTTTTGACAAAGAAATTATTCCTTAAGCACAGTCTTCAGGCAGATGGCAGTAAACAAGACGGTGTGGCTCAGATCATATTACTGGGAGGCTCTTGCTCTGTCAATGCCAGTCTGGTCTCTGGACCCAGCTAGGTGCCCAGAGTAGCTGGCAGAATGCTTGCCTTCCATCCAGAAGGCCTCAAATCCCCCTTCCTTAGGGGATAGAGGTGCAAAGACACCCAGCTAGGTGCCCAGAGTAGCTGGCAGAACCCTTGCCTTCCATCCAGAAGGCCTCAAACCCTGCTTTCCTAGGAAATAGAAGTGCAAAGACACCACCTGGGGCTGTCCCTAGCTCCCAGACCTATCCCACCCGCCCTCTAGAAGTCTCCATCTGGTTTCAGGGAAGCTGTTGGAAAAAATTCAGGTGGATTCTGTTTTCCTCACAATACTAATTTGATAGGGTTTGAGGAGGAGCCCAGGAATTAGCCTTTTTTCTTTTTTTTTTTTTTTTCGTTTAACCTCTCTGGATGATGCTAATGGGTGGCTGAATTTACGAACATGTTTTAGAGGCATCTAAAACATTTCCCCTTCTTTGAAACTCTGGCTCTCCTTAGCAGAACTGGTCTAATCACCCACCTTAGCCTTCCCTGGGCTCTTCACACAGGCCCCCTAAGGGGCCCATACACCTATGAAATCTATTACCCCCTTACACATATCTCTCACCCCTCAAAAATAAGTAGAGGTTGGATCAACTGGGTCCAACTCCAAGCTTTGCTACTTACCAGCCCATGTCCCTGGGAAATTGACTTGAGCATTTGAGCCTCCGTTTCCTCAACTGTAAGATGAAAATAATAATTATTGCCTAGGTTAACTAGGTTGAAAGGACCCAGGTGTGGGAAAGCACTACGCATGTGTACAGCATCGGCAAAGGCGATAATCATTATTCACAGGTGTTGGTTCAGAGCTCTCCTCCCAGTGGGTGGTCCTCACACTGGTTCCTGGCCTTTTAGAAACACCACAATGACCAGTGATATGGTTTGACTCTGTGTCCCCACCCAAATCTCAAGTCAAATTGTAATCCACAATGCTGGAGGAGGGGCGTGGTGGGAGGTGATTGGATCATGGGGACAGACTTCCTCCTTGCAGTTCTGGTGACAGTGAGTGAGTTCTCACGAGATCTGGTGGTTTAAAAGTGTGAAGCCCTTCCCCTTCACGTTCTCTCGCCTGCTTTGCTATGTGAAGATGTGCCTGCCTCGCCTTCACTTTCCGCCATGATCTTAAGTTTCCTGAGGCCTCCGCAGCCATGCTTCCTGTACAACCTGTAAACTGTGAGTCAAACCTCTTTTCTTACAAATTACCTAGTCTCAGGCAGTGCTTCATAGCAATGCAAGAACGGGCTAATATAAACAGCATCCTTAATTCATTTCCAACCATTCTTCTAAATTTAAGGGATGGACAGAGAGGAGGGTCGAAGGGCCTTGGGTGTGGGTGTGTCCTGCCTGGGTTAAGGGAACTCCATTTGAACAGTGCCTCCACCACTCGAGCTCCTTTAGGAAAATCGTTGCTGTGCTGAAAACCAGGCTGGGGTGGGGGGAAGGAGCATGCTGTGTGTGAAAGAAGTGATGAGTTACCACACTTCTAGTAAGTTGAACCAAGCTTTAACTTTTTTTTATTTACTAAGCTACATAAAAAAATTATTTGGGCTTTCACTAAAAAATTCTATTAATATTTTTAATGAGAAATGTGCTTGGGTATGCTTTGTTACAGTTTGAAATCTTGTTTAATTCATTTTGATGCAGCATTTCCAAGATCTGTTCTAAAGTGAGCTTTTTTCAATACTCGTATTGATTGGCTATCATTACTGGAAAAGATACTTCCCAAAGACACCTGCAGTACATCCAAATGGGAGAAATGAATTGTGATACTCACTGTTCAAACTGACACCAATTATACAAAGGCTTTTGTTGAAATGCAGCTGGTGAATTTATATATTCCTGATGCCAATTGTTCCACAAACTAATTGGAAGGTGTCACATTTTTACATTAACAAGTAGGTTCAAAACTCACTGAAACTCTTCATTTAAAAATTTGTAAATAGTAAGAAAAGCATGTTCCTAAGTTTTTTAAGAAGGCAGATCTGGGCATTATTTTAGGAGGCCCACTGACTTCACTTTTTACTATAAAATTATATGACTACATTACCAAATACTCATCCTCAATTCTCTCTCCATAGCACAAGTTCCCATCATTGCAAAGCAACTATTTTCTCCCTCATTGCTAGAGGGTCACCATTACCTCAAAAGAACAAAATACCTGTGTTTATTGTTTTAAAAATAGCTTTTAGAAAGCACACTTCTAAGGGTCACTAGTCATCACTGATAAATGAGCAGCATATTCATAGCCCTTCTCTTTATAAAAGGAAATTTCTTGACTTGTTTTTAAGCATCCTGCCACAAGATAATCAGCTAATCTCTATGTGGCATAAAAGATGCTTGTAGTCACTACCCATCTCATTCAGAATATTAAGATTCCACTATATTTTTGTAGTCTTGTTTTTTTCATTATTACCAAATTGATGATCTAGCCCCTAGGGTACATATGGCTTCAACTGCATTATTGGAAAGCTTGATTTTTAACAATCTAGTAAATTAATTTCATCTAAGGTGTTACCTCTATAACCTTACTTCTGAATCCTCTTTTGTATGTCGTTCAAAGCAAACATTCCATTAATGATTACATTTACACAGTTTTTCCTAAAATTAAGTGTATTACAAAACCACTCACTGTTGAAAAATATACTTTGTATGATCTTCCTTTAGTAACTAAAAAATTGTCTTTCAGGTTCTTGTTTCCTGCTATAATTATGTATTTGTCTAGTCCTCATTCCATCAGTATTTGTTTCATTTTTTGAAGCTTTTTATTGGGTACATAGATATTTAGGATTGTTATGTCCTCTTAATGCATTGACCCCTTTAACATATGTAATGTCCCCCTTGTTCTGAAGTCTACTTTGATATTGATATAGCCACTCTTATTAAATTATTACTTGCATGGTATTTTTCACATATGTTTTTATATTTAAAGTAGGTTTTTTGTGGACAGCATACAATCAATCTTGCTTTTTTTCCCTAATCTGACCACCTCTGTTTTTTATTTGGAATATTTAGATATTTGCATTTAATATAAATATGGTTGGACTAAATCTACCACCTGACAACTTGTCCTATCTGTTCTTTGTTCTTTTTCTCTCTCTTCCTGCCTTTTTTGGATTAACAGAGTTTTTAAATAATTATTTATCTCTGCTACTGGCTTAATAATTGCACCTCTTCTACTTTTTAGTGATTGCTCTAGTGTTTATAATACATAGTCTACCTTCAATATAATACCTCTTCAAGTACACTGACAAAACCTTACAACAGCACACTTCCACATCCTCACTCCCATCCTCTGTGCTATTGTTGTTACACATTTTACTTCTACATATATTATAACACACCCACACACAAGCAGGTTTCCTTCTCCTCCCCCAGCAGCAGCTGGCTTTTACTTCTACCCCTAGCCCAGAGATCGTAGCTCTTTGCCTAGGACAGGGGATGAGAGAGTTTCCTTCCCTTCAGTCTCCCTCTAAAGTGTATGGCTTTTCATATGAAAGTAGTATCTGGAAAGTAAGTAGGGTCCATGCCTGTGCACCATGGAGGGAAAACTCTCTCAGGTCTCCTGTGTCACCCCCAGTCTTCTTCATGAGTACCTGGTGGCGGCTCATACGAAAGAGCTGGCAAGTAAGCGTGGGTTCCCCCTGGGTCTGGGGTTTCTAGAGATTCTAAACGGAGATACTAGAGGCACACTTGGCCCTTAAGAATTCATTAAAATTTCTTCTTACATGTTTGTTTTGGCAAAGGTGAAATAGTTCATGTGCTCTATCTTATATCAAGGTATTCACCCCCTGGAATTTAGTTAAACCGGTTGATTTGAGACCTCAGCTCTCTAATGAGCTGAAAAACGTTTAATGACTTATCTTTAGCCAGCTTTTTCTCATTATCTACGGTGGATGCAAGGAGCTTGTGTGACTTTATTATTTTTTTTTTTAAAAAAAGGAATTTTTTGTGGTATTTCTTTATTGAAATACAATTTTAGAATGACCATAAGCTGACACACCTATACTTCCGTCCAACAGTATAATATAAAACACTTCTCACGCTGAGCAATCCATTTTAATACTTCTTGCTCCAAATTTTAAGCACTGTTTTCTAAGCATTATTCAACAATTTCCAGTGTTGTTTTTCTAACAAATGAATGCATCATAGTTTTTTGCCATGGTGCGTTCTATGTATTTCAGCCAGGAACTTGGAGTATTTTCCAGTGTCAGGAAGTATTCCTGTAGTAGTGTACAACTTTTTGCCTTTTGCTATCGCCTAAGAAACCTCAAAAGAGACTTTAAGCTGGGAGCGATGGCTCACACCTGTAATCCCAACGTTTTGGGAGGGCACAGAGGGAGGGTCATTTGAGCTCAGGAGTTGAAGACCAGGCCGGGTAACATAATGAGACTCCCATCTCTACAAAAAAAAAAAAAAAAAAAAAAACCTAAAAATTGGCCAGTCATAGTGGTGTGTGCCTGAATTCCATGCTTCTCAGGAGGCTGAGGTGGGAGGATTTATTTGGCCTGGGAAGGTAACGCAGGCTGCATTCAGTGAGCTATGGTCGCACCAATGCAGTCTAGCCTGGGGGACAAGAGAAATCCTGTCTCCAAAAAAAAAAAAAAAAAACACTTTAAACGTATATTATTATGTTTAATAAAATTTTCTGGATTCAGACTCCAGAGTGGTCACCATGGAACCATCTGTGTTTAATAAAATTTTCTAACAAGATTTTTTTTTCTGACTTTAAATATTGCTGAATATAATATTGCTGAATATTTAAATATTTAAATATTGCTGTAGAGACATGTCTTTATGTTTTGGTTGCTTAGTTTTTAAACACGCTGCTAAGTGTGATGGGGTTTTTTGTTGTTGTTTGTTTGTTTGTTTTGAGACAGTGTCTTGCACTGTTGCCTGGGCTGGAGTGTAATGGTGTGATCTCGGCTCACTGCAACCTCCACCTCCTGGGTTCATGCAATTCTCTTGCCTCAGCCTCACGAGTAGCTAGGATTACAGGTGCACACCACCACACCTGGCTAATTTTTTGTATTTTTAGTAGAGACAGGGTTTCACTATGTTTGCCAGACTGGTCTCAAACTCCTGACCTCATGATTCACCTGCCTCAGCCTCCCAAAGTGTGAGGATTATGGGCGTGAGCCACCATGCCTAGCCAGTGTGGTGGTTTTATGTCACCATTTTCTAGTCTCCCGAAGCATGATATAAACTTAGAGGAGGCTCACCTTAAAGATTGTGGATATAAATCCACATCCCAAATTTCCTTCTTTACCAGCTTTCTTCAACTTCTCAGATCTGATTGGATTGTCATTGTTTTTGCTTTGTAAGACAATGAGCCTGACACAGCTCACTGTGGGAATAGAAATGTCCCCTACTTTTTCTTTGTGTATGTGTGTGTGAGATTTGCCTGGATTTATGCTTTAGTATGATTTTCAACCCATGCCTTCTTTATAAGCCACTTGTCCACTTCGTGAGCATTATTTTATAATTTATAAATCTAATGCTTTTTGCAGTTTGTCTCAGTATGCCAAAAAAATAAAAGCCCAAGAATGCCACTGTTAGCCTTCTGTGTGGTTGGAACCCTCATTCTGCCCTCAAGATACCTTACATGCCAGGCATGAAGGTGCTAGCTTCCATTAAATGTGAGTAAACTTCATCTCTTTCTTGTGTCTTGGATGGAAAATAAATATGATTAGGAATACTGGTGTGTTCTTCGTGCTCCCCAGTGGGTCATCCTTGGGGATCTCACAGCCCACCTTAGAGAGCATTCATGTAAGACACATAGCGGGTGCTTCACACACAGTGGGTCTGAATTACTGCAAATTCTCTTCCCTCAGGGGAACATGTATAGAAAAAAACACTGGGAATGTCATCCAGTCCTCAGCTCTCTGGGGAATCTCGGAGGTTTATCTCTATAGGCAGGAGAATTAGGGAAGAACAAGGAACTAAACCAAGGGGCCTTACCTGAAAACTCAAGATGAGGCTGGACAAGGCTTGTGTTAGATCGGAGCCTGAGGACCAAAAGATGAGAGTCATTGGGTATCTCACAAGGTCATAAACATGGGGATGTCAGCATTTGACTGTCAGCAAAAATGGCTCACCCATTTCTGATGTTTCTGAAGACAGATTCTCCAGAAAAGGAGAGGAGAGGACTCTGATGAGAGAGCCCAGGCTCCCCCAGCCCAGGCAGCCTGACCCAAATAATAACTACCTTTAGCTGACAGGAGCCATACAGGCCTCATGCAGGCAGGGGCACCTATCTGATTCCCAGCAGCACCCAATGTCTTTGACTCAGAAATACAGCTCTCTTTTTTCCTAAGTGTTCTCCTAAAACCAAAGCAGACGGTGGCCAGGTGCAGTGGCTCATGCCTGTAATCCCAGCACTTTGGGAGACTGAGGAGGGAGGATTGCTTGAGCCTAGGAGTTTGAGACCAGCCTGGGCAACATAGCAAGACCCCATCTGAGTTATTTAAAAAAAAAAAAAAAAAAAGTAGATGGAGACACTGCAACCAAAGCCACCAGTCTGAGGCTTCTGTATCCCTACATGTAATTGCCCATCTTGCCTGCTACTTCTGGGATCTGGATAAACCCCACAGATCTCCTCACCCCCACTTCCTCCTCCATCCTTCTCCCTACAGAGGGGATGAAAACCAATCCTGTGGTTCCTGCAAGGGACAGCCTGACAGAGAGCCTCTGTATCCACACAGGAACAGTTCTGCGTGTCGGGCTGCCAGCCTGTGACCTTTGATAAAGCCACACAGGGGAAAGCTCTTTCAAGCAATGAGCATCGCTAGCAGAGCGTGTATTGGCCTGCAGCAGTCCTGTGATGTGTAAGCCACTGCCTTGGCCTCCAGCCCACTTCAGAAGCACAACTTAAATAACGGCTTTCATGTTAGACTCTGTAGTGAGCCAAGGTTTGGGAAGCTCCTAGTTTTTAAGATGTGGCTTTCCTCCTGTTTTGAATGGTCTCCTTTGACTAACCCTAAACCAAGGTATCAGTCAACAAAAATTTGTTGAGTACTTACTATTTCATTGCAACAGTTTTTTTTTCCCCCACCACATGCTCACTTGTACCCAGGCACAAGCAAAGCTTCAAATCAAGAAAGACAAGGTAGATAAGAGGCATGGACTCCAGAGTTAGAGAGACTATAATTGAACTTCTGTTTCAAAGGTGACAACTGAGGCCCAAAGGTTAACTAAATTTCCCAAGGCTTCCAGCCAATCCCAGTTAATAAACAGCTTTAGAAGTTGAATCGTAGACTCTCTGAGTGGGGAGGGACCTCAGAGAATGTTTTCCCCGGCCAACTTCAACAAAAGTTTGCTGATACCTGAATCTTTCCCCAAGATATGCTGATTGAGAGGTCTGGGTAAGGCCCAGAGATCTGCATTTTAACCACTGCTCCCCGCACACCACCCCGCTTCCCACACATACCTGATTCTGCTGCAGGTGGCACGCTCTTTGAGAAGCATTGGTCTAGTCCAGGTTTCCAATTAACGCCACATTTTCAGTAAACTGGCACCTGAGCAAAAGCAAGTGCGGTGATAGGACAATCTGTACTCCCTAAGGGGCCGGCACATTCCACTGCTGCATAGCTGTTAACATTAGAAAGTTCTTCCTTAGAGTTAACAGTGTTTCAGGGAGGCTCTTCTGGGTCCTGGGAAGGTATATGCTCAGGTGAACCTAGGTGATGAGGGAGTAGGGTAAGGTCACATGCAGAAGGGAGGAGGCAGGACTTCCAAGACAGGACTCTGTGCCTGGATTGCAGGGGTCACCCACAAGGAACTGAAACAAAAGCCAAGTGGCACTGAGGACCTGTAAGCCTTCCCAAGGACCGGGTGAGTTGTCTATCCTTAGCAGCAGGCATTTGTTCTTCCCAAGGGAGCAAATCTGGTTGGGTCAATCTGTCAGCATGCCACTCAGAACCCCATGGAAATGCTCTTTCCAGGCTTCCCTGCTGGGAGGGTGTAGTCAGTGGACAGCTTGTAGTTGCTATACCTCAAGACCCACCACAGCCTTCAGAAGCTCCACACCGAATGAGCTACTCCCACTCAGTCACTGAACACAGCAAGGGAAGCAGAGATAGGGCGCTGTTTCCTGACAAAGACCTCTTCCAGCAGGCAACCTCATCTGAAGACTCCCCATCGGTTCGGCTGAGATTTTTCTCAGACGCCTGAGGCTCTTCCTACACAATCCTCCTTTCCCTCTCTCCTTTCTCTGGTGTCAGACGAGCTTCGTGGTCTACAGGATCTTTCTGTCTACTCCTGCTTCCTCTCCCCTGTATTCTTCCCAAACATTTCTCCCCAATACATCTGTTGCTCTTTTAATCCCATCTTGGCATCTGCTTCCTGAAGGCCCGAACTCGCACACCTAATATGCAACAGCTTCTTTTATGTTCATCCTCTATATCCATGCTTGCTTTGGCCTGGGCACCAACCTTGGTCTAATCAGGTGTCAGGGGATCGCACAACCCCAGAAATAACTGCTCTTTGAAAAATTAATTCCTGGGGCTCTACCGTAGGAGAGGGCTCTAGATAAGACAATCCAGTAAGATCAGAATCAACTTCCTTAAAATTCTCCTGCTGACACTAGCTGTCCCCACAAAACCATGGTCTCCATATGAGGGTGTGCACATTCCAGGGGCAGCACAAGTCACCCTCCAGAGTTGGGGGGAAAATATAAAGACTGTTTATATTGCATCTTAAAAACAAAAAAGAACTTCAACTTTGCTAACAATTAATGTGCATGCAACTTATATGCTTGCCAGAAGAGTGCTGAAAATATTTTGCTGTTATGGGTGAACAATTTTTTTAAAGTGGAGAGTAGAGCTTTAGAGTGATAATGAATGAAACTAATCCCTCTTTGACATAATACTTCTTAACATTTAAAGACAGCTTGTATGTCCTTCCTAAATTATCTCTTCATCAGGAGAGGTATCCTCAGGTACTTTAGTCAGCACTCAGCTAGCTGAACTCCAAGATCCTTTATCAACCCTAATTGTATTTGTTACTTACCATGAGAAAGTATTTGGCTAGGACTTAGCACCACTAACCTCCATCTCAGGGTTAGTGGCATTAAGTCCTAGCCAAATACATATATATACACACACACACACACACATATATATACACGTACATATATACATACACACACACACATAATTGTAAGAGCACTTAACAGATCTACTGTGTTAAATGTTTCAGAGTACAGTACAGTATTGTTAACTATAGGAACAGTGTTGTACAGATCTCTAGAACTTATTTAACTTATGTAATTAAGACTATACCTGTTGCAATTAGCAACTCCTCATTTCCTCCTGATAACCACAATTCTGATTCTATAAACGCGACTATTTTAGATTCCATATATATGTAAGATCATACACTATTTGTCTTTCTGTGCCTGGCTTATTTCACTTAGCATAATGTCCTCCGGGTTCTTCTGCATTGTTGAAAATTGAAAGATTTCCTTTTTTAAAACTGAATAATATACCATTGTATCTATAAACCATATTTCCTTTCTATTCAACATTGGGCATTTAGGTTGTTTCCACATCTTGGTTATTGTGAATACTGCTGCAGTGACGTTGGGAGTGCAAATACATTTTTGAGATCCTAATTTGAATTCCTTTGTGTGTATATATATCCAGAAATGGGACTGCTGAATCATATGGTGGTTCTATTTTTAGTTTTAGGGAGAATCTTCACACTGTTTTCCATAGAGGCTGTAATGTTTTGCATTCCCACCAACAGTGTCAAGTACTCCAGTTTCTCCACATCTTTTCCAACACTTGTTATCTTTTGTGTTTTTCATAATAGCCATCCTAACAGTGTGGTTTTGATTTGTTTCCCTGATAACTAGTGACATTCAGCATCTTTTCATATAGCTGTTGGCCATTTGTGTGTCATCTTTGGAGAAATGTCTATTCGAGTATTTGGCCCATTTTGAAATTGGTTATTAACTGTTTTCCTTATATATTTTGGAAATTAACCCCTTATTTGATATATGGTTTACAAACATTTTCTCCCATTTGATAGGCTGCCTTTTCACTCTATTAATTGCTTCTTTTGATGTGCTTTTTAGTTCAATGCTGTCCCATTGTTACATTTTTGCCTTTGTTGCCTGTGCTTTTGGGGTATATCCAGAAAATCATGATCCAGACCAATGCATGAAGATTTCTCCTATGTTTTCTTTTTTTTTTTTTCATTTAATCTTTTTTTTTTTTAATTATACTTTAAGTTCTAGGGTACATGTGCACAACGTGCAGGTTTGTTACATATGTATACATTGCCATATTGGTGTGCTGCACCCATTAATTCGTCATTTACATTAGGTATATCTCCTAATGCTATCCCTCCCCCCCACCTCCATGACAGGCTCCATTGTGTGATGTTCCCCTTCCTATGTCCAAGTGTTCTCATTGTTCAGTTCCCACCTATGAGAACATGCGGTGTTTGGTTTTCTGTTCTTGCAATAGTTTGCTGAGAATGTTGGTTTCCAGCTGGCTGCATAGTATTCCATGGTGTATATGGGCCACATTTTCTTAATCCAGTCTATCATTGATGGACATTTGGGTTGGTTCCAAGTCTTTGCTATTGTGAATAGTGCCACAATAAACGTACACATGTATGTGTCTTTATAGCAGCATGGTTTATAATCCTTTGGGTATATACCCAGTAATGGGATGGCTGGGTCAAATGGCATTTCTAGTTCTAGATCCTTGAGGAATTGCCACACTGTCTTCCACAATGGTTGAACTAGTTTACAGTCCCACCAACAGTGTAAAAGTATTCCTATTTCTCCAGATGCCCTCCAGCATCTGTTGTTTCCTGACTTTTTAATGATTGCCATTCTAACTGGTGTGAGATGGTATCTCATTGTGGTTTTGATTTGCATTTCTCTGATGGCCAGTGATGATGAGCATTTTTTCCTGTGTCTGTTGACTGCATAAATGTCTTCTTTTGAGAAGTGTCTGTTTATATCCTTTGCCCACTTTTTGATGGGGTTGTTTGCTTTTTTCTTCTGAGTCGCTCACGCTGGGAGCAGTAGTCTGGAGCTGTTGCTATTCAGCCATCTTGGAATCTCTCCTATGTTTTCTTATAGGAGTTTTATAGTTCAGGTCTTACATAAGTCTTTCATCTATTTTGAGTTGATTTTTGTGTATGGTGTAAGATAAATTTTTTTCTTGCATGTAGATATCCTGTTTTCCCAATATCATTTATGAAAAAAGACTATCCTTTCCTTATTCTGTATTTTTGGCACCTTTATTGAGGATCAGTTGACCATGCATGTGTGGATTAATTTCTGCGCTCTTTATTCTGCTCCATTGTTCTATATGTCTATCCTTATCCAGTACTAGACTGTTTTAAATTGTTGTAGTATTCTGAAATCAGGAAGTGTGATGCCTCCAGCTTTTTCTTTCTCAGGTGTGTTTTGGCTATTCGGGGTCTTTTGTAGTTTATATAAATTCTAGCTTTTTTTTCTATTTCTGTAGAAAATGCTATTGAGACTTTTGTAGGGATTGCATTGAATCTGTAGGTTGCTTTGGATAGAATGGACATTTTAATAAGTCTTTCATGAGGTGTCCATTTATCTTTGTCTTCTTTTTTTAATTTTCCCATGGGTTATTAGGGTACAGGTGGTGTTTGATTACATGAGTAAGTTCATTAGTGGTGATTTATGAGATTTTGGTGCCCCCATCACCCGAGCAGTATACCCTGCACCCTATTTGTAATGTTTTATTCCTCCCCCCCACCCTTCCCCCAAGTCCTCAAAGTCCATTGTATCATTCTTATGCCTTTGCGCCCTCATAGCTTAGCTCCCACATATCAGAACATACAATGTTTGGTTTTCCATTCCTGAGTTACTACACTTGGAATAATAATCTCCAATCTCATCCAAGTTGCTGCAAATGCTGTTGATTCATTCATTTTTATGGCTAAGTAGTATTCCATTGTATATATATATCCTACATTTTCTTTATCCACTCATTGATGGGCATTTGGGTTGGTTCCACGATACTGCAATTGCGAATTGTGCTGCTATAAACATGCATGTGCAAATATCTTTTTCAAATAATGACTTCTTGTCCTCTGGGTAGATACCCAGTAGTAGGATTGCTGAATCAAATGGTAGTTCCACTTCTAGCTCTTTAAGGAATCTCCACACTGTTTTCCATAGTGGCTATACTAGTTTACATTCCCACCAGCAGTGAA
This sequence comes from Chlorocebus sabaeus, assembly GCF_047675955.1. Classification (NCBI taxonomy): domain Eukaryota; kingdom Metazoa; phylum Chordata; class Mammalia; order Primates; family Cercopithecidae; genus Chlorocebus; species Chlorocebus sabaeus. Next base: position 70,267,120 of record NC_132917.1, on the reverse strand, counting down.
GAAGTGTTCCCTGATTACCGCATCCATGCCAACATCTACTTTTTTTTAATTTTTTGATTATGGCCATTCTTGCCATAAGATGGAGTAAGATGGTATCACATTGTGGTTTTGATTTGCATGTTTCTGATTATCAGTAATGTTGAGCGTGTTTTTATGTTTGTGGACCATTTGTATATCTTCTTTTGAGAATTGTCTATTCATGTCCTTAGCCCACTTTTTGGGGGGATTTTTTTTCTTGCTGATTTGAGTACCTTGTAGATTCTGGATATTAAGCCTTTGTCAGATGTATAGATTGTGAAGATTTTCTCCCACTCTGTGTGTTGTCTGTTTACTTTTCTGACTGTTCTTTTGGTTTAGTTTAACTAAATCTCTTTAGTTTAATTAAGTCCCATCTATTTGTTTTTGTTTTTATTGCATTTGCTTTTGGGTTCTTGGTCATGAAATCCTTACCTAAGCCAATGTCCAGAAGGGTTTTCCCAAAGTTATCTTCTAAAATTTTTAGTTTCAGGTCTTAGATTTAAGTTCTTAATCCACCTTGAGTTGATTTTTGTATAAGGTGAGAGACGAGGATCCAGTTTCATTCTCCTACATGTGGCCTGCCAATTATCCCAGCACCATTTGTTGAAAAAGGTGTCTTTTCCCCACTTTGTTTTTGTTTGCTTTGTCGAAGATCAGTTGGCTGTAAGTATTTGGGTTTATTTCTGTGTTCTCTATTCTGTCCCATTGGTGTTCGTGCCTATTTTTATACCAGTACGTACCAGGCTGTTTGGTGAGTATGGCCTTATAGTATAGTTTGAAATCAGGTAGTGTGATGCCTCCAGATTTGTTCTTTTTGCTTACTCTTGCTTTGGCTATGCGGGCCCTTTTTTTGGTTCCATATTAATTTTAGAATTGTTTTTTTCTAATTCTGTGAATAATGATGGTGGTATTTTGGTGGAGATTGTGTTGAATTTATAGATAGCTTTTGGCAATATGGTCATTTTCACAATATTGATTCTATCCATCCGTGAGCATGGGATGTGTTTCCATTTGTTTGTGTCACCTATGATTTATTTCAGCAGTGTTTTGTAGTTTTCCATGTGGAGGTCTTTTGCCTCCTTGGTTAGGTATATTCCTAAGTATTATTATTTTTTGCAGCTATTGTAACAGGGGTTTTTTAATTGTTGTTTTTTGTGGTTTGTTGTTTTTTGTTTGTTTTTTGAGACGGAGTTTCACTATGTTGCCCAGGCTGGAGCGCAGTGGTGCGATCTGAGCTCACTGCAACCTCCGCCTCCCAGGTTCAAGCATTCTCCTGCTTCAGTCTCCTGAGTAGCGGGGACTACAGGCGTGAGCCATCATGCCCCACTGATTTTTGTATTTTTAGTAGAGACGGGTTTCACCATGTTGGCCAGGATGTCTCGATCTCCTGACCTTATGATCCACCTGCCTCGGCCTCTCAATGTGCTGGGATTACAGGCATGAGCCACCGTACCCAGCCGGGGTTGAGTTCTTAATTTGATTCTCTGCTTTGTCACTGTTGGTGTATAGGAGAGCTACTGATTTGTGTACATTAATCTTGTGTCCGGAAGCTTTGCTGAATTCTTCTATCAGTTCTAGGAACTTTCTGGAGGAGTCCTTAGGGTTTTCAAGGTAAATGATCATATCATCAGTAGACAGTGTCAGTTTGACTTCCTCTTTACCAATTTGGATGCCCTTTATTTCTTTCTCTTGTTTGATTGCCCTGGCTAGCACTTCCAGTACTGTGTTGAAGAGGAATGGTGACAGTGGGCATCCTTGTCTTGTTCCAGTTCTCAGAGGGAATGCTTTCAACTTTTCCCTATTCAGTATTATGTTGGCTGTGGATTTGTCATAGATGGCTTTTATTACATTGACGTATGGCCTTATGCTGATTTTGCTGAGAGTTTTAATAAAGGGATGCTGGATTTTGTCAAATGCTTTTTCTGCATCTATTGAGATGATCATGTGATTTTTGTTTTTAATTCTGTTTATGTGGTATATTACATTTATTGACTTACGTGTGTCAAACGATCCCTGGTATGAAACCTACTTGATCATGGTGGATTATCTTTTTGATATATTGTTGGATTTGGTTAGCTAGTATTTTGTTAAGGATTGTAGCATCTATATTCATCAAGGATATCAGTCTGTAGTTTTCTTTTTTGGTTGTGTCCTTTCCTGGTTTTGGTATTAGGGTGATGCTGGATTTGCAGAATGAATTAGGGAGGGTTCCCTTTTTCTATCTTGTGGAATAGTGTCAAAGTAATTGGTATCAATTCTTCTCTGAATGTCTGGTAGAATCCTGCTGTGACTCCATCTGATCCTGGACTTTTTTTGTTGGTAATTTTTTAATTACCTTTTTAATCTTGCTACTTGTTACTGATCTATTTATTGTATCTAATTCTTGCTGATTTAAGCTAGGAGGGTTGTATTTTTCCAGGAATTTATCCATCTCTTCTAGGTTTTCAAGTTTATGTGCATAAAGGTGTTCATAGTAGCCTTGAATGATCTTTTGTGTTTCTGTGGTGTCAGTTGTAATATCTCCCCTTTCTTACTGAGGTTATTTGAATTTTCTCTTTTCTTGGTTAATCTTGTTAATGGTCTATCAATTTTATTTATGTTTTCAAAGAACCAGGTTTTTGTTTCATTTATCTTTTGTATTTTTTGTTGTTGTTTTAATTTCATTTAGTTCTGCTCTGATCTTGGTTATTTCCTTTCTTCTGGGTTTGGGTTTGGTTTGTTCTCGTTTCTATAGTTCCTTGAGGTGTGACCTTAGAATGTCAGTTTGTGCTCTTTCAGTTTTTTTGATGTAAACATTTAGGGCTGTGAACTTTCCTCTTAGCACTGCCTTTGCTGTATCCCAGAGGTTTTGATAGATTGTGCCTTTATTGTTGTTCAGTTCAAAGGATTTTTTAATTTCCATCTTGATTTCATTTTTGTCCCAATGATCACAAGAACAGGTTATTTAATTTCCTTGTGTTTGCATGGTTTTGAAGGGTTTTTCTTTTTGGAGTTTGTTTCCATTTTATTCCACTGTGGTCTAAGAGTGCTTGATATGATTTCAATTTTTGTAAATTTATTGAGGCTTGTTTTATGAACTATCATGTGGTCTATCCTGGAGAAAGTTCCATGTGCTGTTGAATAGAATGTGTATTCTGTGGTTGTTGGATGGAATGTTCTGTACATACCTGTTAAGTCCATTTGTTCCAAGGTATAGTTTAAATCCATTGTTTCTTTGCCAATTTTCTGTCTTGATGACCTGTCTAGTGCTGTCAGTGGAGTGTCGAAGTCCCCCACTATTATTGTGTTGCTGTCTATCTCATTTCTTAGGTCTATTAGTAATTGCTTTATAAATTTGGGAGCTCCAGTGTTAGGCGCATATATGTATTTTGGTGATCAGACCCAACACCAGGTTGTGGGGGCTACGAAGTCCAGCAGAGTCAAAGGAATGAGACAAGTTAAGAGTACATAGAGTGGGTCCAGGGGGCCAATGCTAGTGTGGAGGCTGTGAAGGCCCCGAATTCTGGGAACCCACACTCTTTATTGGTGATCAAACAAAGAAGCAGGTGGTGAGCATGTGCGAACGGGAGTAGACAGATGAGGATGTAAGGATGTAAGGACGTGGGTAGAAAGGTAGCGGTGCATCAAGCATAGCTGTGATCATTTAGCATATGCTCTGCTACTTGAGATAATGGAGAACAGGTTCTTCTAACTCAAGATACAATCAATTTTTCATCCTGGGAGAGCAAGAAGCAAGGGGCCAGCGAGTCTGGACACATTCCAGAGGCCACAAGGGGTTTTATGCCTTGATCCCTGGATTCTCTCCAAGCCATGAGGAGTTTTATGTCCTGGGCTTTGATTGCAGTGTGGCGGGGCAGCCTTCCACCCTTGAGCACAGAGCTTGGTGTTCCATAGGCCACAAGGGGTTTTAGACCCTGGACCCAGGATGTGTTCCAAGACTCTCATATTATGTCAGACAAGCAAGCTCTGCCTCAGCCCTTCTACCAACATATATGGTTAGGATTGTGATATTTTCCTGTTGGACAAGGCCTTTTACTGTTATATAATGTCCCTGTTTGTCTTTTTTAACTGCTGTTACTTTCAAGTTTGTTTTGTCTGATGTAAGAATAGCTGCCTCTGCTCACTTTTGGTGTCCATTGGCATGAAATGCCCTTTTCCATCCCCTTACTAAGTTTATGTGAGTCCATGTATTAGGTGAGTCTCTGGAAGGCAGCAGATGGTGAATTCTTATCCATTCTGCAATTCTGTATGTTTTAAGTGAAGCATTTAGGACATTTAGATTCAATGTTAGTATTGAGATATGAGGTGCCATTCCATTCATTGTACTATTTGCTGCCTATGTACCTTGGTTTTTTGTTTGCTTTTTAATTTGTGTTTTTGTTTTATAGGTCCTGTGAGATTTATGCTTTAAAGACGTTCTGTTTTGATGTGTTTCCAGGATTCATTTCAAGATTTAGAGCTCCTTTTAGCAGTTCTTGTAGTGGTGGCTTGGTAGTGGCGAATTCTTTCAGCATTTGTCTGAAAAAGACTGTATTTTTTCTTCATATATGATGCTTAGTTTCTCTGGATACAAAATTCTTGACTGATAATTGTTTTGTTTGAGGAGGCTGAAGATAGAACCCCAGTTCCTTCTGACTTCTAGAGTTTCTACTGAGAAATCTGCTGTTAATCTGGTAGGTTTTCCTTCATAGGTTACCTGGTGCTGTTGTCTCACAGCTCTTAAGATTCTTTCCTTCATCTTAACTTTAGATAATCTGATGACTATTTACTCTCCCCCTTTTCCTATGGATGTGGCTTCCTGAGAGCCAAGCTGTAGAGATCATTCTTTCTTCTGGGTCTAGCCACCCAGTAAGTCTACCAGGCTCTGGGCTGGTACTGGGGTTGTCTACACAGAGTCCTGTGATGTGAACTGTCTATGGGTCTCTCAGCCATAGATACAGCACCTCTTCCTGTGGAAGTGGCAGGGGGATGAAATGGACTCTAACGGTTCTTAGCTTAGGTGGTTTCATGCTCTATTTTTGTGCTAGTTGGCCTCCTGCCGGGAGATGGCGCTTTCCAGGGAGTATCAGCCGTGGTAGAATGGAGAGAAACCAGCAGTGGGTGGAGCCCTAGAACTCTAAAGAGTATATGCCCTTTGTCTTCAGCTACCAGGGTGGGCAAGGAAGGACCATCAAGTGGGGACAAGGCTAGGTGTGACTGAGCTCAGACTCTCCTTGGGCGGGTCTTGCTGCAGCTCCTGTGGGCGTTAGGGGTGAGGTTCCCAGGTCAATGGAGTTGTGTACCTAGGAGGATTATGGCTGCCTCTGCTGAGTCATGCAGGTTTTCAGGGAAGTGAGGGAAAGCCAGCAGTCAGAGGCCTCACCCAGCTCCCATGCAATCCAAAGGGCCGGTCTCACTCCCACCGTGCCCCTCCCTGCAACGGCACTGAGTCTGTTTTCAGACAGTGGACAAGCAAGACTGAGAACTTGCTTCCAGCTGCAGAAGAAAAGGACTTTAGTTTTTCCCTCACCTGTGGATTCTACATCCCAGATATGTGCCCTCCCCTAAGTTCTGGCCAAGTTAAAGTTGTTACAAAGTTCAGCTGGAGACTTCCTTCTCCCTGTGGCATTTTCCCGAAGGATCCCTGTGGTGCCAGGCAGAAATGGCCTGCCTGGGGACCCAGAGAGCTCCAAGGGCCTTTCCCACTGCTTCCTTGACCCCTGTATTTCACTTGGCTCTCCAAACTGACTCAGCTCCAGGTAAGGTTGGAATCTTCTCCTGCAAACTAGACCTTCAGGATCCCCATTGGGGGGGTGTGTTTGGGGGTGGATGATCTCCCTTTCCCACTTCCACAGTTTGGGTACTCACAGTATTTGGGGTGTCTCCCGGGTCCTGCAGGAGCAATCCACTTCCTTCAGAGGGTCTGTGGGTCCTCTGGGATTCCTGATTTATTCATGCAGTCATTCTGGAGCTAAAATTCACGATGCAACCCTCCACACACTGCGCTGTCCATCCGAGTCAGAGCTGCAATCTAGTCCTGCCTCCTGTCCACCATAATCTTGAGTATCTCTACTTCTGTGGCACAGAAGGGCTCCCCAGCTCCTATTCCATGAATCGTCCTCCTCCTCCCCTCTTTCTCTGTCTCACTCCCTCAGTCTGTCTTCTTTAATTTTTTTTAATCAATGTTTTGTGGTTTTTAGTATACAAGTCTTTCACCTCCTATTTTATTTTTTTCAGTGCTATTGTAAATGGGAGTTTTCCTAATTTTCTTTCCAGATAGTTCATTATTAGCTCACAGGTTTTTAAAATAACTAAACAAAGAAAGAACATGACAGGGAAAAAAAAAAAACCCTTTTTAATTCTAGTATTCATTCAAATATGTTTATTGAATACCTACTATGTAAAGTTACTGTTTTAGCACTGGAAATATATTGTTGAGAAAATTAGGAAGAGTTTCTGCTCTCATGAGCTTACATGCCAGTAGAGGAAGCAGTCAATAAACAATAAATATAAGCACTATGAGGAAACAATAAAGCGGGATAAAAAGTTAGAGAGCCATAGGGATGGATGGCTATTCTAGATAGGATAGTCAGGGAAGGTCTCACTGATTGTTAACTCTTAAGACCCGAATAAGGTAAGGGAGGAGACATAAGACAATATGAGGGAAGTACATTCTAGACAGAAACAGCCCATGCATAGATTCTGAGGCAGGAACATACTTGGATTTGAAGAGAATAAGAAGGCCAGTTGGTTAGAGTACAGAGAAGAAAGAGATGAGGTCAGAGACTGGTGGGGTTGGATTAGAGACAGAAAGAGGCTAGAGGGCCCTCAGGTCTTTGAATCTTACCAGCATGAACCACCAGACCTGTGAGTGAGTCATGTTTCAAATTATTCTAGCCCCAGATCTCAAGCTGCTCTACAGAGATGAGCCTGCCCCACTGTGTCCTGTCTAAAGTTCTGGCCCCCAGAATCTGTGAGCACAATAAATGGTTGTTTTACACCACTCAGTTTCGGAGTAATTTGTTAAGCAGCCAGAACAGAAGGGAGGGATAGTCTTTGCATCTCAAACTATAACTAGAGCCCACTGTTACAAAGGTGGCTTTGCAAATATGTGATTGAATCATGTGTATTGATTTGATTGGTCCTTCTATCAGAGTTATGGGATTCTCAGGAGATGCTGGGTTCACTAGTAAAGGCTTGGTTACCCACCCAGGTGGGATAGGTTCAATTAGTGGGCTATATGCTCTTCAGCTGAATGGGGCTCTGGGTTCCCCCACTTATTTGTCACTGAGATTTCAAGTAAAATAAACTGGAGATGGCTACCCTGCCAGAGATGTTGGAAGAAGGCAGTCCTTTTACAAAGGGACTTCTTTATAAAAAGTCTCTTTGCTAAACAACAATTGGATTCATGTATTTAAAATTATTCCTTCGGTCGATCAACTGGGAACCCAAGATGTGCCCAGTGCGGGATTCTGTTTAGGGTGTCTCTTTCCAGACCTCTGTGTGAATTTTAATATTTTCAGCTGTAAGAAATAGAAATCTCAATTTAAAATAACCTTAAACAGGAGGGGAATTTAGCTCCTATTACAACTCCAGAGGAGCACGGCTCCAGCATTGGCTTCCGTAGTGGCTCAGCAATGTCAGCAAGGATCCAGGCTGCTTCCACTTTCCACTCAACCATCTTCAGTGTGTCCTGCCCAGACCAGCTCCCCTCATGGTCCCAGCATGGCTGCTGCAATTCCAGGCATCAACACGCAGGCATCAACAGACATACAGGACAACATCCAGAAGGAGAAAGGGACCATTTCTTCTGTATCTAGTACTTGATTTAAACAGTTCATGATTCACCCTGTGAAACTGGACATGGGGCCCAGGCCCCTCTGAAGATAGAGGTGAACAGCAGGAAGCAGGACGTGGGTATCACCCAACAGTCTGCTCCAAACTCTAAGCCTGGTTAGAGAAGATCTCTCATTACTACAGAATAATCTCCCTCAGTAATTAAAGTTTTTCCTTCCACTTCCTAAGGATGCCAAAAGGAATAGTGTTTGTTTACAGCACTTACTACAGTTTCCTCAGCTCCTTGGAGAAAATACATGACTCAAACTAGAAAAAATAAAAATAAAAAAACCTAAGTCTTATATTTTCTATCAATCACCTGCCTACGTGCACTTGAGCACCATTTGCTCAGGATAAAGTTGACAGATAAATAACATATCTATCTTGATTGGCATTCCTTGTGTGTGAGAGCTGGTTTGTAGGCCATTGTCAATGGAGAAATGAGAGGGTCTGGGGAGGGGAACACATGAGGAAGCATTTACCATCTATCAGGCTGTGAGGAACAGCTGCCACTCATCTCTCAGAGCAGGGATATGCCAGGTCAAATCCAGCTAATCACTTTTGTACAATGCATAAGCTAAGAATGGTTTTTAAACATTCTTTTAATGGCTGAGAAAATAAGACTATTCATGACATGTGAAGATTATTTGAAATTCAAATTTCAGTGTCCATAAATTGAATATTTTGGAATGTAGCCATGCTCATTCACTTACTTCTTGTCTATGGCTGCCTTTTACTTATTTATTTATTTATTTAATACAGGGTCTTGCTGTGTGGTCCAGGCTAGAGTGCAGTGATGCAATCTCGGCTCACTGCAACCTCTACCTCCCAGGCTCAGGTGATCCTCCCACCTCAGCCTCCCAAGTAGCTGTGACTACAGACACACGTCACCACGCCCAGCTAATTTTTGTATTTTTTGTAGAGACAGGGTTTTGCCACATTGGCCAGGCTGGTCTTGAACTCCTGGGCTCAAGCAATTTGCCCTCCTCAGCCTCCCAAAATATTGGGATTACAGGCATGAGCTACTGCACCCAATCCTATGGCTGTTTTCACACTTAAACAGCCACATTAAATAGTTGTGACACAGATTGAATGGCCCATGAACCCTAACATACTTACAATTTGGCCCTACACAGAAAAAGTGTGCTGACCCCTGCCTTGGAGCAAAATCCCTGACAGGGTCCCCAGGCATTGGGTAGGGTTGTGCCTGGAGCCTCCAGAGGTACCAGCCCTCAGCCCATCTGCAGACCAGCCTCTTCCCAACTGAGTGGGATATGAACCCCCGATGCTGTCTAATCCATTTAGCACAGGGGTCCTTAGACCTGACTGCACATTAGAATCACCTAGGGAGCTTTGAAAAAAAAAATCCCATGCTTGGTTTCCACCCAGCACACTTCTTCTGTGGAGGGCCAAATTGTAAATATGTTAGGGTTCATGGGCCATTCAATCTGTGTCACAACTATTTAATACGGCTGTTTAAGTATGAAAGCGGCCATAGAGTTGGGTGCAGTAGCTCATGCCTGTAATCCCAACATTTTGGGAGGCTGAGGAGGGCAAATCACTTGAGCCCAGGAGTTCAAGACCAGCCTGGGCAATGTGGCAAAACCAATTGAATCAAAATCTCTGGGGATGGGCCCAGGCATCTGTGTCTTTCAGAAGACCCCCAGGTGATGGCAAAGTACAGTCAAGCTTGAGAACCACTGCTAGATGTTTGTTGCCAATGTCAAGCCTGGTTTCTGGAGCTTTTTCTAAGCAAACACCATCACACACCCTCAGGCAAGTGTTTTGGGAACAGCCCATCAGCACCACTAAGGTGGAGCTGGGCAAGAAGATGTGGAGAAGCAAGCTGTGGTTAACCCCTACCTTTCATTTGTACAGGTGTGCAGCCAAATGACCTCACCTGTATACAGATGAGTTCCTGAGGTTTCCCAGGCTGGGGAGTCCTTGCCACCAGGGTTCTCCTTGTATCTCATGCCAGCCCTCAGCAGAGAAAACATAGTGTCTCACCCTAGCTGTCACTCACGAGTTTATTTTCCTTTACCTAAGAGGAGGCAAACAAAAGCCTGGTCATTGCCCAACCCAGGGACAGTTTAGATGCACTTCTTTCTCAATGGCCCCAGAAACCTCTCTCTTCCTTGGCATGTAGTTGGAGAAGAGGAGCCACATATAGCACTTCTTTCCTTTATTCACTCACACAACAGATACCTACTGAGCACCACCTACTTAACCAAGCACTGTAGATTTGCAGAGTACAATAGTGAGTAAGAGCCCCCAAAACTCATGGACTAGGAGAAGCCAAATTAGCCCACTGTTCTGCAGTGCTGAATAGCTGCATCCAAGGGACATCTGCAGGCTCTGAGCGAGGAAATGACTCTCTTTGTCAGGGGAAGAAAGGCATTTCATGCTGAGGATAGGGCATTTGCAAAAATACAGTGGCTGGAAAAAGAAGACATGTATCTGACTGGAGCTGGGGCAGAGGGCTATCAAGTGTGGGCAGGAGTTGAGGCTGGAGATGAAAGCTGGAGGCCGCATGGGAACAGCAGGCTGGCCAGGACCAGAGGAAAACATGGGAGCTTTTCTGGAGAGGAGTGAGCGAGGTTTGGAAGGAAGGAACCCCTGGCTGGATGTGCTGGATTCTGGAGGACAGAGGAACAGTGCCCATGTCCAACACTTTGTCCATTGCTCAGGATAAGATGCAACAAGCTCCCGAACTACTGCCATGGGAGTGGGGACAGAGAGGAGCCAAATTCAAGAAGTATCTCAGAGATACATTCAATAGGATGTAGAGTTCAATTTAAAGGGTGGCACCAGAGAGTCCCTGCCACAGCTACCCAAGTCCCTCCCCAGCTGCCCAAGGTTCCAACCTCTCCTGTCCGCTGCTGGCTTTGCTCTCATCCCCAGCCAGAGCCAGTGGGAGAGAACACCAGGAAGGGAAAGAATGCTATTGGGGGATTTGCTTCTGTTTTTGTTTCTTTGTGTTCCTTTTTAACACCCGTTGTTAAGCCTCCCAAAAGTTCCCCTGGCTATTCTTCAAAATGGATTTTCCCTTACAGACCATGATTACATTGCCAAAGCTCAGTGTTGCTCTCTGGTTATGCCCATAAGCTCTGGCATCAGAAAGGTCTGGATTTGAGCCCTGAAAAAAACACTAGCTGAAAAACCTGGTCAAGTCATATAACCTCTCTAACCCCCAGACTCCCCATCTGTCAAATGTGTAAAGCAGTACCTGTCTCTTGAGGGTGTAGTGAGGATTAAATGAGGTAGTAAAATAAAGCCTTTAGCACTGACCCTAGCACATAAACTGCTTGATAGATAGAGGCTGAGGTGGGAGGATCACTTGAGCCCAGAAGGTCAAGGTTGCAGTGGAGCCATGTTCACGCCACTGCACTGCAGCCTGGGCAACAGAGTGAGACCCTATCTCTAAAAAGCATATTAATAATTATGAGAGCCTAAGGTCAATGGATAGGCAGTCTCGAGATCAGGGTGTTCTTCAGTATGGGTGCTAAAGTGAGGAAGCAAGAAAAAGAGTAGCTCATTCTCAGAGAAGGGATTCTTGAAAACTTTAGAGGTAAGAGCAGTTGCTTGTGATAACACAATCTGTAGTGTAACCAAGAGAGTGAAAATCTGAGCTGGATTGAAAGAGATTTTTGGAGATTCAAAGGTTAAGGAACAATAGAACCAGGGTGTTAGATGGATCATGCCATTAGATTTTGTTGCCAATGATGACAAAGGCAGAGATGGAGAGGAAGACAGTGCTAAAGTTGTCAGTAAGGGAAGGAAATCTCAGCCATGAGGAGGGGAAACAGATGGGATGGCAAGATTGCCCAAACCTCAGAGAAGTTGGTTTATTTTAGTTGTTCCTTGATTAAAAGGTTGATTTTTGTCTATTCAAAGGAGGAATGAGGAGAAATGGTTTAGAAACAGGAAATGTAAGGAAAATACCTACCATAACTCTTTGCTTATCAAAATTTAAGCTGTCATCATTGAAGAGTTTTCCCAAAAGACTGCTAGGAGATGCCCCAAAATGTTAACAGGGTTGTATAAAGATATATTTTCTGGTCATCTATTGACATATAACCAACCACCCTAAAACTTAGCCTAAGACATTTATTTTTCTCACGAATCTGCAACTTTGGTCAAGTTCAGCAGGGACGATTCATCTCCACTCCACTCTGTATCTGCTGGGGTGATCTGAAGGCTCGTTCATTCACATCTGACGGTGGATGCTGGCTGAGCCTTTAGCTGAAGCTGTGACCAAAGAACCTAAGCACAACTTCATCTTGTGGCAACTTGGCTTCCTCACAGAATAGTGGCTGTGTTCCCAGAGTGAGTGTCTCAAGAACCAGGCAGAAGCTATATCAGCTTTCATGACGTAGCCTTGGTAATCACGTAGCCTCATTCTCCTTTAGTCACAGGTTCACCCAGATTCAAGGAGACAGAGCAGAGACCCCACCTTTCAATGAAGGAGTGTCAAGTTCACATTGTGAGGAAAGCTTGCAATGTGAGATGGAATGTTGATGCAGTCATCTGTGGAAATACAATCTGTTATGGTGACTTTCATTTTATTCCCCTTTTACCTTATGATGGGATGGTGCCCAGTGAGTCCAAACTTTAGCCATTTGATTTTTTTTTTTTAAGACAGAGTCTCACTGTGAGGCCCAGGCTAGAGTGCAATGGTGTGACCTCAGCTCACTGGAACCTCCACCTCCCAGGTTCAAGCGATTCTCCTGCCTCAGCCTCCAAAGTAGCTGGGATTACAGGTGCACACCACCACACCCAGCTAATTTTTTTGCATTTTTAGTAGAGACAGGGTTTCACCATATTGGCCAGGCTGGTCTGGAATTCCTGACCTCAAGTGATCCGCCCACCTCGGCCTCCCAAAGTGCTGGGATTACAGGCATGAGCCACCATGCCCGGCCTAGGCATTTGATTTTAAACCACCAGAGATCATTAAAAGGTTATCAGTCTTTCCTATTGAAATGGAAATACTAAGAAATCTTTGAACAGACTTTTATTTGGGGAAGAATCACTTGAGTGGCCCCTTTCAGTTATGTTGATGTAAAGCAAGAAAGCATACATGGTTCTGGAGAGACAAAGGACAAAAATTGTATCTTTCTGTTTTATTGATTTAATTTTTTGCTAGGCAAAGTCCTGGGCTCAGTTGTATAAGCAAATAGAATTAAGCTGCCCCTCCCCCAATACTCACTAATCAAAGGAACTTAAAAGTTATTGGGGAATAAGCAGGCAGATTTGCCAAAAGGAGGACAAGGAGCTTTCTGGGAGAAAGGGGATCAAAATATTGACCTTTTCCCTTTGGCATTCAAAGTTATTACAATAGGTTTAATTGATTGCAGGTATTTTGTAGAATGTACCTCCACTGAGGTTTGTCTTATATTTTTCTTATGATTAGACTGGAGTTAGTGGTTTGGGGAATAAGACCACAGAGGTAACATCCCATTCTCATTCCATCATGTTAAAGGTACACACTATCAACATGACTTATCACTGTTTATGTTGACCTTGGTCACCTGCTCAAGGAGTGTTTGTCAGGTTTCTCTACTATAAAGCTACTCTTCCCCCAGCTACCCACCTTCTCATACAGTACACTTTGGACAAAAGTCACTATGCAAAGCTCAAATTTAAGGAGCAAAGAGTGTGGTAGACTACCTAATAGACCCAAATATGTCCACATGTTAATCCCCAGAATCTGAATGACACCTTATATGTCAAAAGTGATTTTATATTTGCAATTAAATTAAGGATTTCACCATATAGAGATTATCCTGGATTATCCGAATGAGCCCTAATTGTAATGGCAAGTGTTCTTATAAGAGAGAGGCAGAACAGGAAAAGAAACTATAATCCGAGTGAACAGACAACCCACAGAATGGGAGAAAATGTTTGCAATCTATCCATCTGACAAAGATCTAATATCCAGAGTCTGCAAGGAACTTAAATTTACAAGAAAACAACCCCATTAAAAAGTGGGCAAAGGATATGAACAGACTCTTCTCAAAAGAAGACATTCATGTGGCCAACAAACATATGAAAAAAAGCTAATCATCACTGATCACTAGAGAAATGCAAATCAAAACCACAATGAGCTACCATCTCACACCAGTCATAATGGCGATTATTAATAAGTAAAGAAACAACAGATGCCTATGAGGTTGCAGAGAAAAAGAATGCTTTTACATTGTTGGTGGGAATGTAAATTAGTTCAACCATTGTGGAAGATAGTGTGACAATTCCTCAAAGATCTAGAAACAGAAACACAATTTGACCCAGCAATCCCATTACTGGGTATATACCCAAAGAAATATAAATCATTCTGTTATAAAGATATATGCACACATATGTTCATTGCAGCACTGTTTGCAATATCAAAGACATTGAACCAACCCAAATGTCCATCAACGATAGACTGGATAAAGAAAATGTGGTACATATACACCATGGAATACTATGCAGCCATAAAAAAACAATAAGATCATGTCCTTTGCAAGGACATGGATGGAGCTGAAAGCTATTGTCCTCAGCAAAGTAACGCAGGAACTGAAAACCAAACACCACATGTTTTCTCTTATAAGTAGGAGCTGAATGATGAGAACACATGGACACATGATGGGGGCAGGGAACAACACACACTGGGGCCTGTCAGGGAGGGCAGGGGGAAGGGAGAGCATCAGGAAGAATACCTAATGGATGCTGGGCTCAATACCTAGGTAGTGGGTTGATCTGCAGCAAACCACCATGGCACACATCTACCTATGTAACAAACCTGTACATCCTGCACATGTACCCCAGAACGTAAAAGTTGAAGAAAAAGAGGAAGCCAGAGGGAGATTGACCCAGAAGCAGGGAAAGCAATATGATCCCAGAGGCAGAGAGTGGAGAAATGCGGCCAGCAATTAGAAGAAGCTGGAGGAGTCAAGGAGACCCCAGAGATTCCAGAGAAAGCACAGACCCACTGACAGCTTGATTTTAGTTCAGTGATACTGATTGCAGATTTCTGGCCCCTATAACTGTGAAAATAGATCTTTGTCAAAAATCACCAAGTGTGGCAATTTGTCATAGCAGCCACGAGAAACTAATGTGAAGAGTGATGTTCCACCTCCTTGAGGGTGCAGTGTCTATATAAATAATTTGAAATTCTTCTACATTGGAGATTTGCCTCTTTGCCCAGTTTATTTATTCAGTCATTTATTTATGAACACTTGTGAACTCATAAATATTTATACTCTGAGTTATAATCCATTACTGCTTTATTTTGTTCTCCACATTCTTTTGAGAGACACATATCTTTCTCCTTGCAGGTAACCTACCACATTCACAGGTGCTTTGGGCAGGGCACACGAGAAGGTCCTAGGGATTAGATGGAGATTTAGAAGATGAGTTTGTCCACACCCATGACAGTGACTGCAGGCTGGGTGTGCAAACTTTGAAAGAGAAACAGAGTGATAAACTTTCCATTAAAGCAAAAATTCAAAAGACAGTGTTACATGCACACATAAAATGGATTTTGCATACAAGTGACTACATGGATAAATAATATCTATAAAATATGCATCAAGTCTTCTCAGTAGTATAAGTTAACAAAATGTCTCAGTTTATTCAGGCTGCTATAACAAAATACCTTAGACTGGGCAATTTATAAACAGAAAGTTATTGCTTATAGTTCTGGAGGCTGGTAAGTCCAAGATCAAGGCGTCAGCAGATTTGGTGTCTGATGAGGTGGAAGGGAAAATCAAGCTCCCTCAAGACTCTTTAACCAGAGGCCCTAATCCCACTCATGACAGCAGAGCCTTCATGACCTCATCATCTCCTAAAAGCCCCACCTCTTAATACTTGCAAGGGAGATTAGGTTTCAACATATGGATTTTGGGGAGGCACAAATGTTCAGATCATAGCAACGTGGAATTTATATTTAAGAATAAAGTTAGTTTGGGTCTTGGTTGATGTCACTGATGGATTTTAGTCACCCTGAACTAACAAAAAACAGCAGCTATAGTCTATTTTCTTCAGAAAAACCTCAAGGCAAAACTACTCCATACCTATATGTCATTCTCACTTGAAAAATTATCTGTTCCTTGCTGACGTTTTCCTTGTTTCCAGCAGAAGTCTCTTCAGCTTTAATTTCTATTTTCAGCCGTCCAGAGATAGAATGAATATGTGTTTCCAAAAAAGTTTTAATGCCAAATTGGGTTGGGGACAAGGAGGGCTGCAAAGGCCATGGTACTTGAGGGAACAATGAGAGGAAAGGGCCCTGATCTAAGTGCTAGATACACAGGCCTTAGATTTCCTTCAAGTGCCATTACTTTGCTGTGAACAAGATTGTTAATTTAAGAACATATTTCTCAAGGGAGAGATCACAGCCCAGTCTCCAGGAGTTAAAAGGATTGCCTTTGGCATGGGACAGACCTGGGTTTTCGTTTTGGCTATACCTCTTACCAGTTGTGAGATGTTGGGCAAGTTATCTCCCTGAGGCTTATTTTTCTCATCTGTAAAATAAAGACCATATCTATGTCATAGGTCGTGTGAGAAGTATACAGAATCATGTGCTAGAACGTGGCAAGCCCTGAGCTGACCTTAACCAGACCTGGGACTATATTAGGGTCCAATCCCCACCCTCTTCTCCCCTTCCCCCACTGCACAGGTGGGTTCCTGAATTGTTCTTGCTGCCTTACATTAGTACAGCCCCAAACTGCAACCTGTAATCTTCCCTCTAACACTGAACAAAAGCCTTCAGGCCAATAACTCATCCTCTGCCTTGGGCTTCTGAGTATACCTTAGATGAGGCTAAAAGTGGGCCCCAATACACCTTACCTGGTATGCACTAACCCTGACTCCTTGCCTAGCATGCACTGGCCCTGGCTCCTTATCTAGCATGTTCTAGCCCTGACTCCTTGTCTAGCATGCTCTAGCCCTGACTCCTTGTCTAGCATGCTGTAGCCCTGACTCCTTACCTAGCATGCTCTAGCCCTGACTCCTTGACTAGCATGCACTTGCCCTGACTCCTTGCTTAGCATACACTTGCCCTGATTCCTTGTCTAGCATGCACTAGCCCTGACTCCTTGCCTTGCATGCACTTGCCCTGACTCCTTGCCTTGCATGCACTTGCCCTGACTCCTTGCCTAGCATGCACTTGCCCTGACTCCTTGTCTAGCATGTACTAGCCCTGACTCCTTGTCTAGCATACTCTCGTTCTCACTCTCACTCCTCACCTAGTATTTGCTAGCCCCCTCTCTGGGACCTGGTACATTCTACCTTTACCCTCTCCTGCTGGCTATAACCCTGCTTTGCCTCCCACACACATCTCTAAGGCCTCCCTCAAAACCCCCTATTGCCTCACCTCAGTCAGTAGCCACAACTCTAAAGATACTGGCATAACCTTGCCCAAACTGAAGGTCACTGTGTCCTCTAAGATTCTGACATCCAAGTGCCACTACCTCATAGTCCCTCTAACCCTAGTTCACCCTCTAGCTGGTTCCTCCTCTGCTGATAGCCTGCTTACTTCACACCTGAGGCACTGAAGGTAGCCATTATCTTGTTTTACCTTCCACAACAACTTTTGAATTGCCCCATTTCACAGATGAGAAAACTGAGCCCCAGAGATATTTGGTAATTTGCCCAATGTTCATGACTAATAACCTCCAGAGAACTTGGGGCCCCCTGACCTCTAATTCAGGCTCCACTTAGCTTCCTGTGTCACAGATCCAAAGATCAGAAGAGCCAGCTCCCTAATTTGCACTTTGGATGGCAGTGAATTAAACTTTAAAGGCTTGGCAGGTAGTGCTGTTCCTGACTCCCAGGCATTTGGCAGTTGTTGGTATATGTTTCCAGAGATACATTTCTACATGAAGGAAAAAAAGAGGGAACATATTTCTGTTTGACTAATAAACATCCGATCCCAAGGGCTCTACAAAATTTTAAGCCCTCAAATGGCACAGAGACCTGCCCAAGTGAGAGACAAGGAAGTATTCAGTTGGGCAGAAACATCTGATTTTATTTGCAAAGGGGCCCTTTGGGATATAAGTGCTGTTAACATGATCCCAGGAGGAGGGAAACAGAATTTTCCAAGGCTCTCCCACAGTCAGTGAACTCTGTCTTTCAGAGGACATGGAGGCCTTGGTGTCTGACCAGCCAGAAGCTTAGCCCTCAAGTCTTGTGTGTGCACAGGTAGGCACAATAGAATCAGCCCTGGTGGCCTTGAACGTCACATCCAGCATTATCAGGAGGCAAAGACTCCAACACATCAGTCTGAAAACAAGATGTCTCATCCTTCATCACCATTGGAAATGACCTCGTTGGTTTATTAAATTGTTTAATCTCTATGTATATTCCATGGGGTCAAGGATATTGCCTATTCACTGCTGGGTCTCCAGTTCCTAAAAGTGTCTGACATACAGCAGGAGATCAGTAAACATTCTTTGAGTGCACATACAGTTTCCATCTTGGACCTTCTTTGTTAGACACCAGCAAGACAGAAGGTACTGTGCTTTCATGGTCCTGGGGTGGGGTGAGCCAGGTAGCCAGCCTTAGTCTGCTGCCTAGGGGTCAGAGGTATTGCCTGGTATGACCAGGATAGGGGAGGTCAAGGGCATCTATCCTACTTCTATCTTTGTTTATTTGTTTTAAATAACAAGTATTATCATGAACTTATTTGCCAAAAGGCCCATCTCATTAAACCTACCAAATATCTTCCCTATCTAAAACTTAGTTGTAATTAGTAATGATTACTATTGGCTATCATTTACTGATTGACCACCATGTGCTATGTATATATTATCTCCTCAAGTTCTTAAAGCATCTCATATTTGTATTATCCCTATTTTACTGATGAAGAAACTGAGGCTTGGAGAAGCTAAGAAACTTGATCTAGGTTATACAGCTGTTAAGCAAGGGGCTCAAGTTGTGAACCTGAACCAAGTCTATTCGAAGCCCCTGACCTTCACCACTATGCTATACTGGCTCTCACAAGGTCATAAAATAAGTAAATTGCTTGTTTTTTCTCTTAAGTCAAAATTTCACAAGGAAAAGCATCCACCCCAGATTCTCCTATCAGACTTGGATTATTCAGTTACCTCCTGGAAAGCAGCAAAACTGCCTTTCTGAGCTGACTGGGTCACTGAGGTCATCTCTCCCTGACGTGCTATCAGAGTCAGATCAGAACAACTGAAGTGGAGACCAGCCATGGCAGCCCTGACCTGCCACGAATGATATAGATGGTGGCAGCATCACGAAAGGAAATCAACTTGGGCTTTCAGTCAACTTGCGGTGTCCCCTCTGTGGGTCTTTCCTGCCTTTCACCTGTCTTGGGAAGAAGTAGGCATGGGTGAATTAGTTTATAGAAGTGTGCCAGAGCTCTGGGCACAAGGTGCCACTTCCTTAGGTCATGTCCATCCTCCACCTAGGAAAGACCAAAGCTCACGCAGAATCCCTCCTGATATTTTCAATAATACAGGTACAGTGGGTTCCTGGTATCCTCCCAGGAGGTGGTTGTCCCAAGGGTGTTTAAAAAAGAAAATCAGTTCTCCCTTGTTAAATTTGTGGTTTCCTGTAATAGCTTGTCATGGGCCATTACCCCATCCAGCACCCCTCTCTGTTCTTGAATCCCCAGCCTCACCAGCTTACCTATTACATTAACTCCCAAGACAATGTCATCTCTATCCTCCTGGAAGGAAATGAGGCCTAGGACTCCGTCTAAAGAGGGGTCACACTTCTGACGGACTCAGGAAGGATGGATGTCTACCAATCTCCATTTGCTAGAGAAGGGTTCAGTAGGCATCCCAAATTCTACCCTCTCAGAAGAGCCACCCCACACCATTTCCAGTGGCTGTCCAGGGAAGGCCATGCAATAGTCCTCAGCTTTCCATCAGGGCTGGCAGTCCAAAATCAATCTCATCTGCGCCACTGGCAGTGCCCTCTGTTGTGGGTGCCAAGAAAGTGGTACTTAAGCTGGGGGGTCAAGCAGAAAGGAAAAGATACATAACTGCAGCTGCACTGTGTCATGACGTCAGGGTCTGGAAACTGAAGAAGGCACGGGAGGGAGAAAGAAAAGGGATGTTTGTTTGGAAACCATCTCACACAGTCCAAATTAAACAGGCTGTTTGCTCAAGTCTGCTTTCCATTTCTGCCCCTCTCTCTACGAATTCTTACCTCTCCTAAAACCTCTCTCCCTTAACCCAGTGTCCCACTTCTAAAAGAGTCTAAGGAATTCCTCCTGATCCTTTTAAGAGCCTGAATTGCTGCATAAACTTAGTATCATAAAACTTGGTCCCATTTTAAAATGCCAAGAACAAAGCAAGGCCCACATCCTCTCCTTGAAGTCTTTCCTGAAAATTGCAGCCATCTCTGATCTCTCTCCCACCTCACCAGTCTTGAAATTTACTGACTGTATCATTCATGTGAGCACTTGAGCTCTGTTCAGCCCAACAGAGGCCATAGCTTTTTTGTCTTGACTATTCTCAGATTATTTCATGTAGGTATGTTGCCTTCCTGGGAAAACTGTAAGCTCCCCGGAGTCTAGGACTGGTTCATGTAGTTCTTTAGTATATGACACTGTGCCACATATAGTGTTCTGTATATGGTTCTGAATACACAGGAAATGTTTTTTGTGAAGCTGCAGTGGGCTGAAAAGAATCAAAGGGAGGCATATGACGAAAGAAGATCACTGGGCACTCATCAGCAAAATGTTTAGTAGCCTCCAATTTCAGGTGAGTAATGTTTAGGATGGACCCAAGGTATAAGCTAGAATAACACATGGGCCAGTACCTGTTGCAATAGGTAAGCTGACAGAGTGCTGTGAGGTTTTGGATTGAGCAGTCTGCACGTGCAGAGGGAAGAGGAAGATCCATAGTTTATTTGGACTGAGACTCAACACCAAACCATAGTCCAAGCCAGGTCACCCAAATGGCAATGCTTCCCTGGAACAGGTGCCAAGTTCACCAGATTAGCTGTTGATTTGTCCATTCTAGCACTATTCTGCATCTCCATGATCATCCAGTTTTCAAAGGACACCTGATTTTACCTCAACCACCACCTTTGTTGAAACAAAAAATAACTCATCAACTTACCCAAACAATGTAAGTCAGAGTTAGCCTTGGGAATTTCACTGACAGCCCTAGAATTCCAGGTCTACTCCCTGCAGCTGGAAGTAGGCTTCCTTGTTCTCTCACTGGCTGAACTCTAAAAGGGCCATTTTTCTAATGGCATCCCTTGCAGATGTTAGCAAGAATGAACCTTCGGCCAGGCACAGGGGCTCATGCCTGTAATCCCAGTACTCTGGAAGGCCGAGGCAGGAGGATCACTTGAGCCCAGTTCAAGACCATCCTAGGCAATATAGGGAGACCCCGTCTCTACAAACACGCACACACACATACACACACACTAGCTGGGCATGGCCATGGATGCCTGTAGTCCCAGCTACTTGGGAGGCTGAGGTGGGAGGATCGCTTAAGCCTGGGAGGCGGAGGTTACAGTGAGCCAAGATCATGCCACTGCATTCCAGCCTGGGTGACAGGGCAAGACTGTCTCAAAGGAAAAAAAAAAAAAGGAATTTTCTGGCCACTTGATGAGTGGACGAAATCAGCAACCTGAGAGAGGACAGCACTCAGAGTGTACAGCGTGAGGCTAGTGTTGGAGTCCCTGGAGGGTTTGTCAGCATGGGGAGGGGCTTGAGAGAGCACCTGTTCCATCGCCAGTGTTACAGGCCAGGAGCCTGAGGCCCTGGGAGACTGGACGACCGCCCAAAGCCACACAACGTGATCAGTGTTCCCGCAGCTGGGGCTTTGGCCTGCTAACTCCCAGTCCCAGGTTTTCCCAGTACCTAAGAAAGGAATGCAAAGAGTTAAAAAAATAAGGTGCAAACTCTGGTAAAATTTGATGGGTGAGAAGGACAATATCCTTTGAGAGCTCGCAAAGAACAGCAAAGAAAAGTTCCACAGAATAGCTAGAGTGGGTTGCAGAGCTCATCATTGCCAGAAGTATCTGTAGTGCCCACCAGACCCAGTATGTCTTTCCTAGGGATGCTGTCATGAAGACCACTGGGACTGGGAGGCTTTTTTCTTTGAGACAGGGTCTTACTTTGTCACCCAGACTAGAATGCAGTGGTGATCATGGCTCACTGCAGCCTTGACTTCCCGGACTCCAGCAATCCTCCCACCTCAACCTCCCGAGTAGCTGGGACTACAAGTGTGTGATACCACACCCGGACAATTTTTGAATTTTTGGTAGAGATGGGGTGTCACCATGTTGCCCAGGCTGGGCTCAAGCAATCCACCCACCTCGGCCTTCCAAAGTGCTGGGATTACAGGCATGAGCCACCATGTATGGCCAACTAGGGGGCGTAAACAACAGAAAATTATTTCCTCGAAGCTCTGGAAGCTAGAAGTTCAAAACTGAGAAGTCAAAAAGGTTGGTTTCCTCTGAGGGCTCTCTGCCTGGCTTGTAGATGGCTGCATTCCCCTATGTCTAGACATGGCCATCCCTCCATGTGCCTCTGAATCCTAATCTTCTCTTCTTACAAGGTCACCAGCATATTGGATTAGGACCCATCCTAAAGACCTCGTTTTAACTTACCCCTTTAAAGTTTCCATCTCCAAATACAGTCACAGTCTAAGGTACTGGGGGTTAGGACTTCAACATATAAATCTGGGGAGGACACAATTCAGCCGATAGCACCCAATAACATTTCATTCTGAATCTACTAGTGGGGAGTTGTCCAGTTTTCCTCGTCCTCCAACAGGGGATTTGGGCTAGTCTAGTGGGACATTGGCCGAGAAACTGCAGTGGGGCTGGGGCCTCTCAGTCCAGCAACCAGAGCAGGATCACAGGGTTCCTTGAAGAGCCATGAGCCAGCCTTCCAGGAGCTTCTGCCCTGAGTCATTCCACATGCCCTCGTCACATTATTCTCACCAATCTCTGCAAATCTCCACTTGCAAGTGCAGAATAAACAGGAGGCTTTCTAAAAGAAATGCAGTTTGGCCTCTGGCCCATTCACATGGAACAGAACTCCTAGGTTAAAGAGTAGAGGCAAATGTGATGGAGATGAAGGTTATGCTGTGGCCCTGGCCTGGTCCCAAATGAGCAGTGCCCTCAGGCCCTGAGTCTGGAGAGACTGCTGCCACCCCAGCTGGCCTGGCCTACCCTACCCTGCAGGGGTGAGCTGGTGGGGCAGCGCCCCCCACTGGCTTCACATTTTCTTCAGATTCTTCACACATCTGCAGCAGCTTCCTGAAGACAGAAATCAGCTGGTGCCTACCTGTTTGGAAACCCACCAAAGCAAAGAGCAAAATAGCATCTAAATTGGTAGGAAACACTGTTTCAAGTCTGGAAAATACTCTTTTGATTATGTAAAAAAAAATGACCATAAAGATAGCATAGAAACTGTGTCACTGAGAGCAAAATGTGTGTTGATTTAAAAAAAAGTCCAGGGCATAGGGAACTGTGTTATGAATCATGTTCCACATTTGGGGGAAGAGCCAATAAGAGTACAAAACCTGGCTGGGCATGGTAGCTTACACCTGTAGTCCCAACATTTTGGGAGGCCAAGACAGGAGGATCGCTTGAGGCCAGGAGTTTGAGACCAATCTGGACAGCATAGCAAGACCCCATCTCTACTTAAAAACCTAAAAAATCAAAAGCACAAAAACCATAACTGAGCATAGTGATACATGCCTGAAGCCCCAGCTACTCAGAAGGCTGAGGTAGGAGGATCTCTTGAGCCCAGACATGAGGCTGCAGTGAGCTGTGATTGAGCCACTGCACTCTAGCCTGGGTGACAGAGCAATACCCCATCTCTTTAAAAAAAAAAAAAAAAAAAACCATTGTGTGCCGCTGTAACAAGGGACTTATGAGAAGGGCAGGTTTGCCCAACTCCTAGGACAACAAACATCAAGGAAACATCAAAAATGCTTCTCTGACCTTGCCCGAGACGTGATCATTTACAGATGAGCCCTGTCTACCTACAAATGTGAAGGTCTCTATGAATGAGATGAAACTTTGCTTACTTGCTGTATCTAGGGTCAAAGAGCCTTTGGTCCCTGTTTGTCAGAAAGACTCAATGACATAAGACACAGGCAAAATGCCAAAAACTACCCATGCCTTTTGTATTTTCATACCCTTGGAGTCATGGGTCTTTCCTTAACAAGGTTGGTGGACTAGTCCAGTCACAAAAGATAACCTGCCATTATTTAAGGTGCCTTCCCAGCTGAGAGTTTGATGGCTGCTTTACTTCCCATTGACTATTCAACATTAGCCAGTCCCGGGGCTTTTCTTGAGCCTGACACCAAGCACTGCCCTTATCAGAAGCATGGCATATTCAGGATAGCAAATGGCTCCCCATGGCTGGTACCTAAGGTGTGTTTTGCTTTGTATAACATAAAATTTTCCTCTCTCTCTCCAATTGCACATGAATTCTTTGTTTTCTGTTTTTGAGACAGTTTCTCATTTTGTCACCCAGGGGCTGGAGTATAGAGGCGCAATCACGGCCCGTTGCACTCCAGCTTCTGGACTCAAGTAGTCTTCCCACTCAGCCTCTCAAGTAACTGGGACCACAAGTGCATACCACCACACTTGGCTAATTTTTTTTATTTTTATTTTTGTAGAGATGGGGTCTCTACAACTGTGTTGCCCAAGCTGGTCTCCAACTCCTGGGCTCAAGCAGTCCTCCTGCCTCAGCCTCCCAAAGTGCTGGGGTTACAGGCATGTGCCACTGCACCCAGCCTGCACATAAATTCTAAATAGGGCCAGTAAGCCAGGCTGGTGCTATGTAGGACTTTTTAAATCTGAAAATCCAAAATCTGTGAAAAACACTGCCTGAATGTACAGAGAGAAAATGTTGTGTTCTTTGTTGATGAAGAAAACCAAATCTTGTGAAATATTTAAAGAGGTTTATTCTGAGCCAACATGAGTACCCAGGCCCCAGGGAACAGTCTCAAGAGGTCTTGAGAAAGTATGGCTGAGATGATTGGGTTACAGTTTGGTTTTATACATTTTAGAGAGATGGAAGTTACAGGCAAAGACATAAATCAATACATGTAAGGTATATATTGGTTCGGCCCAGAAAAGCTGGGCATCTCAAAGCAGGGACTTACAGGTCATAGGTGGATCCAAAGATTTTCTGATTGGCAGTTAGTTGAAAGAGTTCAACTTTGTCTAAAGACTTAAGACTTGCCAGTAGAAAGAAATGCTTGAGTTAAGCTAAGAGGGGTTGTCGCGACCAGGGCTTTTGTTACATATATGAAGCCTCATAGGTAGCAGTCTTTGGAGAGAATAGATGGTAAATGTCTCTTTTTGGACCTTCAAAGATGTTTATCCCTTCTAAATTCAGGAAAGCCCTGTCTGCATTGATGGAGATTCTCTACAGATGCAAATGTCCTCCCCTAAAAGACAGTTTTGTGGGACCATTTCAAAATATATCAAAGAAATACATTTTGGGGTAAAATATTTTTATTTCCTTCAGGATCTGCTATCTGTCCTGTGATGCTAACTAGAGCCAGGTTGGCATTTGGTGTCTTATTCCCCGAGTCTGTTTTGTTAGTCTTATGATCTCTATTTTAGTATTACTGCTGGTCAATTGTACCTAGACTCCAAAGGAAGGGGGTATAATGAGGTGGTCTGACCTTCCTTCTTGTATTAGTTCATTTTCACACTGCTATAAAGAACTACCTGAGACTGGGTAATTTATAAATAAAAGTTTAATGGACTCACAGTTCCATGTGGCTGGGGAGGCCTCAGGAAACTTACAATCATAGTGGAAGGCAAAAAGGAAGCAAGGCATGTCTTCCATGGCAGCAAGAGATAGAGTACAAGGGGGTAA
The DNA here is from genome assembly GCF_047675955.1 of Chlorocebus sabaeus. NCBI lineage: Eukaryota > Metazoa > Chordata > Mammalia > Primates > Cercopithecidae > Chlorocebus > Chlorocebus sabaeus. The sequence goes on along the minus strand of NC_132917.1, from coordinate 70,241,466 downwards.
CTGCCACACACTTTTAAACCATCAGATCCCATGAGGACTCACTATCACAAGAACAGCATGGGGGAAAATGCCCCCATGACCCAATCACCTCCCACCAGGTCCTTCCCCTGACACGTGGGGATTAAAATTCCACGTGAGATTTGGGTGGGGACACAGAGCCAGACCATATCACTTCCCATCATAGCTGGGTGTGATGATTAATACTGAGTGTCAACTTGATTGAAGGATGTAAGGTATTGATCCTGGGTGTGTCTGTGAGGGTGTTGCCAAAGGAGATTAACATTTGAGTCAATGGCCTGGGGAAGGCAGACCCACCTTTAATCTGGTGGGTTCAATCTAATTAGCTGCCAACAAATATAAAGCAGGCAGAAAAATGTGAAAAGTGTGAGACTGGCCTAGCCTCCCAGCATGCATCTTTCTCCCATGCTGAATGCTTCCTGTCCTCAAACATTGGACTCCAACTTCTTCAGTTTAGAGACTTGGACTGGCTCTCCTTGCATCTCAAGGTTGCAGACAGCCTATTTTGGGACCTTGTGATCATGTAAGTTAATACTTAATAATATATTATATATATGTATATATAATCTCCTATTAGTTCTGTCCCTCTAGGGAACCCTGACTAATACACTGGGAATTCAGTTTTTCACGTTTCTCTGGGGTCCCGTTGGTCCAGAGGGGATGCATTCAGTTTCAGGTAGGTGGCAAGCGGGTGCTTAGAATTTTATTTTTGGTTTACACCTCATTTGTAAGGACTTAGCAAACATGCAACTAAAAGTGAATGAGCAAATGATCCTGATGAGTTTGTTGCACACTAGTCCCCATCCTCCATGGAACTAGGAATGCCCATGGGCCCTTCATCCCTTGAGACTGAGTTCCCAGAGGCTGCTCCACAGGCTACCCAAGGAGTGCAGGAGGTATCTGCCCTGTTTTTTGCATGTAAGATTTATCTGCCAGAAGTCAATGATAATAGTTAATATCCATGTTGGTTTAATTAAAAGGATTGGTTTTTCTCCCATATAATTAAAATGAAACTTGAAGTTAGAATACAGAAGCACTCTAGTAATGTACATCCAATTAGATATCCAGGAGATTTCAGAACAACAGAACGCTAATAGTTCTGTGGAAAGAGAACAGGGTAGATACTCATTTGCAGTAACATTCCAGCGTTTTTTGTTTTGTTTTGTTTTGTTTTTTGTTTTTTTCATTCATTAAGGCAAGGCTGCCCACTGGCCAAATTCAGGAAGCTGTTATTCTAATCAAGATAAAGACCCAGACCTGACACACTGTAATAGCCTTAGGAATGCCCAGGGCAGAATGAACCAACCCGACCTGCTAGGACAACAACTGAGGTAGAGACCCAGGTGTGGGAAAGATTTAAAAGTAACTGCCACAGCCTGGATGAGGACAGGAAGTCCCAATCCTGTACTGGAATAGGTGAGAGCATTCTACCAGGGCCACATTTCCTGCTGCACCCAGCATCAGCCTGATCCCCCAGGGCATGCAGATGAGGTCGGCAGCACAGCCTTGCCCTGCCCTTGTGGGGATGACAGCACAGGAAAGGAGATTAATGCCGGGGACTATCAGAAAGCAATCCAGACCGCATGTGAGCAAGTGTTGGGTAGAAACTCTGACCACACACACCAGAAATGCAGAAAAGACAGTGACGAGTGGACGGGATTGCCCAGAGGAGGCTCACCAAGAGGGAAAAACTGAAACTGGGTGTTCAGGGGACAGATAAGGACTTCCTGCAGCAGAGAAGAGAATGGCAAAAGAAAAAAGGAAAAGAGAAAGATACTTCTTTATAAAGTGGAGTCACATCTAAAGAGTTGGTGGGAGTTTTCTATGTCATAGGTTATTATAGAAACTTCATGGGGGCCTAGTATATTCTCTCCCCCAACTTTCTCACTAACTGTTGATGTGCATTTTGTCCAGTTATGAAACCAGAGGCATCATTCTATAAATTAGAACTTTCAGGAGAGTAGAGGCAAACCTCTGAGATCATTCAGAGTCGTTTAAACATTGTCATTAGCAAGTAACAGTGACTCACCACAACCTCTCATAGGCAGGTAGATTGGGTTTAAGAGGGTCGTGATTCATTCTTGCTCACCCCAGAAATCAGGCTCCCTAGCAGGGCAGGAAGCGGCTGCTGCCTTCTCCAGGGCAGTTGACCAGGGACTTCCAGTAGGTTTCATGAGCCTGCTCAGCAGCCCTCTCCTGAAGGCCACTAAGACTTACTGTAAAGGGTGCAGCTCAGAAGGGGAGATCCTCATCACCTCTTGGGGAATTCAAGAATGAGGCATCAAACCAGAATTCATTATACCCTTTCCCACCTTCCATGAAACTTCTTTCCCTGAATGTTTCATAGGTTCAAAATGTAAGTCCCAGAAACTTAACCACATGGATGGGCCTTATAAATGACCTGTTTGTTTCAGACATTAAAGAAGGTCTAAATAAATGGAAAAATTCCCTGTTTATGGGTCAGTAGACTTAACACTGATAAGATAGTGAAACTCCCCAAACTGATCTACAGATTCAACAAAAACCCTATCAGAATCCCAACTGATTTCTTCATAGGAGTCAATAATGATTGTAAAATTCAAATAGAGTTTCAAGGGACCCAGACTAGTCAAAACAGTCCTGAAAAATAACAAAGTAGGAGGACTACACTTCCTGATTTCAAAACTTACTACAGGGATTCCTGGTTACTATAAAGCAATCAAGACAGTGCAATACTAGCACAAGAATGGACATGTCGATGAATGGAATAAGATTAACATCTCAGGAAGAAACCCATACATCTATGATCAACTAATTTTTTTACAGGGGTACCCAGACTGCTATGTGGGGAAAGAAGAGTCTTTTCAACAAACAGCACTGAGTAGACACAGGCAAAAGAATGAAGTTGGATCTTTCCCTCACACCATATGCAAAAATTAATTGGTCATTAGGAAATGTAAATCAAAACCACAATGACATACCACCTAATACCTATGAGGATGGCTATAATAACTTTTTTTAAAAAACAAGTTGAGTATTGACAAGGATGTGGAGAAATTAGAACTCTCATGCATCACTGGTGGGTATGTAAAATAATGCAGCCACTATGGAAAACAGTTTAGCAGTTCCTTTAAAAGTTAAACATAGAATTACCACATGACCCATCAATTCCACTTCCGTGTGTGTGTGTATATATATATAAAATGTATATATGTGTGTGTATAAATATGTACAAAGTTTGTATATATATAAAATATGTATACACATACAAGAGGAATGAGAACATAAACCCACATAGAAACTTGTACGTGGATATTTATAGCAGCATTATTTATAATATCCAAAAGGTAGAAACAACCCAAATGTCCATCAGTGGATGAATATATCAGCAAATGGCACTATATACATACAATGGAATATTCAGCCATAGAAAAAGGAATGAAGTACTGATACGCTGTAACTTGGATGAATCTCTAAAACACTATGCTAACTGAAAGAAACCAGGCACAAAAGGTAACATATTAGAATATTCCTTTTATATAAAATAGCCAGAATAGGCAAATTCATCAAGACAGAAAGCAGACTAGTGGTTAACAGGGGATTTGGGGAGGGGGCTAATAAAGAGTGATTATTTCATGGATATGGAAGAACTTCTGGGGTGGTGAAAAAGTTTGGAAACTAGAGAGAGGTAGTGGTTCACAACATTATAAATGCACTAAATACCACAGAATTGTACATTTTAAACTGGTTAATAGTGTCTTACATAAATTATACCTCAATTTTAAAAGATTAACTCAAAAGGGAGGAGAGATCTAAAAGTAAGAGCTAAAGTCTAAAAGTAAGGGCCAGGGCCAGGAGTCTTGGCTCACGCCTGTAATGCCAGTGTTTTGAGAGGCCCAGGCAGGAGGGTTGCTGGAGGCCTGGAGTTTGAAATGTTGCCTAGGCAACATAGTGAGACCCTGTCTCTACAAAAAATTTTTAAACTAGCCAGGCATGGTGGTGCACACCTGTAATCCCAGCTACTGAGGAGGCTGAGGCAGGAGGATCACTTGAGTCCAGGAGTTTGAGGTTGCAGTGAGCTATAATCATGCCACTGCAATGATGTTGCTCTGGGCAACAGAGCAAGACCCTGTCTGTATTAGAAGACTCTTATGACTCAATATAAAAAGTCTAATTATCCAATATTAAAATGGGCAAAAAAATCTGAATACACATTTCTCCAAAGAAGATATATAAATGGCCAATATGCACATCTAGAAATGCTCTAGATCATTAGTCATTAGGGAAATGCAAACAAAAACTGTAACACCACTTCGCACCCACTAGGATGACTTTTAAAAAAAAAAAAAAAAAAAAGGCATTGGCCAGGATGTGGAGAAATTGGAACCCTCATATGGTCAGGCAATTCCTCAAATGATTAAACAGAGTTACCATATGATTCAGCAATTCCACTACCAGGTATATACCAAAAGAATGAAAACACCCCTTCACAAAAACTTGCACATACATATTTACAGCAACATTGTATAAAAGAAATGAAAATATATACCCACAAAGAAACTCGTACACAAATGTTTATAGCAGCATTATTCATTATAGCCAAAAGTTAGAAGCAACCCGAATGTCCAACTGATGAATGGATAAACAAAATGTAGCATATACATACAATGGAATGATTGTCATAAAAAGATATGAAGTGATAATACTACAATACACGTGAACCTTGAAAACATGCTAAGTGAAGGAAACCAGGCACAAAGGCCACCTATTATATAATTCCATTCATATGAAAGTCTGGAGTAGAGAAATTTAGAGGCAGAAAGTATATCAGTGCTTGTTGAAGACGGGTCAGGGGAGAGGATGGGGTGATAGAGTAGGGAGGGGGTTTCTTTTGGAGGCAAAGGTTCTAAAACTGGCTGTGATGATAGTTGTACAACTCTGCTCATACTAAAGCCTAGTGAATTGTATAGTTTAAGTGGACAAATTGTATGTTAATTATATCTCAGTCAAACTGGTTTTTTAAAAAAATTAAGGCTCCAGGCTAGGCACAGTGGTTCACACCTGTAATCTGTAATTCCAACAATGGGAGGCCAAGGTGGGCAGATTGCTTGAGCCCAGGAGTTCAAGACCAACTGGGAAATATAGCGAAACTTCATCTCTACAAAAAATACAAAAATTATCTGGGCATAGTAGTACAACACACCTGAAGTCCCAGCTACTTGGGAGGCTGAGGTAGGAGGATTGCTTGAGCCTGGGAGGTTGAGGCTGCAGTGAGCTGTGATCACTCTACTGCAGTCCAGCCTGGGCAATAAGAACAAGATACTGTCTCAAAAAATAATAAATTGAGGCTCCATTCCTCCCCTACACGTCTATATACCCACACAAAGCCATGCTGTCTCCAGATCTACACCTGGAACTTTTTCAAAACTGGGTTAGTCCATTCCCTGACTTTGGGGAACTGATCTTGAGACTTCTGGGCCCTTCTGACAGTTTGAGGTAATTGGCCATTTATGCGCAAGGGCAAAGTAGTACTTTGATAATTACTAAAGCCACAGCCCTGAATCACAGGAGTTAGGAGTTTGGGAAAACATCAACCACCCAACAGCCAGGTTTCCATGAAAGGAGACCTCAGCTTCTGATAATCTCCAGCCCAATCCTAGCACATTCCACTCGTCTCCTTTCCCATTTTAGCAAATTTCCCTCCCGGCCCCATCTCCCAGCCCAACAGATTCTTGACTCTGAGGAAAAGCAAGCACATGCCCACTACCCCCTCTCCAACCAAGCTCAACTGCCTCCAGCCCCCTGCTCACATGTAAAGCCCAGCTGAACTCTGATCTGAGTTAAAAGCTTTGTGTGTGCTAACAAGCTGTGGGTTTTTGCCTTTTTTCCACCAGCTCGGATTACCTGGTTTCCAAGTGGGCCAACTCTGGGAGAAACTCTTCCAGTCAGTGCCTTCAGTTGAGGTCTAAATGTCCATGCCTCTTACTCCAAAGGAATAAGAAACCAGAGGAAAAACACATTGCAACACAGTTATTAACATTAGTTCTTTATAACCAAGGACTCCAGCTTGGAGGTGGGGTGGGGAATGAAAGGTTTTCATATTTAATGAATAAATGCCTTGTAGTCGCCTTTGGTTTTTCTTTAAAGAACTCCAAACATGTAGCAAATATTCTCTCGGTCCTTCATGTGGCACCCCCTTCTCTGGAAGAGAGGTGGAAAAGTAAAATCCATTTTATAGATACAGAAATGGAGGCAATAAGTCACCTAATAACTTTCTTGACTCCCAAACAAGTTCAAAGGCTACAACTTTCACCATCAAATTTACTTTCCACTTCGAATGTTCCTCTTAGACTCCCACTATCTGCTTTTCCAAGACAAATCCTACTTCTATTCAAATATTTGGACCCTCTTGGTCCATGATGTAGCCACCAAAACATAGCCCTTCCTGATCCTAACTTTGCTGGAACACACAAAATCAAGTCCCTGATCATATTGTATCATATTCTCTAGTTGTTTTCATGTGGAGTGCCCTAGCTGAGTGGTGCCCTGTCAAAGATTATATTTTATTTTTTCTTTTCTGTAGAGGGAAAATGACCAACTTCTTCAAGACATTGGGCCATGACATGAGATAAAATAGCCTAGATTGGTACAGCCATTATAAAAAAAAAAAAAAGTATGGAGTTTCCTTAAAACATTAAAAATAGAGCTACGATGTGATGTAGCAATCTCACTTCTGAGTATATATCCAAAGGAAATGAAATCAGTATCTTAAAGAGGTATTTGCTCCCCCGTGTTCATTGCAGCATTATTCACAATGGGCAAGGCATGGAAACAGCCTAAGTGTGTCAACAGATGAATCGATAAAGAAAATGTGGGCCGGGCACGGTGGCTCATGCCTGTAATCCCAGCACTTTGGGAGGCCAAGGTAGGTGAATCACTTGAGGTCAGGCGCTTAAGACCAGCCTGGCCAACATGGCAAAACTCTGTCTCTACTAAAAATACAAAAATTAGCCAGGCATGCTGGTGTACGCCTATAGTCCCAGCTACTCTGGGAGCTAAGACACGAGAATTGCTTGAACCCAGGAGGTAGAGCTTGCAGTGAGCCAAGATCCACCACTGCACTCCAGCCTGGGTGACAGAGGAAGACTCCAGCTTAAAATTAAATGTGGTATACATGATGAAATATTAGCCATAAAAAAGAAGAAAAGCCAGGCGCAGTGATGAGCACCTATAATGCTAGCCACTTGGGAGGCGGAGGCAGTAGGGTCATTTGAGCCCAGGAGTTTCAGAACAGCCTGGGCAACATAGGGAGACCCTGTCTCTACAAAATTTTTTTAAATTAGCCATGTGTGGTAGTGCATGCCTGTGGTCCCGGCTACCTGAGGAGCTGAGGTGGGAGGACCACTTGGGCCTGGGAGATCAAGGCTGCAGTGAGCCATGATCACACCACTGCACTGTAGCCTGGGTGACAGAGCAAGACCCTGTCTCAAAAAGAAATCCGATTATTTTCCACAAAATGGATGAACCTAGGGGCATTATGCCTAGTGAAATAAGTCCGAGAAAGATGAATACTCTGTCTTCCTTATATATGTGGAATCCAAGAAAGTTAAATTCGTAGAAACAGAGTAGAAGGCTGATTACCAAGGGCTGGAGGCTGGGGGAATGAAGGAAGTGGTAAAAGGATACAAACTTTCAGTTTTAAGATTAGAAAGTTCTGGAGATCTAATGTACAGCATGGTGACTATAGCTAATAATACTATATTGTATACTTAAAATTTGCTAAGAGAGTACATATTAAATGTTCTCACCACCACCAAAAAAAAAATGCTAACTATATGAGGTGATGAATGTGTTAACTAACTTGACTGTGGTAATCATTTCATGCTAGATATGTATATCAAAGCATCACGTTGTGTACCTTAAATATATACAATTTTATTCATCAAATATAGCTCAATAAAGCTGAAAATTTTAAAATAGGCTGATATGGTGGCTCACACCTGTAATCCCAGCACTTTGGGAAGCCAAGGCAGGAGGATCACTTGAGGCTAGGGGTTTGAGACCAGCCTGGGCCAACCTTATAGCATAGCAAGACCTCATGTCTGCAAAAAATTTAAAAATTAGCCCAGCATAGTGCTGTGTGCCTGTAGTCTCAGCTAGTCAGGAGGCTGAGGTAAGAGGATCCCTTGAGCCTAGGGATTTGAGGCTACAGTAAGCTATAACCATGCCATTGCACTCTAGCCTGGGCGACTAAGTAAGACAGTCTCAAAAAAAAAACTGATTGGGAGTTATACCTGATGTAAATGACGAGTTGATGGGTGCTGACGAGTTGATGGGTGCAGCACACCAACATGGCACAAGTATACATATGTAACAAACCTGCACGTTGTGCACATGTACCCTAGAACTTAAAGTATAATTTTAAAAATGAAAATGGAAAAAGTACAAAACTGGGCTGCCCACAGTTCACATATATTATTTAGGAGATGTTCAGTCTGTGGAGTATCAGGCTGACTTAGGTAGATATTAAACACTTTAGGTAGATATTAAACACTCATGTAAATGTGGGCTCAGGAGTGCAATATAGAATGGAAATGTGGGTTCAAGAGCCAACCCAGTAGTTGAAGCCACAGGTATGGATGATATGGATGGAGAGAGAGTAATATCTGGAGGAGTCTAAAGATGGAGAGAGGCTTAATTTCTTAAGATAGAAGAGACATGAACTATTGGTTATTCTTACCACTTTGCAACCTCTCTTGCCATCTCCTCCTTCCAAGAAGAATTAGCAAGAGCCAGGGCTGCAAAGAGCACAGCATCAGTAAATGACTTGGGTGCCAATGCAGGCTGCAGGTGTGTCTGTAAACAATACAGTTCAGGATTTGTCACAGATGGTGCCAGCCAACGAGAACATGCCTAGGGAGTCAAAGCTGGGTATCTTAGTCCATTTTCTGTTGCTTATAATACCTGAAACTGGGTAATTTACAAAGCAAAGAAATGTATTTCTTCAGTTGTGGAGTCTAAGAAGTCCAAGGTTGAGGAGCTGCACCTGGTGAGAGCCGTCTGGGTCTCTGCAGAGTCCTGAAACACAGGGTATCACACGGTGAGGGTGCTGATCATGCTAACAAGCTCAGGTCTCTCTTCCTTTTCTTTTAAAGCCATCAGTTCCACCAGGCACGGTGGCTCATGCTGTAATCCCAGCACTTGGGAGGCCGAGGCAAGAGGATCGATCACCTGAGGTCAGAAGTTGAAGACCAACCTGGCCAACATGACAAAACCCCATTTCTACTAAAAATACAGAAAGTAGCTGGGCCAGGTGGTGGGCTGCCTGTAATCCCATCTACTCATGAGGCTGAGGCAGGAGAATCATCACTTGAACCTGGGAGGCAGAGGTTGCAGTGAGCCAAGATCGCACCATTGCACTCCAGCCTGAGCAACAAGAGCAAAACTCTGTCTCAAAAAAAATAAAAAAGCCACCAGTTCCACTTCCATGATAATTCATTAATCCATTAGCCCATTAACCCATGAATCCATTGATTCAAGAATGTATTCATAAGGGCAGCATCCTCATAATCCATTTCTTAAAGCCCCACCTCTCAATTGGGGAATAAATTCCAACAAGAGTTTTGGAGAAAACATTCAACCCATAGCACGGGATTTGCTGTTTTTTCAGTAAATATGTGTCAGTTATTTTCTAATAAAAATTGGATAATATACATATTTACTATATATATAATTTTTTTTTTTTTTGAGATGGAGTCTTGCTGTGTCACCCAGGCTGGAGTGCAGTGGTGCAATCTCAGCTCACTGCAACCTCTGCCTCCCGGGTTCAAGTGATTCTCCTGCCTCAGCCTCCGGCATGCACCACCACACCCAGATAATTTTTGTGTTTTTAGTAGAGACAGGGTTTCACCATATTGGTCAAGCTGGTCTCGAACTCCTGACCTCAAGTGATCCTCCTGCCCTGGCCTCCCAAAGTGCTGGGATTACAGGCATGAGCCACCATGCCAGCCCCCAAAATATTTTTATATATAGCTTAATTCACGTGAGTACATGGTAAATTTGGCATAAACACTGAAAATTATGCACCCCCATTTGATGAACACTCCAATTTACACTTAAGCACCTAATTTAGGAAATTTATGTTTGGATTTTTTTGTTTCCAGAGTAAATGTTATGGTGTGATTTTATTGTAAATTGTTCAATATGTGGTACACTAAAAAGTACTTCCTATTAAAGATACTCAGTTAAATAGATAAATAATGAAATAGCCTAAATTGTATATGAAAAATAAGATTGAGACATGATTAAAGAAGAATGCCTGTTAAACTAAAACTAAACAGAACTAAGACCTAAATCAATGAGAATGGAAAGAAATAATGTAGAGTGTTGGGATGACTGGTTAGTTGTAAAATAAATCAATTTAGGTCCTTACCTTATACTATATATCAGATATAACATGTATCAAAATCAATTGCAGAATTAAGCTAAATGGAAAAAATCAAATCACACCTGATATAATGATTAATATGTACCAACTTGACTGAACCATAGGATGCCCAGATATTTGGCCAAACATTACTCTGAGTGTTTCTGTGAGGGTGTTTCTGGATGTGATTAACATTTAAATCAACAGACTGAGTAAAGCAGATCCCCCACTCTTCCATAATGTGAGTGGGCCTCACCCAGTCAGTAGAAGGCCTGAATAGACTAAAAGTCTGACCCTCTCCCAAGAAAGAGGGCCTTCTACCTGACAGATCTTCAAAGAGAACCATCAGCTCTTCCTGGTTCTACAGCAGCCTACTGGCCTTCAGACTTGAACTGGGACATTGGCTCGGCAGATTTTGAACTTGCCACCCTCCATAATATGAGCCAATTCCTTATAATCTTTCCATATATACACATCTTGTTGGCTCTGTTTCTCTGGTAAAGCCTGACTAATACATGTGGGGGGGGAAGTTAGAGAATTATAAACCTTTGGCTTAGAAATGATTTTCTGGCCTTAAAAATGATGGTAAAAACATAGATGCAAAAATCCTCAACAAAATACTAGCTAACCGAATCCAACAACATATCAAAAAGATAATCCACCATGATCAAGTGGGTTTCATACCAGGAAAGCAGGGATGGTTCAACATATGCAAGTCAAGAAATGTGATATACCATATGAACAGAATGTAAAACAAAAATCACATCTCAATACATGCAGAAAAAGCACTTAACAAAATCCAGCATCTCTTTATGATTAAAACCGTCAGCAAAATTGGGATAGAAGGAACATAACTTAAGGTAATAAAAGCCATCTATGACAAACCCACAGCCAACATTGTACTGTGGGAAAAGTTGAAAGCATTCGCCCTGAGAACTGGAACAAGACGAGGATGCCCACTCTTACCACTCCTATTCAACATAGTGGAAGTCCTAGCCAGAGCACTCAGACAAAGAAATAAAGGGCATCCAAATTTGTAAGGAGGAAGTCAAAGTGTCGCTATTCACTGAGGGAAATATTATTTGGCCATAAAGAGGAATGAAATACTGATACATGCTACAACGTCAATTAACCTATAAAATATTATGCTAAGCAAAGTCAGACACAAAAGGCCAGACATTCTATGAGTCCACTTATATGGAATTTAAATCCAGAATAGGCAAATTCATGGCGACAGGAAATAGATTCATGGTTGCTAGGCGATTAGGGGAGTGGAGAATGAGAAGTGACTGCTTAATAAGCATGAAGTTTCCTTTTGGGGCAGTGGGAATGTTTGGGAACTAGGTATTGGTGATGGTTGCACAACACTGAACGTGCTAATTGCCTCTGAGTTGTCTGATGTAAAATGGTTAAAATGGTAAATGTTATGTGTATCTTACCACAACAAAAGTAAATACTTCCCCAAGTAATCTTTATTGAAAAAGTTCCAAATTTAAACAAGAGAAAGTAAAAGCATGTTAGTGGCAGAGTACTAAGATCCTTAGTGGTCGCAGCCTGACAGTCTGTTGCTTTTCGTCTCACTGAAACCAAGGGCTTAGTAGCCAGACCCACAGTCAGACACCCAAAGGCCCTTACAGCTGCCTTTGTGTGGCCACTCTCATCCTTGGAACGACCTCTGTGGATCCATTAGAACCATTGGGATGGGCAGTGGTCTCTCAGGGCTTCAGGAATGTTTCTAATGCAGCCCCCAGAAGGCTCTCTTCGTCTCCCTAGCTTCTGGAAGAGTTTTGGAAAACTAATTTTTTTTTTTTTTTTTAAGTCAGAGTCTCGCTCTGTCATCCAGGCTGGAGTGCAGTGGCGTGATCTCGGCTCACTGCAACCTCCACCTGCCAGGTTCAAGCAATTCTCATGCCTCAGCCTGCCAAATAGCTGAAACTACAGGCACCTGCCATCACAACTGGCTAATTTTTGTATCTTTAGTAGAGATGGGGTTTCATCATGTTGGCCAGGCTGGTTTTGAACTCCTGACCTCAGATGATCCGCCCACTTCAGCCTCCTAAAGTGCTGGGATTACAGGCATAAGCCACTGCATCCAGCCTCAAAAAGTAATTTAAACATAGATTTTTATCTTATCACTCTTGGGCTTAAATTCAAAGATGGTACTACTACCTGTATAATCTTGCTAAAAGGAATGACGAGGAGAGAGACAAAGCAACAGCTGTGTCCCACATGTGGACCTTTGCCTTGAGTTAATTAGGAAACTGTGGACATCAGAGCTTCGGGAAAGGCTTTTAGGGACCATCCAACCATCCTCACTCTACAGATGAGGGCCTGTGGGTCCCGTGAGGTTGAGTGACTTACTGCCTCTCAGTCAGATGGATAGAAAGCCAAGCCTCCTGTGGCACACATTCATGTAGGGACACGGCACACGCACTCCTAACAGCCACGTAAAATCACATTACATCTTACCAGGAAAAATTGTAAAGGACATTCAAATGGCCAAAAAAGATGACTGGGTTATAACTGCCTTTCTTTGTCTTTAAGCTGTTTTACAACTATGCAAGTTGCAGAAAGCTAGAAATAACTGCAAATTCCCTATATCCATAGAAATGCAAAAAGATTGTATCCAGTGATGTATAATTTATTGTTGCCCTCTGGGGAGTCCAGCTTTGCAACAACTGTACTTGTTAATTCATTTCAGCATTCCTTATTATCTATATATCTGTAGCTCTTTAAATTCTTCCTTTTGAACCAGTTGTATCTTACTGGTTTCCTCATTAATCATTTAAGTAAAATCTTTGATGTGTTGATTTTATATTGGTATGAGAATCATAATACTACCTTTGAAAAACTATCCATTAATCTGCAGGAGGGAATGGCAGACATTTAGAAGTGTGTTTACAGAGTATTTTGCTTGAATGACAGTGAGACTGGTGAAGAAAGAATGTCAGGTGAAGAAAACAAGATGCAGTATTGACAAATATGGCGTGTGGCCGGGTGTGGTGGCTCACGCCTGTAATCTCAGCGCTTTGGGAGGCTGAGGCAGGCAGATCACCTGAGGTCAGGAGTTCGAGACCAGTCTGGCCAACACAGTGAAACCCCGTCTCTACTAAAAGTACAAAATGAGTTGGGTGTGGTGGTGTACGCCTGTAATCCCAGCTACTCGGGAGACTTAAGCAGAAGAATCGCCTGAACCGGGGAGGTGGAGGTTGCAGTTGTGCCGAGATCGTGCCATTGTACTCCAGCCTGGGCAAAAAAAGCAAAACTGCGTCTCCAAAAAAAAAAAAAAAATACAGTGTGTGGCCAGGCATGGTGGCTCACACCTGTAATCCCAGCGCTTTGGGAGGCTGAGGCAGGAGAATCACTTGAACCCGGGAGGTGGAGGTTGCAGTGAGCTGAAATCGTGCAACACTGCACCCAGCTGGGCAACAGAGTGAGACTCCATCTCAAAAAAAAAAAAAAAATACAGTGTGGTTCAACAATGTCAAAAATACAAGGAAAATCTAATGGAAAGAAATCAGGCAAAATGTGAATAGGGGTTGCCAATAGGTACTAAGATTTATGAGGGTTTTTTTTGTTGTGGCTTCTTTATACCATTCTGCACTTGGCATGTTTTTATAATGAACATGAATTGCTCATTCATAGCCACACATACAAAATCTTTGAAGAGGAAAGAATAAAATATATTCTCTACTACAAGCAAGAACTAAGACACCGAGAAACAGGTAGAGCAGGACTTGGAAACAAACAGCCCCTGCAAGATCGTGAGCCAAATGCCTCCACAGGGGAGATGGAACTGGCAGGATGCCAAGACCCTGAAGGCCCCTCAAAGTCTGTGGATATTTTATTTTTCCTTTTTATGATGGAAATATGCGTGGCTCCATGTTTGCTTATAACAACTTCTAGATCTGTGTAAAATAACAATTGAAATTTAAATTATACGTAGAGCATGGAAAAACACCTACTTAACCTTTAATCTCCACTGAGAACTAAGATGCTCATTTGGCAGTTTGGTAAATGCTTATTAAACACCCCTGTCAGAGACAGGATCAGGGTCTGTCTTTTACATCAGGAAGCCTACCACAGCCGTATTCCAGAACTTTGCAGAAATACACAAACCAGAACAACATTCCAAAACCTGTATTTAACAGATGACAGTCACTAGTACAAAAAGACACATGCCATATAAAGATGAAGTTTAATGCTCAAACAAAATAGTAAAATGAGTTCGTTTACCCCCATTTTTATATCTTCCTTTATAGTAAAATCACACATGTATGTTTGTCAGGTGCTTTTGTTAGGCCAAAGCCCAGCTGCCTCCCACTTCCCCTGCATCTGATGCAAGGCTGGCCCTCTCACAGTTGTCACTGTGGTGTCAAGAGAGAATAAAGAAGGTAGGGACAGAGGTGACCCTATGGAATTAAAAAGCCACTGAAACCTCCCTTTACCCCAAGTTCTTCCTGCCTCTGGGCAGGGAGAAGAGTCAGCATTGGAATCAACTGTGATCCACCTGTGAACAATTTAAGTGACTCCTTCCTTCCTTTTGTTGCAGGGCAGGTGAGCACCAAACTGGGGCTTAGCCTGTGAGGGTTCTTGGCTTTGCCCAGGAAAGAACTCAAGGGCACATTGGAGGTAGAAGAACATGACTTTATGGAAGCAGCAGTGTTACAGCTCTGGCAGTGATCCAGCTCCGTGACTGCTCCTGCAGAGCAGGGCTGCCCCACAGGCAGAGAGTAGCAGCTCAGGGCAGTTTTGCAGTCATGTTTATACCTACTTTTCATTTCATCTAGATTAAGGGGTGGTTTGCAGAGAAATTTCTAGGAAAGGGGTAGTAACATTTTTATCATCAGATCATTGCCATGGAAAGGGCGGTAACTCCTGGGTGTTGTTCCTACTGTTGTCATGGCAATGGTAAACTGACATGGCACACTGGTGGGTGGGACTTTTGGAAAGCTACTTCTGCTCCAGCCCTGTTTTAGCTAGTCTTCGATTTGGTTTGGTGTCCGAGCACCTCCAGAGTTGAGTCCTGCCTCCTCCTACCCCATTTTTGCCTAGGTAAAAATTAATTTACAGAGAGATAGAGAGGATTCAAGGCAGGAAGTACAGTAAAGAGGCTTAGGTGGAAGATATTTGGGACAATTGCAAGGCCCTCGGCTGCTCAGAGGGCTCATCTTGACCATTTCTCACTTGGCACAATACTTAAAATATTCGTGTTTATCATTTATACCACTTTCTATGGAATGAACTGTCCCCTCCAAAAGAAAAAGTATGTTGAAGCCCTAAACCCCAATGTGACTGTAATTGGAGACAGGACCTTAGGAGATAATTAAGATTAAACGAGGCCTTAAGGGTGGGCCCTGGTCTGAGAGAATCGTTGTCTTAAGATTGAGACACCAGAAAGCCCTCTCTTCCTTTCTCTACATTCATGGACACGTGCCAAGGAAAGGCCATATGAGCACACAGCGAGAAGGTGTCATCTTCAAGCCAGAAGGAAAATCCTTCATCCCATAGCAAAGAGAAACTTAGGCTGTTGGCACTATAGCTGCCCCTTCTAAAGAGAATGACTTAAATTAGTGTTGCTGAAAGTGAGAAGTTTCATAATTAGGTACCCCCAATAGGAGCCTGGATAGGTCTTAACTACTGCTGGAAGGACCCATCTTCTCAAATAGGGACTAATGCCTGAGCTGGGTACTCAGCTGACCCAGCCAAAGCTAGGAGCTAAGGCTCAGAAAACTGAGCACTGAATTAGGAAAGTTTAGGAATTCCATTCCTGATGATTCCATTCCTGATGATAGTCGGGTGAGGTGGCGCCTGTAATCCCAGCTACTTGGGAGGCTGAGGCAGGAGAATCGCTTGAACCCAGGAGGCAGAGGTTGCAGTGAGCCAAGATCGTGCCACTGCACTCCAGCCCGGGCAACAGTGTGAGACTCCGTCTCAAAAAAAAAAAAAAAAAAAAAAGTTCAAAGCAGCCTTATGTACCTCAATCAGGAGGTTTGGAAGATGTGGACCCCAAAGCAGAGAAAAGGGCACTCAGCAGCCGTCAAAGGTTTAGAAAACATTTCTGCTGCTTTAGAATTCATTCTCCCTGCACCTCTCACACATGCAGGCCCACCCACACCCTCTCACCCACCTGGCATCGAGCACATCTCAAACTAGCCGTGCCCAGAAACACATTCCTTGGGAACCCAGTTTGCATGACAAGAAAAGCTGCATTCTCTAACTTCCTTTATATTTACCTCTTCTACTGGCCAGAGCCAAGCTGCTGGAGCCCCCTCCACAATAAGCTGCTTTTCTGTGCAGCAGGAAGTGCCATGTGGCCCAGCCTAAAAGGAGTGGTCCCTGAAGCCTCCTGGAGGAGCACCACCTGGGACAGGCTCTGGCACCTTCCTCTATCCAACCTGTTTGGGCTGAGGGGGCTGTAGGGTGGGATCAGGCAGTCCCTGGTGGGAGCAGGGGTTGGGGCCAGGGGAGTAGCTCTCACAAAAACCTCTGTAGCTAGGACTAGCAGAACTGGGCCCATGTCTGCTGGGGAAAGACCAGGACTTTTAAACTAAAATAAACTGAATGGGACCAGGCACGGTGGGTGGCTCATGCCTGTAATCCCAGCACTTTGGGAGGCCAAGGCAGGAGGATCATTTGAGGTCAGGAGTTGGAGACGAGCCTGGGCAACACGGTGAGACCCTGTCTCTACTAAAAATACAAAAATTAGGTGTGGTGGTACACACCTGTAATCCCAGCTACTCGGGAGGCTGAGGCATGAGAATCACTTGAACCTGGGAGATGGAGACTGCAGTGTGCTGAGATCGCACCACTGCACTCCAGCCTGAACAACAGAGTGAGACTCCATCTCAAAAATAATAAAATAGATTGAATGTCCACTGCAAGGAAGACTAAATAGGTAAGTGGCCATGGGCTCTCTATGAGCCCTGCTGGGGTAAGGGCCACGAGATTAGAAGTAGGGGGAGCAGGGAGAGTGTCCCCCCTCTTTGGCTTGGTAACACGTTAGAATACCCTGGGGAGTTTTTTTGTTTGTTTTCAAATCCCAAGGCCCAGACCACATCTAAGACCAAGCAAATCAGAATCTCTGGACTAGCACCCAGGCATCAGTATTTTTTTTTTTTTTTTTGAGACGGTGTCTCGCTCTGTCACCCAGGCTGGAGTGCAGTGGCGTGATCTCGGCTCACTGCAAGCTTCGCCTCCCGGGTTTACGCCATTCTTCTGCCTCAGCCTCCCGAGTAGCTGGGACTACAGGCACCCGCCACCACGCCCGGCTAGTTTTTTGTATTTTTACTAGAGACGGGGTTTCACCGTGTTGGCCAGGATGGTCTCCATCTCCTGACCTCATGATCCACCCGCCTCAGCCTCCCAGAGTGCTGGGATTACGGGTGTGAGCCACCGCGCCCGGCCAGGCATCAGTATTTTTTAAAGCTTCCAGATGATGTCCATACACAGTTAAGGCTGAGAGTCACTGGTGTAGAAACTTGCTACTCAAAGTGAGTTCCCAGACCAGCAACTCTGGAGCCACTTGGGAGCTTGTTGGAAACAGAATCTTGGGCCCCATGCCACAACAAGGTGCCCAGGTGATTGGAAAGCCCATTAAAGTGCTGGCCTAGAGCACTGCCCACTGCGCCTTCCTCACTCCATCTGCCCAACTCACACTCACCGTCTGTCTCAGTGAAGCCTTCCTAAGCCACCCCGCCCTGACTCAGGCGGGTCCCCTGCTGCTCTTGGGGCACCCTGTACTTCTTCGTGGCTTTCTCACAACTGAGCTTCAGTCGTTGTGCACTGATTCCGTTGATGTCTGTGTCCTCTAGTAGAAGGTGAGTTCCACTGGAGCAGGATTCAGTTCTGCCTTATCCACTATTGTGGCCTCAGCACGGAGAAATGTGCCTGACACATAGTAAGCTTTAGTAAGTATTTATTGAATTTCAAAGTCACTCCTAGGCAGCACAGAGCTCTTCCAAATACTGCTCACTATGAGACATCTATGGCTCTGGTGGAGAAGGTAACGGAGTAACAGGGATGAGGGTTTACTTGCTGTGAAAGGAGGTTTCCAGGGGTGTATGAGAAGTGGCGTGGTAGCCCCTGGAGGTTGAGAATCTCCATGGCAAACTGGTGGTGCTGGAGCCAGAAGGACATGGGAGCTGCAAGGGATATAATGTGCCACCTGGATAAGGGCAGCCACCGCTAGCAGGGGACAACAGGCAAAGGAGGAAAGAGGTGAAATCTAGAATGGTGGAGGCTTAGGGGTATTCAGTGATCACAGGATGCAGCACAGACAGGTTCCCATGGATGTGAGACACTCATTCTTGGTAGATTTATTGATCTCAGAATTTTCTTTCCAGACACATGTATGCATGCACGTATTCTCTTGTACTGGCAGTCTGGAGCCCTCTCCTCTCTCTGAATAGAAAACTCTAGTTTTAGTAACACCTCAGTCCAACTGCAGAAATGCACCATGCTAAGACAAGGAACACAACTTTTTTTCTATGAAAAGAGTTGTAGAAACACAATATTTAATAGAGAACTGGAATGGGACATGCTGCTGAGATCAGGCATGGATGAAGGATTGAGCTTCCCAGACTGGGGCCCCCAGCCCCTTGGATGTCAGCAAAGTGGTGGGCACAGGGTTGAGCCAAAGTGGTCTCCCAAGTCCCTGATGAGCATACAGTCCATGGTGGCCCTGAGAAGGTGACAGTGGGGCAAAGAAAGAAGAAAGAAGAAGAAGGAGGAGGAGGAAGAGGAGGAAGAAAAAGAGGAAGAAGAAGAAGAGGAGGAGGAGGAGGAAGAGGAAAAGAGAAGAAGAAGAATATTCCCCAGTTGTCCCATAACTCAGAGTCTGGGTTTTAAACATTACTAAGAAGAGTCATCACATAGCCCAGGGTTCACAAGACCCAAGCTGTCTTCTTTAAAATTCATTAATTAGGTTTTTCCTTCACAAAAGCAATGTGTGTTTATTGCATTTAAAAATACAAAAAAGTAGAGGAGAGAAATAAGTACTTTTTTTTTTTTTTTTTTTTTTGGAGACAGTCTTGCCATCACCCAGGCTGGAGTGCAATGGCGCGATCTTGGCTCACTGCAACCTTCGCCTCCCAGGTTTAAGCAATTCTCCTGTCTCAGCCTCCCAAGTAGCTGGGATTACAGGTGCGCACCACCATGCCTGGCTAATTTTTTGTATCTTTAGTACAGACAGGGTTTCACCATATTGGCCAGGCTGGTCTTGAACTCCTGACCTCGTGATCCACCTTCCTCAGCCTCCCAAAGTGCTGGGATTACAGGCATTAGCCACCCCACCCAGTCAAGTACCTATTTTTAAACTAGCAGACTGCCACATCGTATGTATGTGTGTGTGTGTGTATCAATATATATTATTTTCGTTTATAAAGCTGTGATCATAGTAGATATACAAATATAGTCTATTTTTCACTTGCTATTATATCTTATGCATTTCCTTTGTTATTTTTAATTTTTAAAAGCATCAATTTAATGGCATATAATATGCCATAGAATGTACATTTTATGTAGCCATTCATTGAGTTTAGGACAGTTTGTTAATGTCTATTTATCAATGTCATATATAGTACTGATAGAACATCTGTGTGCATAAAACTTAGATTTCCAGAACTAAGGTTTGGGGGTCAAAGGTGGAGGAAGGAAAAAGGGAACGTTTTAGGGGAGCTCCTTTTATTCTTGCTTATGCTGACATGCTTTAGAATTCAACACAACTCCTCAGATTTTAGAAGATCACACCTTTGGCCGGGCACAGTGGCTCGCACCTGTAATCCCAGCACTTTGGAAGGCCAAGACGGGTGGATCGCCTAAGGTCAGGAGTTCGAGACCAGCCTGGCCAGCATGCCGAAACCCCGTCTCTACTAAAAATACAAAAATTAGCCGGGCATGGTGGCACGTGCCTGTAATCCCACCTACTAGGGGGGCTGAGGCAGAAAGATCGCTTGAACCCGGGAGGTGGAGTTTGCAGTGAACTGAGATCGCACCACTGCACTCCAGCGTGGGCAACAGAGTCAGACTCTGTCTCAAAAAAAAAAAAGAAGACCACATCTTTCCCGTAGGCATATTCCATTGCCCGCCCTGCCCAGACAGTTCCCGGAGGAACTGCCACACCCTCAGACCCTGGAAGAGGCAGGCCTCTATGGCCAATAACTCTGCCCTTCACTGCAGATGAAAAAGTTGACTGGAGCAGGTTTGACCACATGACCCAAAATCAGCCAGTCCATTGGCTGGCTAGAAACCAATCATATTTCTATCCTCTGAAAAATTGAACTAGGAGACCCAGAGACCATAGGAAATAGGTGGCCTGAGGGCTTATGGAGAAAAGACATTAATTCAAAGTTAAGGTGACGCACACATAAAAGATGTTGGCCTGGAGGGAAAGGGAGAAAAGGGGAGATGTGCCTAGAAAAACAGAGAAGAGAAAGTGGCCTTTGTTTCTCCTGGCATTCCAGTACCTGCCCCAGGCCAGCTCTGTTTCCTGCCTTTGTGTTTTGAGAGATACCCCTGCTTCCCCTTCCCCTAAATAAATCTCACTTATCACTTGATCTAACTTGATCAGGTCTCTGTTCATTTCAACCAAAAGATCAGTGATTAAACCAATGGAATGTCATTTCTTCTTAGAGCCAAAGAACATTAGAACTGAAAAAGGTCACTGCGCAATAAACCCCTACCCTGCTCAACTGTGGCTATGAGGACGGTGGGATTGGCCCCACCCAGCTCCAGAAGTGGCCTCTGAGCCAATCAGGTGAATCCCACTCATCTGGCCACAATGATAAGACTCTCCTAGGTCCTAACAGTGATGGGTTCAGGAATAGGCATTTGACCTAAGATGGTCCCATTAAAGCAAATAGTCCTCATCTGTGTGCTGTGTCTGTTTTAACAAGAAAGAGGAGGAGAGAACTCCTTTCAATATTATGAAAGTGGTGCATGTCCTGAAAAAAAGAAAAAAGGTTAAATATGGGAAAAGATGAAGAAATAAAATAGCCTCACTGGTAATCAGGAAAATGTCAAAGAAAATCAATGAGACATCACTTTTCTTTCAGCAGATTGGTAATTTTTTCCTTTTCGTTCACTGTTGACAGTTATGGGAAACACTTTAGTAATGCAGTTGGGAATATCAATTATTACAGCCCTTCTGGAAGGCAAATTGATGATATCTATTGAAGATTAAAATCTTAGAACCCAGTGGTTCCTCCATACCTGCCCTGGGGAAACCCTTGCACATGTGACCAAGGAGTTACATTCGAGGGTGTTCACTGAAGCATTATATGCAATAGGTTAAAATTAGAAATAATCTAAATGTCCATGAGAAAAGGAATAGCTGTAAATAGTTCTGAATTTCTCTATAACTACTTCAGTGCTTTTTTAAAGCCACGCTATGGACTAGTATGCTATAGTTAAAAGAATGAAGTAAATCAAATTGTCATAACACCCAACAAGATCTGCTGAGTGAAAATGCAAGTTGCTGAAAGAAATGTACAGTCAATGTCATTTCTGGGTTTTTTTTAAACCATGCACACAAAGCAATCTGATTCTCATTCATGTGTTTCTGTATATGAATGTGAATATATAGGAGAGAAGTGATGGTCAGGGGGACAGTTTACTTTTACCATGAAATAGTAATTTTGTATAAAATGACTGCAATAACATGTTAATTGTATAATTTTACATTAATACAATTAAGGTTTTAAAAATATGTGTGCAAGGCCGGGCACAGTGGCTCATGCCTGTGATCCCAGCACTTCGGGATGCTGAAGCAGGATGATTGCTTGACCCCAGGAGTTCAAGACAAGCCTGGGCAACATAGCGTGACCCAGTCTCTACATAAAATTTAAAAGTAGCCAGGTGTGATAGCACATACTTACAGTCCCAGCTACTCAGGAGGCTGAGGTAGGAAAAGGATTGCCTGAGCCCAGGAAGTCAAGGCTGCAGTCAGTAGTGATTGTGCCACTGCACTCTAGCCTGGGTAACAGAGCAAGATCCTGTCTCAAAAAACATACGTGTGTGTGTGTGTGTGTGTGTGTGTGTATACACACACACACACAAAATTTGGAAAACATGCAAAAAACAAAGAAGTAAATAAAATAACCTCCAATCCCACCTCAATTCCTAACTCTCTGGAGCTCTTCCTTCCAGTGGCTTTTGGAAAGAGTCAGGGGTCTTCTCAGGTTCACTCAAAGCATACCCAATCAGGCTATCAGCTGCCCTTCTGCCCACAGGAGAGTCTTGGGACCATCCAATCCAGAGAACTTCTCATCTAAATAGCACCTTGGCTCTACAAAGTCATTTGAATCACCCACCCTTTGTGATTCAAAATACTAAACAAAGTTAAGAATTTTCCCATGACTCTTTCAATGCTTTTTTTAAAAGCAGTGAATGTCAAAACCTTTCCAAACAAATGCTCCCCCTCCCTTTCTTTGTTTGGGCATTTGTTATGTTTTGCCTTGTTTTGTCGGGATTTTTCATGTCCCTGCTTCTTGGTGCCCTAAACCCACACACAGTCTGCCTCTTGACTAATCCTATACTGCTTCTCTCCTCACCCCCAAGAAAGCTGTGTTTGCAAAGACACACCCAGCTTGCCTGCCCCCACCCCACCCCACATCTATTCCTCCTGTCTCAGTCTTGCCATTGTGTCCAGGGCAAGCTACAGAACAATGAATTCTTAGCAGATGATGGTGTAGCCCTGTCTCCATGTTCTAGCCAACCCCAGTTATGCCTGGCATCCGGGAGTCAGCGTTTTGTAGGCTTCTGTGACATTTGAGAGCTCACATCCCACTTCTTTCAGCATTTGGAGCAGGAAGGACAGAAAGCTGCTCTTGTCACCACCAATGAGCTCATCCTTCTCCGAGAGGCAATAAGAAAGTAAAATTTCACCCCATGAATCAGGAAGCCTGAACTCCTGAAAAGGCACAGATTACCCCAGCTGCCTGACCCACCGACTGACCTTTCCATAAAAAGGAAAACTAGACAAGGCCTCCTCCCTGGAATAAAATAACTGATTAAACAAGGATAAGACATTTTTTACTAAAACAAACCTTTCACCCCATCGACCTGAATCCTTTGATTTCTGTATACCTTTCAATGTCAGAACACTTTCTTTTCAGTCCTCTTGGGGATGAAGTCACACATTTCTGGGAGCCTTTCCCAACTTCAGCACTTGGGGCAGCGTAACCATGAGCATGTCACTTAACCATCCCAGTTTCTTAATCTAGAAACTTAAGCCAGAACACTCATTTCTATCTTTTTGCATTGTTGAAAGGGTTCGCTCTATAATTCTACTGCAAAATGCACCTTCAGCATCATTCACTATCTCATAATAGTGGCTGCCCAGCTACTAGATAAATGGCACCTTGGGAGTCAGGTTGACCCTCCTTGGCTGTGCTGTTCTTGAGAGGCTGTCTAGGAAGGAAGTAATACAGTGTAAGGTCAACCGCACATGTTCCAGAGAGTTAGACTGCCTGGCTTCAAACGTTCTCTCCAACACCTACTGGTGGTGGAACCATGAACAATTTCTCAAGTTCTCCAAACCTTAGGTTCTTCAAATAAAAAGTAGGGAAGTGGAAATAAATAATGCCATGTAGGGCTTTTGTGGTGAGTAAAGGAAACGATGCATACAAAGCACTTAGCATAGTGCTTTGATAAGATTTTGATTCTAAGATGTTGGCTATTCTTACTTTGTTGGTTACTGTAGTAACACTGTGTGAGTACACTGTTGGAGATCAGAATCATTAGGGGTTCCTTCCATAGTAAGATCACACATTCCCTGGAGCAGTGTCAGGTGTGGAAGACTGTCAAATTAGTCCAGCTGTGGACTAATAAGGGCTCTTTGAATTACAAGTGTCAGATGTTCAACTCAAAACTAATTTTAATGAAAAAAGGGGATTCATTCACTCTTCGTGGCAGGGTTGGAGTTCGCCTGAGCATGACTGGCTCCAAAGACTCAAAGTCATTAGGGCTTTCTAACTCCTTCTCTCAGTCCTGCTTCTCTCTGTAGATTGGTCTCTTTCTCTCTTCGATAGATGACTTCCTCTATGGAGCAAGTAACCCCAGAGGAAAGACAGAGCTTCTGTCTTCCAGCATCTGTGTGTGAAATCCAGGGAAAGATTCCAGTTGTCCCTGTTTAGATCGTATGCCCACCCCTGGACCAATCACTGTGGACAAATGGATGGAGTATCCTGATTGGCCAAGCTAGCTCTATGCCTTTGGCCAGGGTGCTCTTCCTATCACGTAGAATGGGGGTTGTTCAGCTCCACAAAGGAGATGGGCTAACACTGTTACCAGAAAAAAAGAGGGTAAAGAATATTGATCATATCAATAGATGCCTAGTGTAGACAACATCTAGGGGTCATATTTCTTTTTTTCTCCACATTCAGGGTTCAGCTTTATTACTTGACACATTTCCAATGTCTGGAACACTGATTCTTCTAAATTTGACTAATTAAAAGTTTATTAATGTGTAATATCTAATGTAATGCCAATGTATAATAGTCCCGGAAAAGCATTTCCTAGTTAAGAATGAAAAATAAAGTATATTATATGTCATTAAATACAGATAGTTTCTATTCAATCAGATCTACAGTCAACAATCAGCAAGATCAGTCTTTTTAAGTTCTTCAAACTCTTCTGTTAAATCTTCTGTTGTTTTCTATGATGGGGGAAGGAATGAAAATCCCCATTGTTTTTCTACCTCCATACATGCTTGTAATGCTGGGTCATAAGCCTTGCTTTTTTTTTTATTTTTTTTTTTAGACAGAGTCTTGCTCTGCCACCCAGGCTGGAGTGCAGTGGTGCAATCTCGGCTCACTGCAAGCTCCACCGCCCAGGTTCACACCATTCTCCTGCCTCAGCCTCCCGAGTAGCTGGGACTACAGGCGCCTGCCACCACGCTCGGCTAATTTTTTTGCATCTTTTTTTTTTTTTTTAATAGTAGAGACAGGGTTTCACCATGTTAGCCAGGATGGTCTCGATCTAATGACCTTGTGATCCACCTGCTTTGGCCTCCCAAAGTGCTGGGATTACAGGCTTGAGCCACTGCGCCCCGGCCAAGCCTTGCTCTTCAAGTTGTATCTTTTGGTAAGAGGGTCATAGGAGACATCTCATGCAGAGATGAAGCCTGGTCCTCAGATGCTTATTCTAGGTTCCTGGAACTTCTTGAACAATTTGGTCTTTCGGGGAGATTTTTTTAGAACTCGTCAGAGTAAAAAAACTTCAGACAGAACACCAAAGTTGTTACTGTTTTGAGTGCTGTGAACCCATTCTAGTTGTTAGACAGCAGTTGGCCTGCTGTATTTCTGTAGCCTCCATGTCTTTTGCTGTGTCAAGTATCCTATTGTGACCTTCATCTTCAGGTGATAGCATTTCCAGCTCTTGCAGGATTCTAGAATGCCCTCCTTTCATTAGAATATCCAGTAAACTACCTGCCATAATATATGGGTAATCTTGGCATATAACAACAAAAATAAAGACCAAAACAAAATACAGATGCTGAAACTACTGGGAAGCTCAGCATCCTCCCCATAAGTTCAGTCACTTAAATTTGAATCATTCTTGCTAATAGTCACAAATGTGGAGTCATTGCATACTGTGAAAGAACTTTAGGGTCTATGATGCAAACCTAACACTGGAATAACATGATTCTTTTGGCCTTCTTGGAACCTCCAGAAGACAGTCACTCCAGACTGAAGCCATCAGTTGTTATCCTCAGTCTTACAGGACAGTGGGTGGGTTCTCCTACCACAGGATCTTCAGAATGGAGAAATCTCCATGTTGCTGGCCATCTGGTCCTCTTTCAGACTCCCCCAACTATAACAAGCCAGCTAGTCAGCTTTCCTCCAGATCCTTTAACTATTTTTAACAGGGCCAGTCTGCCTCTGTTCTCTTTCTAAATTATTGCTTTACAATTATCTTAGCACAAGTCTCTGACTTCTTTTTATTTTCCTCAATGGGAATTTTGAAGTATTTGGCATCAATGACTGCAGGGTTTTCTTTCTCCCTAGGGTGGCAGCCATGGTTCTCCCCATCTCTGCAAGGGATGTGATTCAGCCTTCTGCTCTGCAGTCTTTTTTGAGTCTGTCTTGAAATCTATCCTCTGACTCAGGCTCTGGGTTTGCTCCAAGCTAAGAGTCTGCACCCCTGAGTGTGATAGCCTCTTTGCAACTTTATAATAAATGGTCTTTGTTATAAAGCATGACACTTCATATCTTTTAATCCCCCTATGGACTGGTAGCCATTATTCTAGATCTCCTTTTTTAAGTACTAACACCACTAATATTTAATAATTACAGAGTAGTCAGGAGTCACAGGAAGTGAAAAGAAAGCTCCTGGGTCTTTTCTCTGCAATTACCTCATCTATTGATTCAGAACTTTTGGAAGGGATGTCTATTGTCCTAACGAAAGAGCTTTCAGGAAAGCTCCGAGGTAGAAATCCAAACTTCTAAGAGCCTGGCCCCAGAAGCATCCTGTTTTATTCTCCACAAAGTGTTGGTCTTGCTGCTGCTTATAATCCTTTGCTCTTCTTTGTTTTTCCCTTTTTTCTTCATCTGGGAACTGCTTTTCTCCTTTCTTTCTCTTTTTTCCTTTTTCTGCCCTTGTTTGTCATGATCATTTGTGTCCTCAAAGAGGCTTAAGGCACAGAGACTTGCATACCAAATTAAGCCAGACCCTAAATCCAATGACTAGTATCCTAATAAAAAGAGGAGAATCCCTACTGAGGCATTAAAAAAGAAAAAATGGAGAATTGGAGCGAACACACAGAGACGCATCCAGAGGAGGAGGCCACATAGAGATGGAGGCCAGGATTGGAATGATGCAGCCACAGACAAGGAATGCCGATGATGGTCAGAAACCACCAGAAGCTAGGAGAGATGTGGACAGACTCGCTCCAACCCTCCAGGAAGAGCCCGTCTTGTTGTCACCTTGACTTCTGACTTCTAGCCTCCAGCACTGGGAAAGAATAAATTTCTGTTGTTTTAACTGCCTTTCCACCTCATCCTCACCCCACGGGTTGGTTGTGGTTCTGGTTGCATAACTCTGTGAATGGTACATTTTGTACTTTTTGAGATAGGGTCTCACTCTGTTGTCCAGGCTGGAGTGCAGTGGTGCAGTCATGGCTCACTGTAGCCTTGACCTCCCAGCTCAAGCAATCCTCTCACCTCACCCTTCCAAGTAGCTGGAACCACAGGTTGCACCACCACACCCGGATAATTTTTTTTAATTTTTTGTAGAGACAGGGTCTCCCTATGTTGCCCAGTCTGGTCTTGAACTCCTGTGCTCAAGTGATCCTCCTGCCTCGGCCTCCCAAATGTACAATAGTACATTTGAAATGGGTAAATTTATATGATATGTAAATGATATTCAATAAAGCTGTTGTTTAAAAAATTTTGTCCTGAGCTGCCGGTGGCCTCGTTTCCTCCCAGTTTCAGGAGCAGCTGCAGAGGCTTCTCTACACATTCTTTGTAGCTATGTTAGCCCTACCTTGCTTCTCCAGCTTCTCTCCTGCATTGATCCCAGCCCTGGGGCCTGCCCACCACCCTACTACCCTGCCAGATCCAGACAGAGAGGGAGAGAGAGAGAGAGAGAGAGGGAGAGTGGGGAGACAGAGGGGATACAATGCTTCAAACAAGACAAAGTACCATAGAAAATAATAGCATGGACCTACTGAAGGGCATTTTAGGTTGCTTCCACTTTTCCCCCTACAAAGAAATTGTCATTCGCTGTTACTTGTGCACTCGTGTGAGAGTTTCTCTAGGATATAGATGAGAATGGAATTTCTGGGTTATAAGGTATATGTTCAGCTCCCCTAGATATTAATAGTTTATTCTCCAAAAAAGGTTGAAATAATTTACGATCCTACCAGCAATGTGTAAGAGTTCTCATTTTCCCACATCCTCCCCAGCCCTTGGTATATCAGACTTAATGCTTTTTTTCAGCACGATGATTATAAAATATTATCTCATTGCTTAAAGGGGCATTTCTTTTTCTGATTATCACTTGAACATCTGTTCATAGGTTTATAAATATAAAGGTTCTTTATGAATCACCCATTCATATCCACTGTTAATTTTCTAGGGGTCATCTTTTACTTTTTGGCTTGTAAATCTACATATATCCCAGGTACTAATCACTTGCCAGTTATGTGCATAGCAAACATTTTCACTCAGTCTATGCCTTGTCTTTTTACTTTGGTTATGATACCTTTTATTATTTGACAAGTTTTGGGGTTTTTTTGGTTTTTGTTTTTGTTTTTGTTTTTTTCGAGACAGTGTTTTGCTCTTGTT
Organism: Chlorocebus sabaeus; assembly: GCF_047675955.1. Lineage (NCBI taxonomy): Eukaryota > Metazoa > Chordata > Mammalia > Primates > Cercopithecidae > Chlorocebus > Chlorocebus sabaeus. The sequence continues at coordinate 70,212,756 of NC_132917.1, read as the reverse complement.
GCCCAGGCTGGAATACAATGGCGCGATCTCGGCTCACTGCAACCTCCACCTCCCATGTTCAGGCAATTCTCCTGCCTCAGCCTCCTGAGTAGCAGGGACTACAGGCATGCACCACAATGCCCAGCTAATTTTGTATTTTTAGTAAAGACTAGGTTTCGCCATGTTGGCCAGGCTGGTCTCAAATTCCTGACCTTAGGTGATCTGCCCACCTTGGCCTCCCAAGGTGCTGGGATTACAGGCGTGAGCCACTGCACCTGGCCTCTTTGACAAGTTTTAATTTTAATATTGTCAAATATTCCTCTGGGGTTCATGGGAATCTTTTTCTTTCTTTGACAAATCTATCTCTACTTCATAAGAATATTCTTCTGTGTGTTTCTTTTTAAAGTTCTATACTCTTTTCCACACTTGGGCTTTAATCCATATGGGATTTATTTTATGTGTGCTATGGGGAAGGAATTCAACTTTTTCTCCATAGATCTCCATAGTTGTGGTTTCAGCACATTTATTGAATAGTCCTTTCTACCCCTATAATTTATAGTGGCTCTGCTATTAAATCCAAGTTCTCACATACAAATGGAGACCTCAGAAATGCATCCCCCTTGACAAAAGTGCCAACAACACACAATGGGAAAAGGATAATGTCTTTAATAAATAACATTGGGAAAATTGAATATCCACATGCAGAATAATGAAATTCGACCCTTATCTCACACCATCTACTTAGACATAAGACTGGAAGTTGTAAAACTACTAGAAGAAAATATAGGAAAAAAAGTATTTGTCATTGGTCTGGGCAATGATTTTTTTGGGTATGATGCGAAAAGCACAAGAAAGAAAAGCAAAAATAGACAAATGGGATGGCATCCAACTAAAAAGCTTCCACACAGCCAAGGAAACAATCAACAGAATGAAAAAGCTACCTATGGAATGGGGGAAAATATTTTCAAACCATGTGTCTGATAAAGGGCTAATATTCAAAATATGTAAAGAACTCATGTACCTCAATAGCCAAAAACCCAAATTTTGAAATGAACAAAGGACCTGAACAGACATTTCTCAAAAGAAGCTATACAAATGGGCAGTAGGAGCCAGGCATGGTGGAACTCACCTGTAGTCCCAGCTACTCGGGAGGTCAAGGTGGGAGAATCACTTGAGCCCAGGAGTTCAAGTCTAGCCTGGGAAACAGACTCCATCTCATAAGAAAGAAAAGAAAAACACAAATGACCAACAGGTATATGGAAAGGTATGCTCAACTTCACTAATCACCAGGAAAATGCAAAGCAAAACAGTGGGATATCACCTCACACCTGTTAGAATGGCTATTATCAAAGAGGAAAAAGTAAGTGTTAAGATGTGTAGAAATGAGAACCCTTGTATGCTGTTGGTGGGGATGTAAAGGTGGGTATAGCCATTATAGAAAACAGTGTGGAGCTTCATCCAAAAAGTAAAACTAGGACTACCTTATGATCCAGCAATCCCACTCCTGGGCATATATCCAAAAGATACGAACTTAATATCTCGAAGGGATACCTGCACTCTCATGTTCATTTCATCATAATTCACAATAGCCAAGACATGGAAACAACCTAATTGTCTATTGATGGATGATGGGATAAATAAAATACGAGATAGATAGATAGCTGTTACACACACATACTGGAATACTATTCAGCCTTTAAAAAGGAAGGAAATCCTGTCATTTGGAACAATACAGATAAACCTAGAGGACTTTATAAGTGAAATAAACCCAACACAAAGAAAAATACTGTATGATTTCGCTTATATAGAGAACCTAAAAATGTCAAACTCATAGAAACAGAATGTAGAATGGTGATTACCAGAGGCTGGGAGAATGGGGTTTGGGGAGGTATTGGCCAAAGGATACAAATCTTTTGTTTATACAGGAGGAATAAGTTCAGGAGGGCTATTGTATAACAATGTGACTATATTTAACAATATTGTATTGTATACTGCCCTCTCTGCTGACAGGGTAGATCTTAAGTGTTCTCATCACACACACACACACACACACACACACACACACACACGGTGTTACTCTGAATATGATTTTGGTGAATATAAAGATATAGGAAATGATTGTACATGTCATTTGGTGAAAGTAGAATATAGGAAATGGTGTATTTTTAATTATAATTCTGTTATTTAAGATGTTTAGGACCACTACCGAGTTTTCTAAGTCAATCTTAGTTTGTTGTCTGAAGACTCTTTTGGAACATATATGTAGAGAGTCATAACACCTGGGCAATATTTCCAACCTCTGCTGTGGCATTTGACACTTGTCCCAGGTCACCAAAGAGGCAAAAGCACCACCGCCCAGAAAGAACTCCTTCTGGTAGAGGAAAAACCCTGTAAACTCCTTTGTCCTCTGGCTGGCAGCTCCCTTTGACTCAAGGCAATCTTATGGGGAGGGAGTTCTAGTCAAACAGACGTAACAATTCCTATACCTGTGTCCCAACCACACACTCTTCACCTTCTGTATTTGGCCTTTGTGGTAGGCTGAATAAGACTTTCCAAAAATGTCCATGTCCTACTCCTCAAAACCTGTGAATACATTATCTTACCTGGTAAAAGGGACTTTGTGGATGTGATTAAATTAAGGATTCTGAGATGGGGAGGTTATCCTGGATTATCTGGGTGGGCCCAAAATAATCATAAGGTTCTTTATAAGACAAAGGCAGGAAGGTCAGAGTCATAGAAGGACATGTGATCGTGGAAGCAGAAGTCAGATTGACAAATGCTACCCTTGCTGGCTTTGACGATGGAGGAAGGGCACATGAGCCAAGGAATGCAGGTGGCCTCCAGCAGCTGTAAAACCAAGGAAAAAGATCCCCTAGAGCCTCCAGAAGGAATCAGCCCTTTTGTCCCTTGACATTAGCCCAGTGAGACTGATTTTACTTCTGATCTTCAAAGTGTAGGATAATAAATTTGTGTGGTTTTAAACTACTAAATTTACTGTAATTTATTATAGCAGCAATACAGACTTCATCCCCAGCTCCCCTGCCCCCAGGTAACTGGAGAGGGTGACTTCCTGCTCCCTGCAGAGCACCACTCCCAGTCCCACCCCTGGTCCTCACTGCAGGACTTTATAGATGAAAAGGGCTCTCTACCAACTTTTTTTCACATACAGATGCACCTTGATTTACAATGGGGTTACATCCTGATAAACCCATTGTAAGTTGAAAATACTAAAAATCAAAAATGCATTGAATATGCCTAACTTACTGAACATCATAGCTTAGCCTAGTCTACCTTAAAAGTGCTCAGAACACTTACATTACTCTAGAGTTTGGCAAATCATTGAACACAAAGCTTATTTTATAGTAGTGTTAAATATCTCATGTAATTTATTGAATACTATACTGAAGTTGAAAAACAGAATGGTTGTGTTAAACTAAACTAAAACTTACAGCCCTTGGCATAACTATTCTATGATTTACAGTGGCAGTGGAACTTAATCTCATGACTAATAATCTCAAACTTGAATCCCCTTCACACACATATAAATTCTTCAACATATTAGGGTTCTTTCTATTACAATACACCACATGACATCATACTCAAACCTCACTGCAAGCCAAAATATAACATCTCTTCTATTAGACTTAATTGGAATAGAAAAAAACAATACCAAAAAATGTAGCCCAATTCCAAAAACTCAAAGTACAGTTTCTGCTGAATGTGTATCACTTTCGTACCATCTAAAGTCAAAAAATCCTAAATCAAACCATCCTAAGTCAGGTTCCATCCACATAGTCTTCAAGAGGTCCCTGGTGCAGGCAGGGCTGCCTGTCTCTTTTCTCTGTTCCCATCCTGGGGCCTCTCTGGTTGTTCCCTGCCCTCCCTCAGGTGCTGTCAGTCCACAGGGAGAAGAGAAGCCTAGGAGGTGTCTGTTCAGAGGCATGGCCAGGTTCTAACAAAAGGGGAAGCCAGTAGCAGTGCCCAGGCTCAAAACCTCGCTCTAAAATCTCATCAGCACTCCCTCACCACCACGCCACACAATCCGCCTCCTAAAAGACTCAGTGCAAAACCCTGCAAGTGCAACTTCAAGACAAGTTCCCTAATTCTGTTCGACTCTCTTCCAACTGGATTGCATCCCCTAGATCCTGTGATCCAGAAATTCTGGAGCCCCCATCAGGAAGAGAGAGCATAGGGTTGGATAACAGGGCAGATCCCAGGCATTGTTTTGATTCTTGCTCTAAAGGGGCTTAGGTCCTTAGAACAAACTGGAAAACCCATCACCTTTTCATACCAGAGCATATCTCTGGTCTCCTTGAGGAAGACTCTAATAGCAGAGTTTTAGTGCATCTAGGGAGAAAGGGAGAAGGTTGCATAATTGCTTACAAAACCTAGGCTGGGCACGGTGGCCCACACCTGTAATCTCAGCACTTTGGAAGGCCGAGGTGGGAGAATCGCTTGAGCTCAGGAGTTGGAGACCAGCCTGGGTGACATCTCTACAAATATTTAAAATTAGCCAGGCGTGGTCCCAGCTACTCAGGAGGCTGAGGTGGAAGGATTGCTTGAGCCCAGGAGACCGAGGCTGCAGTGAGCTGTGATTGTGCCACTGCACTTCACTCTGAGCAACAGAGCAAGACCTTGTCTCAAAATAATTATTATTATTATTATTATTATTATTATTATTATTATTTACAAAACCTTATTCTTCAGCCCTCATGTCCCCAGGACCCCCAGGGAAGGCCGCAGGAAAGGAGTTCTTAGAGAACCCACCAACACCCCAGGGGCCTTTAAGGACTCCTACGGGTAGGCAAGACTCTTAGAAAACTAGGACTAGGTCACAAAGGACTCAAAGGAAGAGTCTGAACTGAGACGAGGACACACTTAGCATGATTGAGGAGAGTTTAATAAAGAGATCAGTGACATGGTGAGAACCAGATTAAGGGCAACAATCCTGTGATTTATCCTGAAACTAGCAACAGTGGGGAGCTGTTGCTATCTCTAGACCCTGAGGGGCAAGGGAGGGAGTGGACACACAGAGAGACCCATAGCCATGGGAGCAAGCTGTTTAAAGGCAGCTACAGCCTTCAGCAGAGAGAGGCAGCCATCACCAGCCCAAGCCCTTAATGTGACACGTTAAGCCTCAAGCACCTTTAACCACTTTTGCACTTAAAGCAGAGGCCCATTGGTGAAGCAAAGAAGAAATCACCAAGTGGCCCTCTGCTTCTTACTCTCATTCCTTGGCCCTAGAGTTGGGTACTTCTTACAGCCAAGAAGGCTTCTCTTCATTGCCCCCATAGCGGGAAGACAAGGGAGAGCTGGGTTGGATCTGACCTTAGTGGTCCTGGGCCAGATGAAGGATGCCACCTAAACCTCTCTCACACCACTGCACACATACACTTGTACATCGCTCTGCGTATGTATTAAGAGCTATCAAGGGGCCAGGTGCAGTGGCTCACACCTCTAATCCCAGCACTTGGGGAGGCTGAGGTGGGCTGATCACCTGAGGTCAGGAGTTCGGCACCAGCCTGTCCAACATGCAGAAACCCTGTCTCTACTAAAAATACAAAACATTAGCCGGGCGTGGTGGCACATGCCTGTAATCCCAGCTACTCGGGAGGCTGAGGCAGGAGAATCGCTTGAACCTGGGAGGTGGAGGCTGCGGTGAGCCAAGATCATGCCATTGCACTCCAGCCTGGGCAACAAGAGCAAAACTCCATCTCAAAAAAAAAAAAAAAAAAAAAAAAAAAAAAAAAAAAAAGCTATCAAGTACTCCGCAGTTGTTAGTTATTTTATTATCAGGATGCTCTTGGTGGGGTAAATAGGTCTTTAAAATACAAAGAGATTTTGAAGGTCCTGAAAGCAACCTGGAGTGGAAGGGATTAGAAGAAGAAAAAGAGGAGGGAAAACAAGGAAAGAGAAGATCATAATATGGCTTAAGACTGGAGTCCACTGTAATAAAATGACCAACAAGACATCTCTACTGGTGGGATGTCAAAGGATTGTAATAATACATTTGATTTGGAACTGCTGTGTTGTCATGATGTAAACTCCTCCTCTGCCCCAACCCCTAGTACCACAGTGAAGTCTGCTCCACACACAACTTGCCTTGTTTGGCAGGAGTGTGGATTGTGTGGAAAAAGGAAGAGATTGTACTGCACACATAGGAGAAGGCAGAGTTGGATGGAGACAGTCCTTAAACTGAGGAAGCAGAAGTTTAGAACCAGTGGAAACCATAAGCCTCTCTCCCACTATTTCCCCATCCACACCCTAGCCCACAGCCCCAACAACCAACAGAAATGTTAGGGAGACCTCTGGATTTCCCATTTATGAAATAGATGGCTCGAAGGAAGTTTATCTAATTCTTAAGGAATTAGGTGACCCTAACTGACACTTGGGCAACACTTCAATAGACTCAAAACAGGCTGAGACAAGGTTCTTGCATTTGCTTTATTCTGTTATTCAATGATTAGTCATTCATTCATTTATTTACTCATTCAGATATGCAGACAGTCAATGAATCACATCTAGAAAGGACTGGCCACAGGGAAGGCACTGAGCAGTAAGCACTGAAGATTCAACAGTGAACAAGTTCCCGTCCCCACCCTGAAGGTACTTCTGACTGATGAGTGACACAGGCAAGATGAGCGCAGAGAGACAAGGAGGCACAGGACCCCGTGGTCATCCAGGCTCTAGGCAGTAGAAGTGGCACATTGGAGGGAAGTGGCAAGAAAGCCCTCCCTCTGGAAATGATTTGGCTGTGGCTGGCATCACCCAGGTCCCTCCAAATGCCTTCCTTTCAGCTGGACTCCAAGACCCATCTTGGCTACTTACGGTCCCCTTCCTCTAAGAAGCAATTTCTTCTCCATCTCAGCTGCAGCCACTCTGACTTCTAGATTCTCCTCACTCCAGTTCCAGCAGTGAAGTAAGACAGTCTTCCCAGCTCCCTTTTTTTTGTTACTCCCCAAAAAATGAAGTACCCAGGAATCTCGGTTTTAAGGATTTGACTGCTAATTACTATAAGGTCATAGGGGACATAAAAAGTGATAAAATGGGTCTATGTTAGTTACAAAGATTCCAAAATCTTACTACATTCTTAGAGTCCTGATCTTGAGTCAGGAGTTCCTGACTTTCTCTGAGATAGTAAATGAAATTATGATTATGATAATAATAATAACAGGGACTGGGCATGGTGCCCCACGCCTGTAATCCCAGCACTTTGGGAGGCTGAGCCGAGTGGATCACTTGAGTGCAAAACCAGCCTGGACAACATGGTGAAACCCCATCTCTACCAAAAATATAAAAAATTAGACCAGTGTGGTGGCGCATACCTGTAATCCCAGCTACTTGGGAGGTTGAGGCAGAAGAATCACTTGAACCCAGAAGGCAGAGGTTGCAGTGAGCCGAGATCGTGCCACTGCACTCCAGCCTGGGCAAAAGAGTAAGACTCCACCTCAAAATAATAATAATAATAATAACAGCAGGTATTGGGTATCTAGGATTTCTAGGTACTTTGCATTCCACAGATATACAAATTTAATAGAAGTATTCCCTTTTTGCAGATGAAGAAACAAAGGCTTATACAAAGTAGCTTGTCCAGGGGTGCAAAACTAGAAAGACATGGATGCGCGGGCTCCACTATTTGCACTGCACCCCACTCCACGTGTATTCCTGAAGGCAGAGTTCACCACCTCCCCCTCCTCCCTTTAACTAGACCTTGGGCAAAGGTCAACGGGACCCATTCCTCCATACTAGCCCCTCTTCCTAGACTCAAAACAGAATCATGGTTGCTTTCCCTTGTTTCAAGTAAGCAACCAGCCTCATCAAGGGTCCCTGGGCGAGGCAATGCCAGGCTGCTCTGAGCTTCAGGACTGACCTGGATTCCATACCTTCCTTTTTCTCACAAGCACATTCCTATGCTCAGGTGAAGCAAGGAACTCACTCACCAAGGAAGAGGTCGGAGCCTGCCAATAGGGATGTTTTCTGTTTCATATACCGTTGTGAGGATAAAATCATTTTTGTGAAAACATGTGACAGAGTAGGTACTAGATATGTGTGAGTTGATGCTAAACAGGCTTTTCACTCATCTCTAATGAGTAAACTCTTCTCAAGCCATCTACCCAATCCTCACTGCTCACTTGAACTAGCTCAGCAAACCACCCCCTCTCCCTAAATCTTAATCTCTTCCCTGTTTTATTAGTTCCCATCTCTCTCAGAAGGAACCTTACCCCTCCAAGGCTGACCCCTCCATCTGGATGCTGGACCCCATGCCTCACACCAAGCCATATCAGTTATTCCTTTTTGTTTGTTTGTTTTTGTTTGTTTGTTTTTTGAGATGGAGTCTCGCTCTGTCACCCAGGCTGGAGTGCAGTGGTGCGATCTCCTGTGTTCAAGCAATTCAGCCTTTGCTTCACAAATTCAAGCAATTCTCATGCCTCAGCTTCCGAGTAGCTGGGATTACAGGCATGCGCCACCACACCCAGCTAATTTTTGTATGTTTAGTAGAGATGGACTTTCGCCATGTTGGCCAGGTTGGTCTCAAACTCCTAGTCTCAAGTGATCCGCCGGCTTTGGCCTCCCGAAGTACTGGGATTATAGGCGTGAGCCACCATGCCCAGCCCAGTTATTCCTTTTTAGTCTTTGGTTTCTCATTCCATCTCCTTTCCCTTGCCTATGTGCCGGCTTCGTCTTACCCAAGATTTAAAAAACAAAAACCTCATGACCCTGCCCTCTTCTCAAGTTATAGCCCTTCACTCCTCCCTTCCATCACTACTGACTCCCATAATGCCCTGCCTACCTGGTTTCCTGCAAATGGCATCATAAAAGTCACCAGGGACCGCCTCATTGCCACATCTGATGGTTCCCTTTTTTCTTGATTTTGCAACCACACTTGACCCTGAGGACCACTCCCTCCTAGAAACCGTCCCAGCCCCATGCCACCATCTCACTGGGTTTGCTCCTGCATCTCTGACCACACCTTCCCAGCCTCCTCTGACACCTCTTCTTCTCTTTAAACGTGGAAAGCCCCAGTTTTCTTTCCTTGGCCCCTTTCTCTTCTTATTTATCGCTCTTCCTGGACAATCCCATCCACTCACACATCTGCATCAGTCTTCCAAGTCATCATTGCCAGCACCCAAGCACCAAAACAGAAGTGTGGAGCCAGCCATGCTTTGGCGGAAATTGTGGGTACTGTGAGGGTGCTAGGCTTGGTGCTATCTTTCCCAAAGCTCAGATTTCTGCCTGGTGACCCATGGATACTTTATGCTTAGCTGTCAAATTGATCCATGGGCAAGGACTTCTGCTAGGCACTGGGAAGAATGCAGAGGCTTAAAGCCCTGCAACCTGGTCACTAGCCCCCCTTCTCCTTTGCTGAGTTCCCCTCCCTTAGGACATCCACATGGCCCCACCCCCCATCACTGCCATCACAAGTTCTATGCAACTGAAGGAATGATCAATTCAAAAAGGATAAACCGTCCCTTTGCCAACACCCAAATTCCTTATTCTCTCTCCCCAGCACACTTCCCATCACTCCACCCCATTCCCCAGTCCAATGGATCCAGTGTCACATGACGACAGTGCCCTCTAGAGGAATGCTTTTCAAATTGCAATGGTGCCCTCCGTGTGGCTAATGTATTTTCCAAAGATGACTCGTATCTCCCATCCTACTTGCTGTTCTTACAATGGGACTTTGACACTCCACCCATTATGAAGTAGAGTCTATGTTCCCTTCACTGCATTGGAGTGGGCTTGCGATTCGGAAGAAAATGATGCTATATGACTTCCACTTGAAGCTCTAAGGCACCTTAATCAGTTCAACTGCCCTGAGGCTGCCATGCACAAGGAAGCCCACACTGAGACCACACGGGGACACGACCTGGAGAGAGACAGCTAATTCAACCTGTCAGTGTTCCAGCCCCAGATACTGACCACAGTCACATGAGACACCTAAATCAGAACAGCCCTATTGAGCCCTTCCTAAATTGCTGCCCCAAAGAAACCATGAAAGATACTGAAATAATTACTGTTGCTTTAGGTCATCATGTTGGAATGATTTGTTATGCAGCAATAGATAACTAGAACAGTGGGTCACGAAATCATTCGAGTGTGTCATGATCAGCATTGTTTTTTAAGAATTAACTGGTAGAGGACAGAATACAATGAAAAATGTAATAACAAAAGTTCTGTTGAGAAACTTTCTTCAGTAAATGTGTGTGTTTGCATATGTGTATACTGGATCAAGTAGTAAAATGTATTTGTCTCTGTGCATCATGTAAAGTTTTTAAAGTTTTAAGAAGCTAGATTATTGTTGCAATGCCAGAAACTACAAAAACCAAACTCCACTAAGGCCAATATCATCTCAATGAGTCAAGGAGGCTGGAAATTCTAGTACCTTATAAGCAAGTTACAGGTTCACCCATTTAGCTTTGTCATCTAAAGCAGAGGAACAGAAATGCCTTCTGCTTGTGACAGCAAGAAACGAGGCAGCTCCTAGAAAAGCAGTGTTCTAGATGGTTCTTGGATATTTTTACTATAATACTTGGTGCCTTGATCCTCAGAAATTAATGGAATTTCTGAGAAGTTTGATGGTATTTTTCTCCATAAAACTCCCGCATCAGCATCACATGGGGGCTTGTAAAAACACAGATCCCTTGGCCACAGTTCAAACGTGAGGTAGGGGTCCCAAGACTCTGTATCTTAACCCAGCCCCCCAAAGGAATTATAAATGCACTGAAGTTTGAGATCTACTGAGTCACAGGGAGGACTGTATGAATATTGAAACTTAGGGCTGGGCATGGTGGCTCATGCCCATAATCCCAGTGCTTTGGGAGAACATGAAAGGAGGATCACTTGAGCCAGGAAGTCAAGACCAGCCTGGGCAACATAGCGAGACCCCATCTCTTTAAAAAATATTTTAGGTTAACTCTCATGCAAAGGCCATTAACTATCATGCAAAGGCCTGCACTCCAGCCTGGGTGACAGAAGGAAACCCTGTCTTTAAAAAAAAAAAAAAAAAGTTAACTATCGTCCAAAGACCTAATTGGTCAGAATCCTGAGACATCTTCACTGCACCAGTTACATGGTTGTAACTGGAAATAGCCCTGATTGTCAAGAAAGCTCATCCAGGGCTCCTGTAAAGTAAAAAGCAAGGCTGGAAATGCCTTCATTTCTTTTAAAAAAAGGTTGTATTTCTGAGGAGTGTGTGTGCGTGTGTGTGTGCATGCACATGTGTGTTTGTCTGTGTCTGTATCTGGCTGTATGTGTTTGTGTATCTGGGTATGTGTGTGGCTGTGGCAGGAGTCCTGAAAAGGCTCGTTAGACAAGGCGTTTCCTGATAAGTTCCAGACTACTTTAAGCCTTGTCATACCTGTATGTTTCTCTCACTCACTCAGTGCACACACAGGTATACACACATACATGCTCAGACTTTACTTTGATTGGTAGGTAGCTAAATTCCCACTAGATAAAGTCTCTGCCTTTTTCTTCTTCTTTCTTTCCCAGAATTACATCCATATTACTATAAATTCACTGGCCTAAAAGGAACGTTAGAGATCCTACAATTCAGTGCTTTCTTAAGAAATTTGACAAGAACATTTTGTTAAAACCATCATGCCTTGACAGAATGCTGGTAGGCCACTTGGATTCAACTGAACAGACAAAATGGTCTCATAGGAGAGTTAAATGCTCAACAAGATGCAGAGTTTATTTGCATGTTGTTTTATCTCATAATAAAGTGAAAATATTAGATAGATTAAATCATTTTATTGCATTAAGAATGAAAATTCTTAAGAATGAAAAGCACAATTTATGACAAAAAAAAAAAAAAGTATAATAATTACAAGAGACCTAACATCGAGCAGTACCATCAACCCCACCATCAGTTGGTAATCACTGCCTATCCCTGCCTAGCAAGCTCAACCTCATGTTTCCAGGCCTGGGTCACTCTCCTTTAAGGATAGTTTATTATGTAAAGAAAATACACACAATATATGTGTCTTTCTATTTTATTACATGTTCTTCAATACATGTAAGAAAAAATACTGTCTGGGTTGCTTTGAGAGTTTGGTTTTGGTTTTAGAATGTTTGGGTTGGTTTTAGGATGTTTAGGATCACTTCACAGATGAGAGATTTAGAAACACTGATTTAACCTCATTTTCAGTGGGGAAAACTGAAACCAAGGAGGGGAAATAACCTGCCCAAGATGGTAAGTCATTCTTTGCTTTAGGCTTTCAGGAAGAAAAGACTTAGAGAAGATTCACGGGCATGCTAAGTACCTGCTGGTCTCCGATCCCAAGGGTAGTCTGGGGCCCACAAGGGGCCAGTGGCTGCTGGGAGCCACAGGCAGAATCAGAAGAATTGAAGCTATTCCTGGAATATATATATATAGTTTTTTTCCTTTTTTGTAGAGATGGTGTCTCACTGTGTTGGCCAGACTGGTCTCAAACTCCTGGCCTCAAGCAATCCTCAAGCCTCGGCCTCCCAAAGTGCTGGAAATACAGACATAAGCCACCATGCTGGAATTTTTAAGATATCAGATATTTAAAACAGAGATCACAGCCGGGCACAGTGGCTCACGCCTGTAATCCCAACACTTTGGGAGGCCAAGGTGGGCAAATCACCTGAGGTCAGGAGTTCAAGACCAGCCTGGCCAACATGGCAAAACCCCATCTCCACTAAAAATAAAAAAGCTAGCCAGGTGTGGTGGCACGTGCCTGTAGTTCCAGCTACTTGGGAGGCCAAGCCACGAGAATGGCTTGAACCCAGGAGGCAGAGGTTGCAGTGAGCCAAGATCGCACCACTGCACTCCAGCCTCGGTGACAGAGTGAGACCCTGTCTCAAAAATATAATAATAATTAAATTTTAAAAAACAGAGATCAGGTTCTTGGCCATTATTTAGAGATTTGATTATTTTCTTAATATGCATAACCATCTAGGGAGTTTATAAATAACCTTCAGTCTAATTGGGTGGGTCTAAACTGCCTCAGCATGTCCTTAGTCCCAGCAAGCAATAGACTCCAAGTGTGGGCAGGCTCCCACTTGCTGTGATGAAGCTGGCAGAAGCCACAACAAAGTCAGATCCATTCAGCTCTACTGGGCATAACCCCACTGAGCAAATATTTAAAATATTTTCCGTGTTGGTTTTGGGGTTTTTGTTGTTATTGTTTTTGTTTTTTGAGACAGGGTCTTGCTCTGTCACCCAGCCTGGAGTGCAGAGGCACAATCACAGCTCATGGCAGGCTTGACCTCCCTGGGCTCAGCGGATCCTCCCGCCTCAGCCTTCCAAGCAGCTGAGACTACAGGCATGTGCCAATATGCCTGACTAATTTGGGGCAGGGGGGTTGGTGTGGTTGCTTGTTTGTTTGTTTTTTAGAGATGGAATTTCGCCATGTTGCCCAGGCTGGTCTCAAACTCCTGGGCTCAAGCGATCCACCCGCCTCAGTCTCCCAAAGTGCAGGGATTACAGGTGTGAGCCACTGTGACTCGCCCAAAATATTTTTTAAATTAAAAAAATTCCAAGCGGGGCATGGTGGCTCACACCTGTAATCCCAGCACTTTGGGAGGCCAAAGCGGGTGAATTACCTGAGGTCAGGAGTTCAAGACCAGCCTGGCCAACATGGCGAAACCTGTCTCTACTAAAAATACAAAAATTAGCCGGACATGGTCGCGCATGCCTATAATCCTGGCTACTAGGGAGGCTGAGGTAGGAGGATCACTTGAACCTGACAGGTGGAGGTTGCAGTGAGCCGAGATCGTGCCACTGCACTCCAGCCTGGGCAACAGAGAGAGACTTGGTCTCAAAAAAAAAAAAAAAAATCCAGGAATAGCTTTAGTTCTTCTGATTCTACCTGTGACTCCCATCAGCCCACTGGTCCCTCATGGGTGCCAAGCCACCCCGATTTCCCTGCACTAACACCAGGAAGCTGGTGAAAAGCTGGCACCCTGGTTATAAGCTTACATATAGTGACCCCTGCTGCTGAGGCCTGGAGACACATGTGAAACCACATGGTGCCAACTTCAGGTTCATTCATTCTCCCTGGGCCCAAGGGACTTGCCTAAGGCCCTTACCCACCAGCAAAGTCCACAGGTTGGCATTGGTTGTTTATCAGATTCCAACTGTGGATTAGGAGGTGACAGGGTAGAGAAGTCTAGGAAGCAAGCGATGGTTGGAAAGGCATGGTGGTGGGCACAGAAACTCAAAGGGACCCTCCCTCGCCACTAGCAGAGGGCATAGTCTCAGACAGTGCAACCTAGAGTAGGTATATTCAAACTTGAGGAATGTGTAGAATGTATTTTTTTTTGTTTTTTGTTTTTGTTTTTTTGAGAGACAGGGTCTTGCTTTGTTGCCTAGGCTGGAGTGCAGATGGTTTAAACCATCCATTGAGGAAAAGAAAGGCCTTATTGAGCAAAACACAAAATATATAAGTCATAAAGGGAGTGTTTTAGTCTGTTCTGACTGTTATAACAAAATACCATAATCTGGGTGACTTATAGACAATATTTCTCACAGTTCTGGAGTCTGGGAAGTCCAAGACAGTCCAAGATCCAGGTGCCAGTAGATTCGGGTCTGGTGAGGGCCTGCTTCCTGCTTCATAAATGACTATCTTCTCTGTATCCTCACATGGTGGAAGGGACAAGGGTCTCTTTCACAAGGGCACTAATCCCATTAACAAGGGCTCCACCCTCATGATCTAATTACCTCCCAAGGTCTCACCTAACATCACATTGGTAGATTACATTTCAACATATGAATTTCCGGGGATACAAACATTCAGTCTAGAGCAGGAAAAAAATAATAAATGTAACCAGTTAAAAAAGAAAATAAGGCTGGGCACAGTGGCTCACACCTGTAATACCAGCACTTCAGGAGGCCAAGGCAGGCAGATTGCTTGACCTCAGGAGTTCAAGACCAGCCTGACCAACATGGTGAAACCCGTCTCTACAAAATATGCAAAAATTAGTCAGGCATGTTAGCGCTCGCCTATAGTCCCAGCTACTTGGGAGGCTGAAGCAGGAGGATCACTTGAACCCAGGAGGTTGAGGCTGCAGTGAGCAGAGATCACGCTACTGCACTCCAGCCTGGGTGACAAAGTGAGACCCTGTCTCAGAAAAAAATGAGAGAGCGAGCCCTTCCCAACTCATTCTTATTGTGGATCATCTGGAGTGTGTTCTCCCTCCCTGCAGCAAACTAAATAACCTGCCTTTTTTTTACTGCTGGTATGTTCCTGGTAGTCTTTGGTCAGTGAATATTGACAATACTGACAATACTATTTTATTATTAATTGTTTTTATTTTTTTTTGTTTATTTGTTTATATGTTTTATATGTTTATCTTATATATTTCATTTATATTTTATATGATAGGACATGATACTGATTTCTTCATTAGTTGTATTATTCATAACTTCATTTCAATGAAGTAAAGGTGGAACTATAAGACATTTGTTTGGAAAAAGGGCACCAAGTGTGGCAGGATTGAGAAACACCAGGAGAAAGAGCTCTTTGCCAGATTGCAAGACAAATTCGAATATGGCCACCCCAACCTGAGCAGGCTCTCTGGACTCCCGTAGTTGGGCTGTCTGGGACATTTCCCCACATCCTGGTGGCTGCCAGCTAGGACTACATGGGGACTCCTTTAGCAGAAAGGAGGTACTCCCGTAAACAGTGCTACAAGAGCCTGCCCACACACCCCAGAGGCTACAGCTGGACCAGATGACAGCTGCAAACCCTCAATGACCTGTGAGGGAGACCAAACTCTTCACATGGAGGATGGCTAGGAAATGTGCATATGACATGCAAAAATGCAAGAAGCTGGGATAAAGGAATAACAGATAAACCCCTAGGCCAGCCTGTAGTCGAGGAAGCATTGCTGGAACAGGGAAAGGCTGGTATTGAAGCAGAGAAAGCCCTTCCATGCCCACCAGAAAGGTGGGAGCATCCCTGGAGGGAATCTTCTCTAACTACCCTTTGCCCCAATGAAAATTCAGATGAGAAGAGGAGGCACAATGTGTCCCAGCTGCACACCTCCTGAGGTAAAGGAGAGAGACAGAATTATGGAGAGTGAGATGCTGAGGCCTCTGTACCACACCTGTCTCCCTAGGTACAGGGCAAATGACCAGTGGCCTCGTGCAAGGGACAGTGGGCGCCACGAGAATCATGAGCACAAACCATTAGCCCATAATCTACCTTTACCTTATTAAAATTATTCCCCCACTCCCACACTTCATGGTGTTTTCCTTCCTCCAGGAAGACTATCAACCCCAAATGATTACACTTCCTTCCCTTCACACCCCCACCCCACCCATCCCACACTTGGTGCTGCCATGAATACCCCATTAAAGCACATTCCTCTGAACTCAGGCTCTGCCCTCTGTTAACAGGCAGCTTTCCTGCAGAAAGAAGTACCCATGGACCAGGGGCGGTGCTCATGCCTGTAATCCCAGCACTTTGGGAGGCCGAGGCGGGTGGATTACCTGAGGTCAGGAGTTCGAGACCAGCCTGACCAATATGGCAAAACCCCATCTCTACTTAAAATACAAAAAATTAACCAGGCATGCTGGTGGGCGCCTGTAATCCCAGTTACTAGGAAGGCTGAGGCAGGAGAATCATCTGAACCCAGGAGGCAGAGGTTGCAGTGAGCCAAGATCATGCCACTGCACTCCAGCCCGGGCAACAGAGAGCAAAACTCAGCCTCAAAAAAATAAAATAAAATAGAAGTACCCATGAAGCTGATCCTGTCAAACTAGGCAGAAGGCAAAAAGAAACTGTCCCCGGGTCTGGGTGTGGGACCCTCAGCTGGCAAGACTAGGGGGTCAGTGATGGGTGACCTCACAGGCTAAATCACCTGGGTCAGGGCTGAGTGACCTTGATAAAATGTATTATGATAGCTCACTTCAGCCTTGAACTCCCAGGCTCAAACAATCCTCTCACCTCAGCACCAACCCCTGCCGTTGGGTAGCTGGGACTACATGTACATGCCACCATGTTCAGCTAATTATTTTTTCTGTGGAATTGGGGTTTCATAAATCTATACATTACCTATACTCCAATAACAGATTCTCCCTTAGAGCCTCCAAAAAAAATGAATGATTCAATATTATAAAGATAACGCTTTTTCTTAAATTTTTTTTTTTTTTTTTTGAGCCTGTTGCCCAGGCTAGAGTGCAGTGGCACAATCTCAGCTCACTGCAACCTCCGCCTCCTGGGTTCAAGCGATTCTCATGCCTCAGCCTCCCGAGTAGCTGAGCTTACAGGTGCATACCACTTCGCCTGGCCAATTTTTGCATTTTTAGTAGGGATGGGGTTTCACCATGTTGGCCAGGCTGGGCTCAAACATCTGACCTCAAGTGATCTCCCCACCTCAGCCTCCCAAAGTGCTGGGATTACAGGTGTGTGCCACTGCCCCCAGCCACTGTTTCTTAAATTATGTTAGCCATAAATTCAGTGCAATCCCAATCAAAATCACAATTTTTATAAAACTTCATGAACATAAAGCATTAGCCGAAATCTACCCCATGGGACCCAGGGACTTCAGCCCTCAGTACAGGGGACTCTTTTTCCTATAATGTTCACATTTATCAAAGTAATGCAGTCATTAAAGAAAATACGGCAAAATATTTTAAAAGTAGAAACAGGAACACAGTTTCACCTACTTCCACCTTCCAATCAACTTTGCAAACATGGCAGTGTATCTCTCCTCAAATGTTTATAAAATTTGCAGGTTTGCTCTAACATAGAACAATGCCATCAAATATATTTGGTGGCCCTAAAAGTCATACCGTGAGGACAGGCACCCAGAGCACAGTTGCATTTAGAATAAATGCCAAGCTCCTTCACACAGCCTGCAGGCCGGTATGGTCTGGCCCTGCCTCCCTTCCCGGTCTCATCTCCCAACCCCACTGGCCTCTCTGCCCCTCACAGACTGTTTTTTCAGTCCTGGAAGGCACTCAGCCCTTGGTGCCTTGGTGATCCCAGGTGGGCCATACTGCTCCTAATGTGCTGTGGGCACCCCTGCAGCCTGGTTCACATCCTCTCACAATTCAAAGCTTGGTTCTGGGGCCTCTCCTGGCCTCCCCCATCCCCATCTCAGTTAAAGCCCCTCTGTTGTTCTCTTTCACAGCCCTCTACCTTTTCTGAATAATACTTCCCCCCATTTATAATGATACACTTTGCTTATCTGTTTGGCATCTGTGTCCCCCGCTGGAGGGATATGGGCAGGGTAACATATGTTTTGCTCCTCTCTGGTACTCCCCTCCTTGGTGTTCTTTTGTTGCACATCTCCCTATTTCATCTGCTCCAGCCCAACTTGCTCCCAGTCCCATCAGCTTCCAACCTCATGGTTCAAATCCAATGTATAGTCTCTTTGCAACCCCCAAATAGTATCTCCAGCTGTGACCTCTGTTTCTCTCCCCTAGTAGGGGGCAGTCTCCTCCCTACTTTTTTTTGCTTCAGCTGGGAGGTGGGCAGCCCACTCTGCTTCCACCCAGCCTGACCCTAAGCAGCAGTCTCTACACTGCCGCCGAAGAAGTTCCTGCAGACTTCTCCCCGCCCCTAGAATCAAACACATCCACTAACATCAAGCCTGAGCCACAAAGTCCCAGAGGCACCTCTGGGTTGCTGGGAGGAGCAGCAGTAACTTCATGCTGCTGTCTGGGGTGCACAGGAGAGAGCGCCCCACTCTGAGCTCACAGAGTGCTGGAGGCCAGGCTGCAGAGCACTGGAACACAGATGTTCCCCAGGAACATAGATGCCCACTCAAACCTTCTTAGGCACTTTTGAATCTTTACAGGCACAATTCCCACCATCTTGGGTGAGGCAAAGTACAGTTTACCTTCATTATTCACAGTAGTTATGTTCTATATAGTTGGCTGGAAGCCAGGGGCTGTGGTTCACACCTATAATCCCAGTATTTTGGGAGGCTGAAGTGGAAGGATCGCTTGAGGCCGAGAATTTGAAAGCAGCCTGGGCAACATATTGAGACCCCATCTGCACAAAAGAAAATTTGTTTTAATTGAGCAGGCATAATGGCCCATACCAGTAGTCATAGCTGCTCAGGAAGCTGAAGCAGGAAGACCTCTTGGGCCCAGGAGTTCAAGGTTACAGTGAGCTATGATCACACCACTGCACTCCAGCCTGAGCAACAGAACAAGACTGTCTCTAAAAAAAACAAAAGCTTAACCAAGAGCATCTGTGGTATTTAAATAACAATTATAGAGCACTTTATAGTTCTTAACACATTTGCATGCATGTGTGTGTGTGTGTGTATACATATATGTGGCTAAATTGACAGCAGATCCTCAAGACTAACACCGTAAACAAATTGCCATGATGCCTTTTCCATGAGAACTGCTTTGTACACCCTGGCAATCCATCAGAACAGAAACCAAAGCCCCAGTGTGCCCTTCTGTACTGTGTACTCCAGCTCACCTGCCGCTTCCCAGCTCACCTGTTTTCCCAAAGTTACAAACAGAGGACAGACAACATTGTTAAACTCTAGAGTGATTCCCATGGGCAGGGCAGCAGAAGTGAGTAGGAGGTTGTTTTCTTCAAGTTGAAGGAGAGGAAAGAAAAAATATACAGCTGCAGCAATCAGATTGTCGGTACCAAAGATAGAGTCACTCAGGGCAGGTCCTTGGCAAGCAAGCACTGAGCTAGGCTGGGCCCACACCCTGGAGAATGAGAATAGCATTCTGTGATCAAAGTGGGAAGGAATGCATCCATTCCGGAAACCAGGTGAGGCAGGGCTGTCATTAGACAATCTGGGCAGAGCTATGATTACAGAGGGAGCAAGCTGACGGGATGAAAACAGAAATCCACAGCGCCTGCTCCGCACTGAGCAGCCAAGCTTGCCCATGCTGCTCTTTCGACCAGCTAATGTCTCTGGGCAGTGATAAGGCCTTAAGTATCTGTGGATAAAACACCTGATAGTTAATAAAAATAATAATTTAAAAGTGTTGTTGAGTGAACTGTAGTATTACATGAACTATCAGTCCTCATCCTTTTCCTCTTTACTTAGGATGGATGTTCTAATGAGAGAATTTTTATATAACTAAAGACGACACTTTTTTTTTAGACGGAGCCTCTGTCGCTCAGACTGGAGTGCAATGGCACGATCTTGGCTCACTGCAACCTCTGCCTCCCAGGTTCAAGTGATTCTCCTGGCTCAGCCTCCCAAGTAGCTGAGATTACAGGCATGCATCACATCCAGCTAATTTTTTTTTTTTTTTTTTTTGAGAAAGAACAAGAAACAGATTAAATAACTAACAAAAGGACCATGCAGTGAAGTATCCCACAGACATAAAGAATCACACTGTAGGAGTATTTTTTTTTTTGTATGAAAGAAGCATGTTATATCTGATTGAGTGAAAAAACTCAAGTAACAAAATAGTTTACGCATCATGATTCTTTTTTTTTTTTTAATAAGAAACGAATGTTACATATACATGCCTAGAACGCTCAGGCTAGAGTGCGGTGGTGCAATCTCAGCTCACTGCAAGCTCCACCTCCTGGGTTCACGCCATTCTCCTGCCTCAGCCTCCTGAATAGCTGTCACTACAGGTGCCCGCCACCACGCCTGGCTAATTTTTGCGTATTTTTAGTAGAGACAGGTTTCACCATGTTAGCCAGGATGGTCTCGATCTCCTGACCTCATGATCCGCCCGCCTCGGCCTCCCAAAGTGCTGGGATTACAAGTGTGAGCAAGAAGACACATTTATTAAAGAAAACTTAGAAACACCATGTAAGCATTCAGAAGAAGATTATAGTCATTTCTAATCCAATCACTCATATGTAATGACCCTTAACAGCTGTGCTGATTCTTCAGATTTTCTTCTAGGCATGTATATATAACATTCGTTTCTTATTTTAAAAAAAAGAAAAAGAAAAAAGAAAGAATCATGATGCATAACTATTTTGTTACTTGAGTTTTTTCACTCAATCAAATGTAACATACTTCTTTCATACCAAAAAAAAATACTCCTACAGTGTGATTCTTTATGTCTGCGGGGTACTTCATTGCTTGGTCCTTTTGTTATTTAATCTGTTTCCTGTTCTTACATGTTTAGTTGCTTCCAAATGTGGAATATTATAAATGCTGTACTATACATTCTAGTTCACATGTCCTTCCAAACATGTCTGCTTATCTCCCTCCTTCAAGATGCATTGTTGGGTCAAGGGGTTTTCATGTATTTGTGGCTTGTGATATTCACTGCTAAGTGACCTTGCTCTACAGGCTAGTCGTACCATTTACATCACCACTGTGTAAATGGTCCTTTTTCCTCTCATCCTCGCCTGCAAAAGGTTTTGCCCTGCTAGCCAAAGGGTTAAACTGTGTGATATGAAGAACAGTGATTTGTTTTCTTTTTGATTTCTTAAATGTTTAGTGAAACTGAATATGATTTCACACATGCGTTAGTTTCCTCAGGCTGCTCTAACAAAGTGTGACAAGCTGGGTGGCCTAAAACAACAGATATTGATGGTCTCACCTCTGAAGATGGTAGGGAAAGACCTGCTCCGGCCTCTCTCCTAGCTGCAGGTCGCCTCAGCTGTCCCTTGGCTTGCAGATGGCTGTCTTCTCTGTGTGCCTCTTTACGTGTCTTCCCTCTGTGCATGTCTGCCTCTGTCCAAATGTCCCCACTCCATAAGGACACCCAGTCACAATGGATTAGAGACCACTCTATGACCTCAGTTTAACTAGATTATAAATTAATCCAAGTGTACAGGCTCTATTGCCAAATAAGGTCACAGTCTGAAGTACTGGGGGTTGGGACTTCAACAAAATCATGTTCTCTGTCCCTGGATATTAGGAACAACATCACAGGTAGGTGGACACCCCCTGCGGTATTAGGAGTAATAATATGATTAATTATTGAACATCAATGATCAATTTTAATAATTATCAATGATACTATTATTAGGATACCATTATTCATTATGGATAATTATTTTAAATATATGATTATGCATGCTTAAAATTAATTATTAATATTAATGTCGTTTAACAATATTATTAGTTCTTAATATTAATTATGAGTTTATTACCAACATCACTTAGTATTGATTTAAGTAACATTAATTGCTGATACCATTATTTTATTAATAGTGATATTACTATTAATTATTAATACTAATCATTAACGTTTTTAACCAGTATTAATTTTTACTATCTTTATTGTGATTATTAATATCTATGATTACTATTAATTTTATATTAATATTAATAATTAATAGACTTGTTCCTGATAGCTGGTGGGGAGAGGATATTACTCCCAATATCGAAGAAAGTGTACACCCCTCTATGATGTTATTCCTAATAGCTAGGGAGTAGAGGATGACATTATTGAAACTATCGCAGTGGGTGTACATCCCTTCAGTCATCTTGTTCCTTATATCCGGGGTGGGAGAGGATGATATGACTCCCAATATCACAGGGGGCATACACCACCCCTGTGATATGGTTCCTAATATCCAGGGGGTGAGAGGATGATATTAGTCTCAATATTGCAAGAGGTGTGTGCTCCCTAGTGATGTTGTTCCTAATATCCAGGGACGGAGAGAACGATATCACTCCCAATAGAGCAGGGGGTGTACACCCCTTCTGTGACATTGTTCCTAATAGCCAGCGGGGGAGAGGAAGATATTACCCCCAATATTGCAGGAGATGTACACCCCCTTGTGATATTGTTCTCTATATCCTGGGAGGGAGACGATGATACTAGTGGCAATATCGCAGGGGGTGTACACACCGAATATCCAGAGGGAGAGAAAATGATATGACTCCCAATATCACAGAGAGTGTACATCCTCCTGTGATATTGTTTCTTATACTGAGAGGGAGAGGATGATATTACGCCCAATATCGCAGGGGTTGTACACACCTCCTGCGATATTGTTCCTAATATCCCGAAGGGGAGAGCATAATATTACTCTCAATATCGCAGGGGGTGTACACCTCCTTTGTAATATTGTTCTTAATATCCATGATGGGAGAGGATGATATGACTCCCAATATCGCAAGAAGTGTACAGCCGCCTGTGATATAGTTCCTAACATCTAGGTGGGGAGAGGATGATATTACTGCCCATATCGCACGAGTTGTAAAACCCCTTCGATATTTTGCCTACAATCCTGAGGGGAGAGGATGATATTACAATATCGAAGAAGGTGTACACCCCCATGACACTATGCCCAATATCCACGTTGGGAGACGATGACATTATGTCCAATATCACAGGGGATGTACACCCACCCTGGGATATTGTTCCTTATATCGAGAGGGGGAGAAGATGCTATTGCTCCCAATAACGCAGGGGCTGTGGCTGTACACCCCTCCTGGGATATTGTTCTTAATATCCTAGGGAAGAAAGGATGATACTACACCCAATATCGCAGGGGCTGTACACCCACCCAGTGATATTGTTCTTAATGTACTCCACCTCCCACCACCAGGGATATCGTTCCTAATATCCAGGGGAAGAGAGGATAACATTATGCCCAATACTGCGGGGGAGTGTACACACCCTCTGTGATGCTGTTCCTAGTATCCAAAGGTGGAGACGATGATATTACTGGCCATATCGCAGGGGGTGTACACCCTTCTGTGATATTGTTTTTGACATTCAGTGGGGCAGAGGATAACATTAATCTCAATATTGCAGAAGGTGTGCAGACCCCTTGATGTAGTTCCTACTGTACAGGGGAAAGAGAAGAATATTGCTCTCAATATCGCAGGGGGTGTAACCACCCTGCCCCCCGTATATTGTTCCTAATGTGCAGCGGGGTGGAGGCCGATAGTACTCCCAATATCCCAGAAGGTGCACACACACCTGTGATGTAGTTCCTAATATCCGGCGGGAAAGAGGCTGATTTTACTTTTGGTATCGCAGTGGGTGTACACCACCCCCAAACCCGGGGTATTGTTTCTAATATCCAGGCGGGAAGAAGATGACATGGCTGACAGTATCGAAGGGGGTGTACACCACTTCAGTGATATGGTTCCTGATATCCAGGGGGTGAGTGGATGATATTACTCCCAATAAAGTAGGAACTGTACAGACACTCTGGGATTTTGTCCTTAATAACCACAGGGGAGAGGTGATATTACTACCAATATTGCAAGGGGTGTACACCCCTCCTGTGATATTGTTTCTTATATCCAGGATAGGAGAAGATGGTGTTAGTACCAATATTGAAGGGATGGACAGCCCCCATGGGATATTGTTCTAAAGATACAGGTTGAAAGAGGATGAGATTCCATCCAATATAACAAGGGGTGTACACCCTGCCTGTGATATGAATGGTAAAACCTAGAAGAGAGAATGACATTGCTTCCAAGAACACACGGGTGTACACCTACCCTGTGATATTGTTCCTGTCATCTAAAGGAAGAGATGATGATACTACTACCACTACCGGATTAGATGATGATACTAATACCACACCCCGCTGTGATATTGTTCCTCATCACTTGTGGTTGAGAGCATGATATTACTTCCGATATGACAGTGGCTTAACACCCAGTCTGTGATATTACTCCTAATTTCCACTAGGTAAAGTATGATGTTCCTGCCAAGAGAGTAGTTGGTGTACAGTCGCCCTGTGATATGTCTCCGAATATTCAGGGAAACACAGGACGACATTACCCCAAATCTCCCAAAAAGTGTACACCCATTGTGTGATATGCTTCCTAATATCCGGAGGTGCAGAGGATGGTATTCGTTCTCCTATCGCAGGCTGTGTACACACAACCTGTGAAATTGTTCGTAATATCCTGAACAAAAGAGACTGCTAATAATGGACACACATTGCAGGGGGGAGTAATTGGCTATTATGATCTACATCGCAGAGGGGGTGAGGCACCCCCCGCGATATGGGGAGTAACAGCAACCCCCTCTCCCCACCTGGCTATTACCATCCACATCGCACAGCAGTTCAGGACACCAGCCCTGCCCCAACCTTGACCCAGACAGTGGATGTCATGGGACCACCTCAGGGAGGGTGGCAGCTCAGCTCTAAGGTATCCCTGCTGCCAAAGACCAACTGTTCCTGCTAGTTTGAATCTGGCCACAGGGTCTCTGTTGGTGAGATAGATGACCATGAGGCAGACACGCTGAAATCTAGCACGACAGAGCCCAACGCCCCCATGAGAGGCACCATAGCACGCAGACTTTGCAGACATACTAGCAAAGGCCACAGCAGGCCCTGAGTGAGGAGCAATCTGACCAAGATCCTGGGGTCCTGCCACACAGCCCTTAAACCAGGGACTGGAAACTGTTGCCCTAAAGAGCCAGGAGTCAGTATTTTCAGCTTTGCCAACTGATCTTTGCCTCAAGGATGCAACTCTGCCATGGCTGCACAACAGCAGCCTTCTGCAGGTGGCCTGTTAAGAGATGGGCATGACTGTACCCCCATAAAACTTTACTTATGGACATGGAAACTTCTCAGTATCACGAAGTGTTATTTTTTTATTTGTTCAACCATTTGGAAATGTAAAATCCATTCTTGATTCACGGGCCACAAGAGCAGGCAGGGACGGGCTGCCCCTTGCCAACCTCTGGAATGAGCTTAGAGAAGGAAATGACAAGCTGGGCCAGCGCAGCCTCCTCACAGCAGATCCGCTGCAGGAGGGTCCTTCTTAGCAACCACTTCTCATCCTTCCTCTTGGCTTCAAGTGCAGTTCAGGTGGAGAAAGAGAGAACAGAACTGGCCTCAGCAACAAGAAGGAAGGAGATGCAGGGTCAAGCAGCCGTGTGGATCGATCACACTCAACATTCACACCAAGTGGAGCACAGGCAGGACCAGCCCGGGGGGCGGCGAATGGAAGCTCTCTGGGGTGGGGGACCTCTGGGTGGGCAAGATTCTCTACCTAAAACTCATATAGAAGTTCTACACAGCAGTAGTTACAGAAAACACACTCTAAGAAAAAGGCCAAAATAAAAATAGGACACCAAGTTTGGCCAACTGGGTCTCACAAGCCAGTAGGTAAGAAAGCCCAGGAGGGCCCACCAGAGGAGCTGGGGGTGGGTTCCTGCCTGCAGGGGGCCTGGGACACCCCATTCCCACAGATGAGGACCCAAGCTTTGGGGAGAAAGCTGTCAGAGTCACCCAGTGAGCTGATCAGAGGTGGAGCCACAGAGCAGGTAAGGAGCCCTGGCCACGTCCCCATGAGGGCTGAGAAGCTGGGGTGGGGGCATACCCCCAGGGGCAGATACAACCAGTGGACCACGGGCCCTCCTCCTGCCTAGAGGATGCTCAGCTCCCAAGGGACCACCAAGGCCTGGAACCCAGGGACACACCACCTGACCATCATGCCCAGGCCTCCCGGACCAGGCAATGTCCAGTACAGGCAGGCAGTCTGGGCTTGGGACCAGGACAGGGGTGGATGGTCCTGCTAGGCAGGCCTCCTTCTCCCTACCAGCTGGGCTGGTTGCACTGTAGTTTTGGTTCTGGCAACTTATTGCTGCCCACTTTGGCCACACCAGTCCCTGGCTCCCTGGCTAGGCCCAGTGCTGTCCAACCCACCTACACAGGCCCCACACACCCAGTGCCCACCAGGCTCCTGTCAGCCAGGAGGACCCATGCTCATCCCCTGAAGTGTCCATGGGAGCCTGCATCCCACAGGGACCCACACCTCAGGGCCAACCTCCATGGGGGCCTCTTGGTTGTGGTAGCAGGGGCAAGGGGGAGGTGACCTCCAGCCCTCCCATCCTGGCCACTGTGTTTTGTGGGCATCATTCAGTCCTGGGAACTTCCTGGGGACCCCAGAAGGAAGAGAACAGGGTGGTCATGGCAGCCTCAACCCCAGGTTCTGGGCCCAAGCGCCACAGAAGGAAGATAACAGGGTTGTCATGGCAGCTTCAGCCCCAGGCTCTGGGCCCAAGTGCAACAGTCCTTTGGTTCTGGTTTGATCTGGGCGGTAACAGCAGGTCATGTCATTCACACAAGGATTGGCTTCAATATAATAATGCATCAAGGGACTGTGGAGGACACAGATCAGCCTCCAGGCCAGTTACACCTGGTGGCTTAACCAGTGCAGGCTAGGGAGTGGAAAAGCTGACCCCTGACCTCCCCACCTACCCTGCCCACCAGATGCCAGTAGCAGCCAGGGATCCCTGACTTCAGGCAGAGGCAGGCAGCACAGTTGCTGCCTTCTTTGATCCCATCCCAGGGCCCACAGGGCCTGGAGAAACCTGGCAGAGGCTGAGTTGGGAGAATCAGGCAGGGGGATGCCAAGTGAAGAATGTGAGGGACTGGGTATGAGGGGCACTAAGGGCGCAGGGTCTGCTTCCCCTGGGGAGGTGGCAGTGGGACATATAGTAGCCAAGGCTCCGCAGGCCCCACCCTGCTGCCAGGCACACGTGGTGCCCATACCCACCCCAACGGCTGCAGGAAGGTTCTTCATCAACAAAAGGGGAGAACGCACCCACACCCACATAGGCATTGATGCCCACACACATCAGAGAAGAAAATTCCTGCTGTGCCCAAGGTGTGGAGAAAGGGGCAATGTCCCCTTCCTCCCCATGGTGGGTCCAAAATTCCCTGCTCCTGCCAGCACCCCCACCCCCAACTCCACAAGCTGCTGACCTCCACCACAGTGCCATGCCTCGTGCCAAGAACAGCTCAGCGGTACATCCCAAAGGGTGCTATCCTGGAGCGGCTGTGCTGGGCAAGGGACACGTTTCCTAGTCACAGAGGTTTTCTTTCTTTCCCACTCACTGGCCCTGTGCCTCGGTTTCCCCTACTTGGGCTTTGGGGTGTGATGAGGGCCTGGGGTCAGGGAACAAAGTGTTCTGGTTTGGACACGCAGGAGGTTCTCTGCAGCTCTCTCAGGTACAGGGTATGTTGCTAAGTATATGCTTTTAAAAACCCTAGGAGGAGGGGGCACCCAGAAGGGGCCCTGAAGCCAAGGGCAAGGTCCAGCCTTTCCACCTCCCCAGCTGAAGACATGCTGGAGGACAATTCTCCAGAGTTTCATAACAAAGAGAAGAAAGAAATCAAAAAGACCTGGAGGATAGGCAAGCTAATGAGGGCTTACTGGGATTACCCTGTCTAATCCTCAAAACAAGCCTTGTTTCTGAGGAAACAGGTCACAGTAGGACATTCAGACCCTGGGCAGGGTCTTGTTTTTGTCTCTTTTGAGTGAATTTGGCTTATATTGTTCTTTTTTCTTTTTTTTTTTTTTTTTTTTTTTTTTTTTGAGACAGAGTCTTGCTCTGTAGCCCATGCTGGAGTGTAGTGGCATGATCTCAGCTCACTGCAACCTCCGCCTCCTGGGTTCCGGTTCAAGCAATTCTCCTGCCTCAGCCTCCCGAATAGCTGAGATTACAGGCATGCACCACCATGCCCAGCTAATATGTTTTTCTTTTTCTTGAGACGGAGTCTTGCTCTGTCACCCATGCTGGAGTGCAGTGGCACAATCTCGACTCACTGCAATTTCCACCTCCTGGGTTCAAGCTATTCTCCTGCCTCAGCCTCCCGATTAGCTAGGACTACAGGCGCCCACCACCTCGCCCGGCTAATTTTTTGTATTTTTAGTAGAGACGGGGTTTCTCCGTGTTAGCCAGGATGGTCTCGATCTCCTGACCTCGTGCGACAGAGCGAGACTAAGTCTCAAAAAAAAAAAGAAAAAGAAAAAAGAACAATATAAGCCAAATTCACTCAAAAGAAATAAAAACAAGATGACAAGTCAATGGCACTGAAAACAAAAAATCAACAGAAGAACTCAATAGAACAATAGCTGTTTCTTCATAAAGATCAACAAAATCGGTAACTATCAAGCCAGGCTAACAAAGAAAAAAAGAAATCACACAAATTACTATAAGGTGAGTACAAAAGTAATGGCAGTTTTCGCATTCTTGGAATTTGCTGTTTGATACTGGAATACCCTCTTAAATAAATGTGGTTATGTTATTCATCATTTTAATGAGCATTTCTTGCCTTTTCTTTTTTTTTTTTTTTTTTTGCTAATGACTTATTACTTATTTATTTTAGACTATGGAAATGATGTCAGATAAAAAGCAAATTCAAGCGACTTTCTTATTCAAGTTCAAAATGGGTCCTAAAGCAGGGGAGACAACTCACAACATCAACGCATTTGGCCCAGGAACTGCTAATTAATGTACAGTGCAGTAGTTCAAGAAGTTTTGCAAAGGAGGCGAGAGCCTTGAAGATGAGGAGCGTAGTGGGCAGCCACCGGAAGTTGATAACGACCAATTGAGAGCAACCACTGAATTCGATCCTCTTACAGCTACACGAGAAGTTGGCGAAGAACTGAATGTCGACCATTCTATGGTCATCCGGCATTTGAAGCCAATTGGAAAGTTGAAAAGGCTTGATAAGTGGGTGCCTCATGAGCTGAGCAAATATTTTAAAAATCATCTTTTTGAAGTGTCATCTTCTCTTATGAGGATGACACTATGAAACAACAATGAACCATTTCTTGATCAGATTGTGACATGCCATGAAAAGTAGATTTCATACAACAGCCAGCTCAGTGGTTGGACTGAGAAGAAGCTCCAAACCACTTCCCAAAGATAAACTTGCACCAAAAAAAGGTTATGGTCACTGTTTGGTGGTCAGCTGCTGGTCTTCTGATCCACTACAGTTTTTGAATCCTGGTGAAATCATTACATCTGAGAAGTATGCCAAGCTAATCGATGAGATGCACAGAAAACTGCAGCACCTGGAGCCGGCACTGGTCAACAGGAAGGACCCAGTTCTCCACAATGCCTGACCACATGTCATACAACCAGGGCTTCAAAGGTAGAATAAACTGGGCTATGAAGTTTTGCCTCATCTGCCATATTCATCTGACCTCTCGCCAACCAACTACCACTTCTTTAAGCATCTTGACAACTTTTTGCAGGGAAAACACTTACACAACCAGCAGGATGCAGAAAATGCTTTCCAAGAGTTCATCGAACCCTGAAAGCATGGAATAAACAAGTTTATTTCTCATTGGCAAAAATGTGTTCATTGTAATGGTTCCTTTTTTTTTTTTTTTTTTTAGACAGAGTCTCACTCTGTCGCCCAGGCCAGAGTGCAAAGGTGCAATCTCGGCTCACTGCAACCTCTGCCTCCTGGGTTCAAGAGATTCTCCTGCCTCAGCCTCTTGAGTAGCTAGGATTACAGGCACATGCCACCACGCCCACCTAACTTTTGTATTTTTAGTAGAGACGGGATTTCGCCGTGTTGGTCAGGCTGGTCTCAAACTCCTGACCTCCTGATCCGCCCGCCTCAGCCTCCCAAAGTGTTGGGATTACAGGCGCGAGCCACTGCGCCCAGCCCATTGTAATGGGTTCTATTTTGATTAATAAAGATGTGTTGCAGCCTAGTTATAAAAATTTAAAATTCATGGTCCAAAACCACAATTACTTTTGCACCAACCTAATAATATAAGAATTAAAAGAGGCCTTTATATTAGAGAGCCCATGGATGATAAAATAATAAAGAATATTACAATCCCCATAACCCACAAACTTGGTAACTTAGACCAACTGGATGAATTAAAAGACACAATCTATTTATTCTAAAACACAGGAGAAATAGTCTAAATATATTTATATCTATTAATAAAATGGAATCAATACTTAATAACCTTACAGAAAATTTATATATTCCAAAAATCTGACATTCTGTCATGTTATTCTAACTGGTGGGATTCGGGGATTTCCATTTTGACAAGAACATAGGTGAGTCGCACACACTTAATTTTAGTGCTCATTGGTCAGGAAACCTATGTCCACTATAGGATACTACAGAGCGATGCGTTATGGAGAATTGAGGCAAGATAATATGATTTTCAGAGTTAAAGGAAAACAACCTGTTTTATGTACAGTAATTCCTCATAATATCATAGGGGATACCATATTTAAACTTTGGGGTATCCCTAGGTATAATTCCTATTTGAGCCACATGTGAATTTCAGACACGGAGGCTTCCCAACTTTGGTGGCTTTCAACAAATGTGGAAGTTAATTCACAACCTATTTTGTGAAGGCACAAAATTCAATGAGCACTCATTTAACCTCTTATTTTAAATATTATTTTTGTAACCTTTGCATTTCCAATTAGGTGAAATTTTAAATCTCTTTCAGTTCTTATCCTTTTTTTTTTTTTTTTTTTTTTTTTCCCTGAGATGGAGTCTTGCCCTGTCAACCCAGGCTGGAGTGCAGTGGCATGGTCTCGACTCACTGCAACCTCTGCCTCCCAGGTTCAAGCGATTCTCCTGCCTCAGCCTCCCAAGTAGCTGGGATTACAGGTGCCTGCCACCACACCCAGCTAATTTTTGTATTTTTAGTAGAGATGTGGCTTCCCCATGTTGGTCAGGCTGGTCTTGAACCCCTGACCTTGTGATCTGCCCACCTCAGCCTCCCAAAGTGCTCAGATTACAGGCCTGAGCCACCGCGCCCGGCCTCTCCACTCTTTTTAGGCAGAGGGGAGTAAGGGTTGCTTTAAGTTAGCAGGGACTCCCATGTACCCAACCCATTTGTGTAAATTTCTTCCTTCAGAGCTCTTCAAATCAGCATCACCATTGTTAAAGGCCTCCCACATGGTAATAATTGTGCTACAGGGTTTTACAATCATGAAGTTTATGTTTGGCTGAATTAACCTCGTTGCTGTGGCACAAGGGGGCCATAGGTGTTTTCACCAATTATGAAGGGGGTTCACTGTGCAATGGCTACCAACTTTTCTGAGTACAATGAGACCAAACACATTCATACATAAATTCCATGAAGTGAATTTATTACTTACAAATAGCAAACAAAAGATAACAGAAGTCTAGGATTCAATATGAACCGCTACCACAAGATCAGGAAGGTTACCCAGAGCAGATGGATGGAGTTTTGACTATAAATGCTTCACTTGCACTACAACTGAGGGACCCCAGAAAGCAGCCCACCTTGGGTTTTCTCCCAGGATGTGGTTTGCTGGACACAAGCGTTAAAGGCCATTCTGTTTCGAGCAGGGACTATAACAGAGCCTGGGCTGTTCTGACCAATGTTACCTGATTATCAGGATATTGCATTCCCAGCATATCATACTGTTATCTTGAGAACTACCAGTAAGAAAGGGAGGAAAATGGCCCTGCACCCTTAAAACTGAAGGATCAGGATATTTGTTGTGACAAGAGGCACAGACAGTAGCGACAGAGTGTTCTCGTGAGCCATCTACTAGTTCTCTTGACCGGAGCATGGCACCTGACTGCTTTTCTCTTTCCTTTCAATGGAAACTGTTTCAGAATATTTTGAATATTTTGAGTTTCTACATCTATAGAGTTGCAGCACATGATCACTGGCAGTGTAGACTCTCTGCATGGTTAAAGGAAAGAGTTCAGGAGCCCATCAACCCACACTGGAGGAGACCACCTAATCCTACAGAGAGTGCCACTCCATCTTCCTGGGGTTGGCTCCACATGCAGTAAAGGCCATTATGTCTAAGGCCGTCAAGATTTGCAGTCCGAAGATTAGACTTTTGACATGCTGATAAGCAGCAGTGATAAGAAAAGCCCACACACTGGCTAGGAATTTTTCAATGAAAGCAGCTGAGACGCTTCTTCATATGCCTCGGTAGGGGCTAATATCAAACTCTTTCTTCCCATTTTCTTTACTCATCAGTGCCTGAACCATGAGGCACCATAGAAGTACACCTCATCAGGAGGGTGTATGGGATGGCAGCAAGGGGAGCAGCAGCACAAGAAACAAACAAGGCCACTACTTCTGCCTACATAACAACTATTGTCTTGGAGTGTACAATAATTAATAATGTTCACATGGCTGCCCTAAGCATACAGAGATGGTGAC
The DNA here is from genome assembly GCF_047675955.1 of Chlorocebus sabaeus. Classification (NCBI taxonomy): domain Eukaryota; kingdom Metazoa; phylum Chordata; class Mammalia; order Primates; family Cercopithecidae; genus Chlorocebus; species Chlorocebus sabaeus. The sequence continues at coordinate 70,179,990 of NC_132917.1, read as the reverse complement.
CAGAGTAGATGCAGGAACTACAGAGATACAGCCTGATTCTTGCTAATTAGGACTTAAGTGTTGGCTTATGTGCTGTGCTCTTGTGCATTAATAAGCCGGGGCCTCAAAACTGCCTGCTAAGCACAGGCCAAAAGTCATGCTGGGGTGCAATTAAACATTCATGTCTAGGAGATGACAGCATTTTAGTGTGGGAGAAGATGACAACACCTGAAGACCACAAAACACTGTGCAGACCAAAGGGAAGGCCCATCGTCAGCTCACAGTTCTGACCCAAGTGACTGCTGATGTGTTACAGAACTGTCAGCCAACAGCAGGTAGGTCAAGTTGAGCAGGTGTCCTGCATGAGGGCTGGTCCATTCCATTTGTGTTGCCAATTGCTTCAAATAGCGTCTCATGCACCCCACTGGTGAGGAAGGAATTAGCACCCTACGTTTACTGGCACCGTTAAACACATAACATCTATTACTAAACAGATAAGCCAGACATCAGTTATTAATTACATATAGGAGGATGGTGTAAGCTCCCACAGGCCCAAACATGGATTAACTTGGGAGCAGAGAGTTGTATAGCATTAAAAAAGTGAGGATGTTCCTTTTTTTTTTTTTTTTTTTGAGACAGAATCTCCCTAGAAGCTGGGACTACAGGCGCCCACCACCACGCCCAGCTAATTTTTTGTATTTTAGTAGAGACAGGGTTTCACCGTGTTAGCCAGGATGGTCTCCATCTCCTGACCTCGTGATCCACCCGCCTCGGCCTCCCTAAGTGCTGGGATTACAGGCGTGAGCCACCACGCCCAGCCGAGGATGTTCCTTTGTTCCTACAGGAGTATGTGATTGGTTTGTCTGTTGGCTGGTAGGAAACTGAATCATGTGACACTGACTGGTAAGACTGTAATACCGTAAAATACAATATATAAACTATAATACCATAATGGTGTAATACTATCTACTACAATACCAAAGGCATCGATGAAAAGCCCGACACTATCGTATGTGACTGAGAGACTGAATGCTTCCTCCCTCAGATTGGTTACAACATATTGTCCTATCACAGTTCTCTCTCCTTCCTTCAAAGTGAACAATCCAAATAACAGACAGAAATAATAAAGAATAAAGGGCAACAAATGCAAAGGACTCACAAGATGATACTCTATGGTAAACTTTATGTACTTAGGAATTAATACCAACTCATTATTAGCAAAAAATAAACATCTTTACATCAAAAGTAGTTTTTCCTTTAATAAAAAAAGGTGGAATGTGTATAATGGACAAGGGATAATCAAAATTTGCCAAATGAGGCTAGTAAGACAATCCCAACAATTCACAATCATTATTCACTGGTCCATTAATCACAGGACAATACATACAAATGAAACTTACCTGGCCAGGCGTGGTGGCTCATGCCTGTAATCCCAGCACTTTGCGAGGCTGAGGCGGGCAAATCATTAGGTCAGGAGTTCAAGGCCAGCCTAGCCAACATGGCGAAACCTTGTCTCTATTAAAAATGCAAAGAATGCCGGGCGCGGTGGCTCAAGCCTGTAATCCCAGCACTTTGGGAGGCCGAGACGGGCGGATCACGAGGTCAGGAGATCGAGACCATCCTGGCTAACACAGTGAAACCCCGTCTCTACTAAAAAATACAAAAAAACTAGCCGGGCGAGATGGCGGGCGCCTGTAGTCCCAGCTACTCGGGAGGCTGAGGCAGGAGAATGGCGTAAACCCGGGAGGCGGAGCTTGCAGTGAGCTGAGATCCGGCCACTGCACTCCAGCCTGGGCGACAGAGCAAGACTCCGTCTCAAAAAAAAAAAAAAAAAAAAAAAAAAATGCAAAGAATTAGCTGGACGTAGTGGCGGGCGCATGTAGTCCCAGCTACTCAGGAGGCTGAGGCAGGAGAATTGCTTAAACCCAGGAGGCGGAGGTTACAGTGAGCCGAGATCGCACCACTGCACTCCAGCCTGGGCAACAAAGTGAGACTCCATCTCAAAAAAAATAATAATGAAATAAAAAAATAAACTTAACTACATATTAGAAAAACATCAAAATTCAACCATAAATCCAGCACATTATCAAATGAATAGACAAAAATTCTACCAACAAACTTAAGAAAATATCATTATCTATGAAATTCAAGTACTATTGCTTAAAGAGCATTTGCAGAACTCTCACCTCAAGGTTTCCCTGCAAAACAAGGTGAAATGCATACCCAAGACTCTTTAAGAATGAGCCACTGATAAAAACAACATATTTGTAATTTGTGTAACATTTCATACATTTTTTTCAAGCACTGAACGATAATTAATTTGCATCAGGCTTTCCAAATTAGAAAAACTTCACTTATAGAACTTCTTTCCAGTGGGAGTTTTCACATGACTTTTCAAGTAAATGTTAAAACTGAAAATATTCTTGCAGTTTCTAAACTATTAGAGTTTTAATCCTGTGTACGTTTTTGTATTTACAAGGTCCAGCCAGCTACAGTGTGCATTTTCATATGTCCTTGAGTGGGTATGAGAGAAATGAAACATTCCCACATTCTGGACATTCATAGGGTTTTTCTCAGGAATGAGCTGATGTCTTCAAATGGAACTAACACAACTGAAGGACTTACCACAAATTTAAATTCAAAAGGCTATTCTCCACTCTGAGCCCTCCCGAATCTTCAAAAACAGGAAAATCTGAAGGCTTGACCACATTTCCCACATTCTTAAGGTTTCTCTGCAGTGTGAGCTCTTTCATGTTTATGAGGGAATGGGAAAGAGTAAATGTTTTACCACATTTCTTACATTCAAGGGGCTTTATATATATATATATATATATTTTTTTTTTTTTTTTTTTTTTTTTTTTTGAGATAGAGTCTCACTCTGTTGCCAGGCTAGAGTGCAGTGGCACAATCTCGGCTCACTGCGACCTCTGCCTCCTGGGTTCAAGTGATTCTCCTGCCTCAGCCTCCTGAGTATCTGGGATTACAAGCATATGCTACCACACTCAGCTAATTTTTGTATTTTTAGTAGAGACGAGGTTTCACCATGTTGGCCAGGATGGTCTCGATCTCCTGACCTCGTGATCCGCATGCACAGGGCATCCCCCTAACCCCCCATGGCTTTTTATGTCCTTGAAAAAGAACTAAGACAAGTGAAATGTTCCACCATGCCCAGTTAATTATTTTCTTTTTTTTTTTTTTTTGAGACGGAGTCTCGCTTTGTCGCCCAGGCTGGAGTATAATGGTGCGATCTCGGCTCACTGCAAGCTCCGCCTCCCGGGTTCACGCCATTCTCCTGCCTCAGCCTCCTGAGTAGCTGGCATGAGCCACCACGCCTGGCATTATTTTATTTTTTGTAGAGACAGGGTTTCACCATGTTGCCCAGGTTGTTTCACATTGTTTTAATCCAGGCTGGTTATGAACTCCTGGGCTCAAGCAATACACACACCTTGGCCTCCCAAAGTGCTGGGATTATAGGCTGAGTCACTACACCCAGCCTCTATATCATGACTTCTTTCATGGCGAGTAAGGTGACTGGAACGAGTGTAGGCTTTACCGCATCTCTTACATTCATAGGGTTTTTCTCCAGTATGAATTCTTTCCTGGAGGTGAAGGGAACTGAGGCGACTGAAGGCTTGGTCACACTGTTTACATTCATAGGGTTTCTCTCCAGTATGAGTACTTCTATGGTTACAAAGGGAACTCAAATGACTAAAGGCTTTGCCACATTGTTTACATTCACAGGGTCTCTCTCCAGTATGAATGCTTCCATGCTAAGATTCCTTCAGAGGACTTTATTTCCTCTTCTCAGTGCAAATTATCTTATATCTTTCCCAGGTTTTTCGAAGTGATCTTCAATATTCTGGTCTTTCCATCTGTTTCCTAAAATGCAGACCCACAAAATTATCATGAATTATTACAAACTATAGAAACATTACTAGATGTCATGTTCATTGTACACAGTGCCATGCCTAATTTATTCACCAAATCATTCCCTTGCCACATTCCATATCACAAATAGCACTGATGATAGGGAAATACTTCTGTAATTAAGTGAAATGTGTTGTCATACTTACCTACAGAAGCCAGGTTCCTGCAAGTTTCCTGCATCACTTCTCTGTAGAGATTCTTCTGAGAAGAATCTAGCAAAGCCCATTCCTCCTGGGTAAAGTTCACAGCCACATCCTCAAAAGCCATGGAGTCCTAGAACATTCCACACATGTGGATAGAAGGATGGGTGAGACTGACAGCACTGGGAATCTATACTCAATTCATAAGCTGTTTACATGATTCTAAAATTTCCAAGCATTTATTCTATGACTTGATTGTCACAACTCTTACTCTGTTCACACATACTCCCTCCCACACAGCAGTACTAATGCTAGAATTGAACTATTCAAAAAGGCAACAGCAAAGTAGAAACACCCATCTCATTAGAGAATCCAGGGAGTAAGATGTGCTGCTAGGAGTTACCTTTTAACTTCACTTTGTACATTTCTAGTATCTGTCATAATAAAGTCCTACCTGATGTGCATAAGTGAGTTAATAGTCCTGAGACTATTTATTCTTAAAAATGCCTGCTCGTAAAGTTCAATCTTTGTTTGTATTAGTAACTTACATTTTGAAAAGGATTCCACCAACCCAAGTAATAAGAATAACTCACTGCATCTAAATGGCTTATGCAATATATTTGCCAAAACTTTTTCTGCTGAAGGTCTATTATTTTGTGTCACTGCAGTGGTGCTTAAGGAACCAGACACCAAAACACAATCTGAACACTAAGTGTTCAGTGAGTTTCCCTGGTAAACAATATTTTACATGTGCTGTCACTTGTTAACTGGGGAGTTGAGCCCATTCCATGTGATTACACCAAGAGAGAATAGGCTTATTAAATTTAATTTGAGTAGTAAATAAAACCAATAATTGATATTTAACAATACTAATACAGCAATTTTTAAAATTTCTATTACACAATGTCAAGGCAGAAAGGAATAAGAGGAAATACGACACATGTTTTTTAAAATGACATTAATGTCACCACTTCCAGATGCTGTTCCTATGAAATCACATAAATTCCCAAATCAGGTTGTTTAGGCAAGAAAAACTACTTTTTCATACGTAGTAAAAATGACAAATGTCTAATGATTTTTAGTCATCTAAAAAAAGAGTGATGGCTTGTCTAACATACTTCTAAGATTTTCAAACGAAAATATTCAGGGCAGCACAGTATTAGCAGAGAGATGAGCAAGCAGACCAAGGGAAAAAAAAGTCTTAATGACCCAGCATTTACATAGAAAACTGAAGAATGATAGAGTAGGCACTGTAGAATAGAAAAAGAAATCACATGCACTTTAAAATATGAGGCAAACCAGGCTGGCATCTACTTGGGAAAATGCATTGCATTTTTCTCTGTTCCATGAACAATAATCAACTTATTATATATCAAATATGAAAGATAAAACCAGAACACTTTCAGAAGTCACAGGAAGATTTTTTTTACGAAGGATTAGGCAGAATTTTTTTTATGTAAGAAAAAAGTGATAAAGGAACAGACAAACTCAAACATATTAAAATTTAGGGAATAAAAAGAAAATAGAGTGAACCCGGCGTGGTGGCTCACGCCTGTAATCCCAGCACCTTGGGAGGCTGAGGCGGGCGATCACCTGAGGTCAGGAGGTTGAGACCAGCCTGGCCAACATGGCAAAAGCCTGTCTTTTTGTTGTTCATTTGTTTGTTTTTTGAGACGGAGTCTTGCACTGTCGCTTGGGCTGGGGTGCAGTGGCCAAGATCTTGGCTCACTGCAACCTCCACCTCCCGGGTTCAAGCAATTCTCTTGCCTCAGCCTCCTGAGTATCTGGGATTACAGGTGCCTGCCACCACGCTCAGCTAATTTTTTTGTATTTTTAGTAGAGACAGGTTTTCACCATGTTGGCCAGGCTGCTCTGGAACTCCTGACCTCGTGATCCGCCCACGTTGGCCTCCCAAAGTGCTGGGATTACAGGCATGAGCCACCGTGCCAGGCCTAAAACCCCGTGTTTACTAAAAATACAAAAATTAGCTGGGTGTGGTGGTGGGTGCCTATAATCCCAGTTACTCAGGAGGCTGACACAGGAGAATCGCTTGAACCCGGGAGGCAGAGGTTGCAGTAAGCAGAGATGGCGCCACTGCACTCCAGCAGGGCTACAGAGCAAGACAGCGTCTCCAAAAAAAACAAAAAACAACAACAAAAAACCCTCAGATATCCAGATAAGAGGATACAGATGTGTCCACTGTCATAAATTCTTCACCATGCTACAAGAGAGGAACTGACATTTTGGTGAATCTGTAAATCATCAATTTATCTATCACACTTTTATTTCACCAGTAGCATTTACAAAGCTAAGTCCTACAATTCCATTTGAAATTACCCTTAAAAAGAACAGACCTTTAAAACTTACTACACTCACTCTGGGGAAGAAATAAATACAAATTTTTAGCAAATAAAATACATCATTTTACCTTGCCTCTTTGGAAATAGTATTTTTATCTTTCAAGCTATACTGACAAAATGTATCTTATAGTCAATGAAAAACTGAAAAATAAGTGGACAAGCCTTTTCAAGGTAAACTCAGGGAGAGGCAGTGCTGACTCCAACACAGATCCTTCTAAGTGTCACAGCAGGCCATTCTATCCCTCGGGACACCCATCCTGTTCAGTAAAGTACTCAGTGACCACCTAGGAGGCACTGGCACTGCTCTCTGTCCTCCTGTGTGCCTTAAGTGCATTTTAATATTCAGGTTCTTGCACATCCTCTCTGGGGTGGAATCTAGAGAGCAGAAATCATTTCTGCCTTTTCCTCTCAATATCACCATCCCATTGGCAGACCATCAATGTGTCTCCGAGGAATAAAAACTCGGGCTGGAGGAACAATTTTAATGACCTAACTTTAATGACATTACATTGTATTGTCCATTCATTTTAATGTCCTAAAATTTTAATGACCCTAACGGGTCACCATTTTAGATGAAACTATACCAGGAGATTCCTCTAAGGCCAAGAGCATCCAGCTGCTCCCGTGAGAGACTCTACCCCCTACCTCAGGCTGTCCTTGGGGATGAGACGACCCCGGGGCTGATACTCACTAGACCCTCCAACAGACATGGCCACTGTGGGTATCCTGGGTCATCCCCAGACAGTTCTAAAATGCCAGGACTAGGAAAAGACAGGAGGGTGGCTAAGGACACAACACCCTGTAAAGTTTTCACGGGGGGACCTCAACCTAAAGACACTTTGGTAATACGTACACTTAGGAAAGATGAAGAGAGGCACAAAGATTTTTTTTACAGTAGAGCGTCAATGATTTATTCTCCGCTTTCCTCTCATGTAAAATGTTTGGAAACAGAAAAATATTTTGGCCAAGGTGGCTCACGCTTGTAATCCCTGCGCTTTAGCAGGCCGAGGTGGGCGATCAATTAAGGTCAGGAGTTCGAAACCAACCTAGCCAACATGGCGAAACCCTGTCTCTACTAAAAATACAAAAATTAGCGGGACGTGGTGGTGGGCGCCTATAAGCCCAGCTACTTGGGAGGCTGAGGCAGGAGAATCGCTTGAACCCGGGAGTCAGAGGTTGCAGTGAGCTGAGACTGCACCATTGCACTCCAGTGTATATATGTATATATGTGTGTATATATATGTATGGTATGCTTCCTCATTAACCTTATCAAAGCCTCTCATTTATACCCCTCCTGTGGACCCCAAACCACAAACCATGACTGCAGTAACCGGTTTATGAATCGCCATTTGCTCAAACACACCGTTTAACGTTTTAATAAAGCCTCAGGTTAATTTTAGGGGGAGAAAGGTGGGACTGGAAGCTCCATGAACCACAGCTCCTCCCACACTGGAACCCCGCACACCGAATCGGGGCTCTCCCGGATCACCTTCCCGTGGTCACCGCACCACCTGGGTCGGGGAGGCGCGGGGTTCCCGGGAGGGCTTCGGTCGGCGGAAGCGGCGCCCACAGGTACAGACAGGACGCAGGGGTCCCGCTGCCCGCCCCGCCCGGCCCTGCACAGAAGGGGACTGAGGCCTGGCTGCGCCGCGGCAACTCGGTCCGCAGGTTCCGCAGCCGATGGCTCGTTCCAGCAGGTTTCAACCAGCCCTCTTCCCCACTTCGGGAAGCCAGGCGCAGTCCACTCACCACTCCTCGGCTTCCCGGGTGTCCTGGCGTCAGCTAGGGATGTCCCAATACCCGCAGGTCACAGGGTGGCAGAGGCTGCTGCAGGGCCACCTGGGCCTCCCAGAGCCAAGAAGCAGTAGCGGAGACTAACAGAAAGAGCCTACTGTAGCGAAGGCGAAACAAAGCGCCCGCCAGCCAGATCCCGGAAGCCGCCCTCTCCTTTCCGGCGGCGCGCCTGATTGAAAGGTCCCCACCACAGCGCCCCTGATTGTATGGGGCTTCAGGCCCCACCCCCTCAGGCCCTGAGTGACAGGAGATTGCGATCTCACCTGAGGCTGGATGAGGCCAGAATGACCTTTTTGGCCCAGCGGTTTGTAGGGAGTGCGTCCTTCCTGCGCTCAGATCTGACCGTGCAAGGAGGACATTCGCATTTAACCTTGTATACAAGGTTATAGCTATTTGTGCATAATATGTATATATAATTGCAAGCAATATAATGACAATTCTGTAACTGCCCAGTGGGTTCACCTTGCCCGCTACCTAGACAGAGCCAATTTCTCAAGACGGGAGAATAGCAATAGAGAAAGAGTAATTCACGCAGAGTCGGCTGTGCGGGAGACCAGAGTTTCTTATTTTATTTTATTATTTTGAAACAGAGTCTTGCTCTGTCGCCCAGGCTGGAGTGCAGCCTCGGAGTTTTATGATTATTCAAATCAGTCTCCCTGAGCATTTGGGGATAAGAGTATTTCGAAAGTTTATTTTGCCAAGGTTGGGGATGCTTGTGCATGACACAGCCTCAGGATGTCCTGATGACAGTTGCCCACGGTGGTCAGAGCACAGCTTGGTTTTGTTGGAGATAAATGCTCGGCGCCACAAAGTGAAACCAGCACTCAAGCGAAAAAGTTTTCTCAGCAATGCAATTTACTTCTGCAGAAGTGTGCTGCTCGCATCAATCGCAATCGCAAGAGCACAGGGAACAAAGGAAAGCAGGGGTTTTTATTCCTAACGCAATCCCTACCTCTGGCATGGGCTGGGGCCAGACTTCAAGATCTAAACTGACCCGCTTGGTTATTTGTGAATATTTTCCCAAATAAGGAAGGGGGAAGGGAGATGTGAGTTACAACGGTGGGACGTGTGGTTTCGAAAGGAGAAATGGGTGCAGAGCAGGTAACCAAGGGAACAGATGTGAGTTATTGGTTAAAACTGATGGGAAGGTTTTGTTTGCAGTAACTAAGGGCAAGGAGGCATGGGGAACAAGAAAGCTGAGTTCGAGAACAAAAAACAAGAACGTTAACATGCCAAACCTTGGAAGAGAAACTGACTGTATCCGACAGTTTTATACATTTTAGGGAGACAGAAGACATCAATCAACATATGTAAGATGAACACTGGTTCGATACGGTACAACCTGAAGCAAAAGTGGGTCACCTCGAAGCCAGGAGGGGGCTTCCAGGTCACAGGTAGCTGAGAGACTCTTCTGAGTTTCTGATGAGCCTTTCCAAAGGAGGCAATAAGATATGCATTCTCAGTGAGCAGGGGATGACTTTGAATAGAATGGGAGGCAGGTTTGCCCTAAGCAGCTCCCAGATTGACTTCTCCCTTTATCTTAGCGATTTGGGGGACCCAAAATATTTTCCTTTCCAATTTCCCCCTTTTGTTTTAAAAATGTTTTGGAGATAGCGTTTTAGAAGAAAATCAGTCTCTCGTGCCAGGTTTTGTCCGATTTCTCATGGAGTAGCTGGGATTACAGGCGCGACACCACACCTGGGTAATTTTTTTTTTTTTTTTTTTTTTTTTTTTTTGGTAGAAACGGGAGTCTCCCTCGGTTGCCCAGGCTGGTCTCTGATGCCCAACGCGGGGCTCCCCGTAATCTCTACAAATAATCCAGTGAAGGAACACCAGAGCGTGGAAAGCGGAGGACGATTGACAAAGGACTCCCGAGTAGGTTTTCACTTCAAGCTCTATGGTAAGTAGGGCGCTCGGAGAATTCCAGGGAAACCTCGAGAAAATATGGGTCAGGCTGAGAGTAAGTTCGCTAATTACTTATGCCTTGTGCGGCAGTTACTGCGCCGCGAAGGGGTAATTCTGAGTACCCAAAATCTCACATCTTTGTTCCATCTGGTAGACAAGTATTCTCCTTGGTTCCCGGAATATGGAACCATGAATGTAAAAGATTGGGACAAACTCAGATCAGACTTAAAACGAGCACAACAAGAGGGCCACCATATTCCCGTCTCTGCTTGGTCTGTGTGGTCGGCAATTAAAACAGCACTGGAGCCCTTCCACACTGAGGAGAAGGAGGAGTTGCAGGATGACATAGGAAAGTTGAATAATCAGGAGTCTAATTATCAGCAAAGTGAACCATGACAGTCTAGTTTTAAAAAGGGCGAGAAACGGGAAGGTATGTATGCTAACCTCCAAAAACTAGTAGAAGAAACAGTGCCACCTACTGCGCCTTTAGGGGAAGGTCTGGAATGGCCACCCCCAGGCCACCCTTAAGAATTTTTGGAAGGGGAGCCTGAGGTGTGCCTTGCGGCTCCCACTGTTGCAGGCCCCGCCAGTAACTATGGCGAAGGGAAGCTTCAGGCTTGTCCAACAGCCAATTACGATGAGGGAATGATCCAGGCTTGCCCACCTGTTAGTTATGGTAAAGGAATACTGCGAGCCGGTCCAAGCACAAATTATGGCACAGGGACAATCCAGGCGTCCATTCGCCAGGCACAAGAAATGGGGGATTTGAATGCTTGGCAGTTTCTGGTAATTATTTCGCCAGCTGAGGAGCCCAGAGAACTTGCTCAAGCACGCTGGGAGCCATTTCCTTTTAAAATATTAAAAGACTTAAAGCAAGCAATTGGACAATATGGGCCAAATTCTCCTTATGTTCATTCCTTGTTACAATGTGTGGCTTATAACAGACGTTGAACGCCTATGGATTGGGAAGCATTAGCCCGATCCACCCTGTTCCCCTCTGAATTTCTCCAATTTAAAACCTGGTGGACGGATGAAGCAACAAATCGGGCACGCAGAAATGCTCAAGCCCAACGTTCCGTTAATATCACATCTGATCAATTGCTTGGAATCGGACAGGCATGGGGTACTCTAAATCAACAGATGGTAATGGGTGATGAGGCTGTCGATCAGCTCAGAACTACGTGCCTAAGAACCTGGGAAAAAATTCACGACCCTGCTACTGCTTATCCTTCTTTTAACACAGTTTAACAGAGCCCAAGGGAGCCTTATCCAGATTCTATCGCCCGTTTGCAGGATGGGGCTCAAAAGGTTATTTCCAGTTCTCATGCCAAGAAAGTGATCGTTCAGCTGCTTGCTCGTGAAACTGCTAATACAGAATGTCAGGCAGCAATTAGACCTATTAAGGGAAAGGCAGATCTAAATGAGGAAAAAACTTTAAGTGAATACATTAAAGCCTGCGATGGCATTGGGGAGCACTTATATAAGGCCAGCCTCCTTATATAAGGCCAGGGGGAGACAGGGGGATGATTTTACTCCCCATATCGCGGGGGGTACCTCACCCCCCTGTGATGTGGATCCTAACAGCGAGGGGGAGAGAGGGGGTTGCTATTACTCCCCATTACAATGTGGATCGTAATAATTACTCCCCCCTGCAATGCGTGTCCATTATTAGCAGTCTCTTTTGTTCAGGATATTAGGAACAATTTCACAGGTTGTGTGTACACAGCCTGCGATAGGAGAACGAATACCATCCTCTGCACCTCCGGATATTAGGAACCATATCACACAACGGGTGTACACTTTTTGGGAGATTTGGAGTAATGTCGTCTTGTGTTTCCCTGAATATTCGGAGACATATCACAGGGCGACTGTACACCCACTACTCTCTTGGCAGGAACATCATACTTCACCTAGTGGAAATTAGGAGCAATATCACAGACTGGGTGTTAAGCCACTGTCATATTGGAAGTAATATCATGCTCTCCCCCACAAGTGATGAGGAACAATATCACAGGGGGGTGTGTACCTTCTCCGGTAGTGAGAGTAGTATCATCATCTCTTGCTTTAGATGACAGGAACAATATCACAAGGTGAGTGTACACCCCGTGTGTTCTTGGAAGCAATGTCATTCTCTCTTCTTCTAGGTTTTACCATTCATATCACAGGCGGAGTGTACACCCCTTGTTATATTGGATGGAATCTCATCCTCTTTCAACCTGTATCTTTAGAACAATATCCCATGGGGGCTGTCCATCCCTTCAATATTGGTACTAACACCATCTTCTCCTATCCTGGATATAAGAAACAATATCACAGGAGGGGTGTACACCCCTTGCAATATTGGTAGTAATATCGCCTCTCCCCTGTGGTTATTAAGGACAAAATCCCAGAGTGTCTGTACAGTTCCTACTTTATTGGGAGTAATATCATCCACTCACCCCCTGGATATCAGGAACCATATCACTGAAGTGGTGTACACCCCCTTCGATACTGTCAGCTATGTCATCTTCTTCCCACCTGGATATTAGGAACAATACCCCGGGTTTGGGGGCGGTGTACACCCACTGCGATACCAAAAGTAAAATCAGCCTCTTTCCCGCTGGATATTAGGAACTACATCACAGGTGTGTGTGCACCTTCTGGGATATTGGAAGTACTATCGGCCTCTACCCCGCTGCACATTAGGAACAATATACGGGGGACAGGGTGGTTACACCCCCTGCGATATTGAGAGCAATATTCTTCTCTTTCCCCTGTACAGTAGGAACTACATCAAGGGGTCTGCACACCTTCTGCAATATTGAGATTAATGTTATCCTCTGCCCCACTGAATGTCAAAAACAATATCACAGAAGGGTGTACACCCCCTGCGATATGGCCAGTAATATCATCGTCTCCACCTTTGGATACTAGGAACAGCATCACAGAGGGTGTGTACACTCCCCTGCGGTATTGGGCATAATGTTATCCTCTCTTCCCCTGGATATTAGGAACGATATCCCTGGCGGTGGGAGGTGGAGTACATTGAGAACAATATCACTGGGTGGGTGTACAGCCCCTGCGATATTGGGTGTAGTATCATCCTTTCTTCCCTAGGATATTAAGAACAATATCCCAGGAGGGGTGTACAGCCACAGCCCCTGCGTTATTGGGAGCAATAGCATCTTCTCCCCCTCTCGATATAAGGAACAATATCCCAGGGTGGGTGTACATCCCCTGCAATATTGGGCATAATGTCATCGTCTCCCAACGTGGATATTGGGCATAGTGTCACAGGGGGGTGTACACCTTCTTCGATATTGGGAGTAATATCATCCTCTCCCCTCAGGATTGTAGGCAAAATATCGAAGGGGTTTTACAACTCATGCAATATGGGCAGTAATATCATCCTCTCCCCACCTAGATGTTAGGAACTATATCACAGGCGGCTGTACACTTCTTGCGATATTGGGAGTCATATCATCCTCTCCCATCATGGATATTAAGAACAATATTACAAAGGAAGTGTACACCCCCTGCGATATTGAGAGTAATATGCTCTCCCCTTCGGGATATTAGGAACAATATCGCAGGAGGTGTGTACAACCCCTGCGATATTGGGAGTAATATCATCCTCTGCCCCTGAGTATAAGAAACAATATCACAGGAGGATGTACACTCCCTGTGATATTGGGAGTCATATCATTTTCTCTCCCTCTGGATATTCGGCGTGTACACCCCCTGTGATATTGCCACTAGTATCTCCCTCCCAGGACATACGGAACAATATCACAAGGGAGTGTACATCCCCTGCAATGTTGGGGGTAATATCTTCCTCTCCCCCGCTGGCTATTAGGAACAATGTCACAGAAGGGGTGTACACCCCCTGCTCTATTGGGAGTGATATCGTTCTCTCCGTCCCTGGATATTAGGAATAATATCACTAGGGAGTGTCCACCTCCTGCAATATTGAGACTAATATCATCCTCTTGCCCCCTGGATATTAGGAACCATATCACAGGGGTGGTGTACACCCCCTGCGAAATCAGAAGCAATATCATCCTCTCCACCTTTGGATGTTAGGGACAATATCACAGGGGAAGTCTACGCCCCTTGCGATATTGGGAGTCATATCATCCTCTCCCACCCAGGATATAAGGAACAAGATGACCGAAGGGATGTACACCCACTGCGATAGTTTCAATAATGTCATCCTCTACCCCCTGGCTATTAGGAATAACATCATAGAGGGATGTCCACTTTCTTCAATATTGGGAGTAATATCATCCTCTCCCCACCGGATATCAGGAACAAGTCTATTAATTATAAATACTAATAAATATAATAAAAATTAATAGTAATCATCGATATTAATAATCACAATAAAGATAGTAAAAATACTGGTTTAAAAATGTTAACGATTAGTATTAATAATTAATAGTAATATCACTATTAATAATGATATAAGCAATTAGTGTTACTTAAATCAATACTAAGTGATGTTGGTAATAAACTCATACTTATTAAGAACTAATAATATTGTTAAATGACATTAATATTAATAATTAATTTTAAAGTTGCATAATCATATTTAAAATAATTATCCATAATTAATAATGGTATCCTATTAATTAATAGTATCATTGATAATTATTAAAATCGATCATAGATGTTTAATAAGTAATCATATTATTATTCCTAATACCACAGGGGGTGTACACCTACCTGTGATGTTGTTCCTAATATCCAGGGACGGAGAGCATGATTTTAGTTTTAATGTCGCAGGAGGTGTACACTCACCCTGTGACACTGATCCTAATATCCAGGGGGGTAGAATATGACATGACTCCTAACACAGCAATGAATGGACAGCCACCCGGTGATATTGCTCCTAATATTCACGGAAGAAGCATATGATATTACTCCTAATATTGCAGGGAGGGTACAGCTCTTCTGTGATATTGTTCCTAGTATCCGGAGGGGGAGAGGATGATAATAATTCCAGTATAGCAGGCTGTGTTCACCCGCCCTGTGATATTGTTATTAACATCCTGGAAGGGAGAGGATGATATTACTCCCCGTAGAGCAGGAGGCGTACACCCAGCCTGGGATATTGTTCCTAATATCCATGGAGAGGAGAGGCTGATATTCCTCCCAGTATGGCAGGGGGTGTACATCCACCCTGTGATATTCTTCTTAATATTCCAAGGCCGAGAGGTTGATATTACTCCCAGTATCGCAGACACTGTATACCCCCGTGTGATACTCTTCCTGATATCCGGAAGGGGAGAAGATGGTGTTAATCCCCATATCGCAGGAGGTGAACACCCACTCTGTGATATCTTTCCTAATATGCAGGGGGAGAGAGGATAATATTATTCCCAATATTGCAGAAGCTGAACACGCCCCCCTGTGATATTGTCCTTAATATTCCAAGGCACAGAAGATGATGTTACTCCCAATATCGCAGAAAGTGTACACCCCCTAGTGATGTTGTTCCCATGAACCAGGAGGGAAGAGGATGATACTACTTTCAATATTGCAGGGGGTGTACACCTCACCCCCCGCGATATGGGGAGTAAGAGCCACCCCCTCTCCCCGCCTGGCTATTACGATCCATGGTGGACTCACAGCCTGTTTACGATATTGTGAGTAATATCATCTGCCCCTCTGGATATTATGAACTCTTTCACAGACTGGTGTACATCCTCAGTGTGTACCCCCTCAGAGGGGGTCTGTATTGGGGATAATATCATCCTCTTCCTCCCTGAATATTAAGAACAGTATCCCGGGAGTGTTTCTACTCCCTGCGGTATTGGGTGTCATATCCTCTCCCATGTGGAAATTAGAAACAATATCACTGGGGGCGTGTACACCTTCTGTGATATTTAAAGTAATATCATCCCCTTCCCTCCAGGATCATGGGAACAATACCCCTGGGTGGTGTACACTTTCTGCCATATATGTAGTAATATCATCCCCTAAAAATGGTAAAAGTACGGCCGGGGTGATGGCTCACACCTGTAATCCCAGCACTTTGGGAGGCCGAGGTGGATGGATCATCTGAAGTCGGGAGTTCAAGACCAGCCTGACCAACATGGAGAAACCCCGTCTTTACTAAAAATACAAAATCAGCCCGGCGTGGTGGCGCATGCCTGTAATCCCAGCTACTCAGGAAGCTGAGACAGGAGAATCGCTTGAACCTGGGAGACAGAGGTTGTGGTGAGCCAAGATCACGCCATTGCACTACAGCCTGAGCAACAAAAGAGAAACTCCATCTCAAAAAAAAAAAAAAAAAAAAATGGTAAAAGTACAACCACAACTGGTGCTGGGAAGAAAAGGGTTACAATACTTAACATGTGGTCCATGTACCAGCAGCCTGGGCTCACCTGGGAGCTTGTTAGAAACACAGCATTTCCAGACCTTCTGAACCAGAATCTGCACTTTACCAGGATGCTTCATAGTTTGAGAAGCCCAGGAGTAGGGAGGATTTGACTGATTACAGAGGTAAGGAAAGGTTCCTGAAGGAAGCAATGAGTAAACTTAGATCTGAAAGGAGAGAAGGCACTAAGTCAAAAAGGGAGGGAAGAGTTGCAGGAGGAGGAAAAAGCATGTGCAAAGCCCCTGTGGTGCTGGAAGCCTGGTGCACATGAAGAAATAAAAAGGCCAGTGTGCATGTTTAACACAGAGCACCAGGCAGAGCACAGGGGAGATAAGCCTGGAGACAGAGGAGGGCCCAACATACAGGGCCTTGTGTACTAAGGCGTTTTGCCTTTATATAGGAAACCATGTTGTGTTTTCAACATGGGCATCACTGAATTATATCTCAACAATGAAGTGATCGCTTTTGCTGCCTTTGACCTGTTGATGTGATGAAATGAATAGTTTATACTGATATATCACTTTATATTGAACTATGTCAACATTCCTGGAATAAACCCTACCTGAGTGTGATGTTTAGTCATTAAATATACCCCTGGATTTTGTTTGGAAGTACATTATCATTTTGCATCCACATTCATTCATTAAATCAGTCTACATGTTTTGTATGCTTGTTGGGGGGATGTCTTTGAGTTTTTTGGGTTTTTTCAGACAGACTCTCTGTCACCCAGGCTGGAGTGCAGTGGTGCAATCTTGGCTCACTGCAACCTCCACCTTCCAGGTTCAAGTGATTCTCCTGCCTCAGCCTCCTGAGTAGCTGAGGTTACAGGTGTGCACCACCACACTGGCTAATTTTTGTATATTTTGTAGAGGTGGGATTTTGTCACATTGCCCAGGCTGGTCTTGAACTCCTGAGCTCAAGCAATCCTCCTGCCTCGGCCTCCCAAAGTGCTGGGATTACAGGCATGAGCCACCATGCCTAGCTTGTTGAGGGGATGTTTTGTTCTCTTTTTGTTTCATGCTAGCTTTGTAAAATAAAATTCTCTACTATCCAATAATTTATGTGTTACAGGAATTCTTTTCTTTTTATTTTTTTAATTTATTTTATTGTATTTATTTATTTATTTATTTATTTTGAGACAGTCTCGTTCTTGTCACCCAGGCTGGAGTGTAATGATGCGTTATCAGCTCACTACAACCTCCGCCTCCCAGGTTCAAGCAATTCTCCTGCCTCAGCCTCCTGAGTAACTGGGATTACACGTGCCTGCCACCACGCCCGGCTAATTTTTGTACTTTTAGTAGACTTCGGGTTTTGCCATGTTGGCCAGGCCAGTCTCGAACTCCTGACCTCAAGTGATCCACCAGCCTTGGCCTCCCAAAGTGCTGGGATTACAGGCGTGAGCCACCGCTCCCAGCCAGGAATTCTCTCCTTTGAAGACTTGAAAAAACTCAGTATGCAAGAAGCATCTTGAACATATATTGATAATTTATATTATCTTTAAAAAGAATTCCATCAGGTTTAAAAACATTAGCATAGCATTATGCATTATATTCTCCTAATAATTTTTGTTCAGCATGGTATCTGTGTTCCTTTTCTGATTACTTATTTTGTCTTTATTTGATTAAGTGTGGTATTGCTTTGTTTTTAATAACAATGTGTTGAATCTGCTTATCTACTTATGGTAGTGGCTATATTTTGCAAAGCTCTCTGTTAATCCTCTCCCCAACCCCTTCTCCATTAAGAGACCCTGCAGCCTTGACCTCAGTACACACATGTGAAGTCGAGCCAATCAGGTACCTCATAATTGCTGTTTCCAGGGTATACATGGGACCCAAGCCAGACCAATCAGAGCTCTTTCCCAGGCTTTTTCTTGTAAAAGCTAGCAGTAAGAGCTGCCTTCTTTTCCTCTCTGGGTACAAGCTGAAAGGATGTGACCCTCAAGCTGCCAAGATCCACGCTCTTCTCCACATGGAGGATCAAACAGACCCAACACACAGAGAAATGCAGAAATGAAAACCAAAAATCACTCAAACTGCCCTGGGGTCCTTTGGTTCGGGCAAAGCCAGCCCTGTCTCTGCTCTTTCTTTGATTTGATGACGTAAACCAATACATTCCTTTACTAATATCAGTTAGTCAGTGTTGGATTTATTAAATGTGGGACTCATCTTTTTCCTTGAAGGTCTAAAAGAACTTCAGTGTGTTTTTATCTTGGATTCATTTTTCCTGGTACTGATGCTGCAATCCCTGATTTCTTTGGGTCTGCCTTTCCAAGACTGCTCTCTTATTTGAAGCCTTTCTGGGTTACCTTTGTTTTGAGTGTCTATTAACAATGGCTGTACTTTGCTGCACACACACCAGCGGGATATGCTCCTGGTGAAAGGTGCATTTGTACTTCCAGAGCCTTAGCTTGTTTGTGTCCTGCCCTGAGTGGCCAAGTAAACTCACCCTGCCCCACACCCATGACTCCATAACACAAGGCTCTCTGGCCGTCTACAGCCTCTGGTATTTTCATCATCATAGCACTCAGGGTTTCCATGCCCTGACTCAACTTCCTTCTGTTTCTTTCTCAAGCTTTTCCACCATGCCCACCGGAATTAGTTTTGAGTGTAACAAATGCCCCCATACTGCCAACCTTTCTACGAAGGTTTCCTTTACCTCCCTGCCTTAACTGAAACCTAGATTTTCCCATAAGATCCCCATTTCTAAAACATGTTTAAATTCTATGGAAACCACTACCACATTTCATTTCAAAGTATTCTTTCCTTTTTATTTCATCGTCCTTCCTCTTTATGTACTCCAGTAGGCAGATCCATCTTCATTTCTATTATTGCATTATCGTTTTTTTTCATTTCCTAGAAACTGTATTTTATTTTATCTAAAGAACAATGCAAGCCTTCTCACATCTGTAATCCCACCACTTTGGGAGGCCAAGATGGGTGGATCACCCAAAGTCAGGAGTTCAAGACCAGCCTGGCCAACATGGCAAAACCCCATCTCTACTGAAAATAACAAAAATGAGCCAGGCTTGGTGGCACACACCTGTAATCCCAGCTACTTGTGAGGCTGAGACCAAAGAATCACTTGAACCTGGAAGGTGGAGGTTACAGTGAGCAGAGATGGTGCCACTGTACTCAACAAGACTCTGTCTCAAAAAAAAAAAAAAGAAAAGAAAAAAGAACAATGCAATGCAAGCCTGGACAACATGGTGAGATCCTGTCTATACAAAAAAATTAAAAATTAACTGAGCATAGTGTCATGTGCCTGTAGTCCTAGCTACTAGGAAGGCTGTGCCTGGAGGATCACCTGAGCCTGGGAGTTCAAGGCTATCGTGAGCTTTTTTTTTTAAGAGACAGGGTCTCACTCTGTTGCCCAGACTTCAGTGCAGTGGCACCATCATAGCTCACTGCAGCCTGAGGCTCCTGGGCTCAAATGATCCTTCTGCCTCAGCCTCCCAAAGTGCTGGGGATTACAGGGATGAGTCACTGTATCTGGCCTACAGTGAGCTATGGTCACCTGGTGGCTCTTCAGCCCTTCTTAACATCCATAACAAATCTTGCAACCTCCACTGTGTCTGCTGCCACAGTCAAGATGTTAGGCAACAGCCCTCAGCCACCCATGACCTCTTCCCTTCCTCTCTACCTCCCCCATCCAGCCGGATTACATCAGCCAGCACCTCTTGGATCTGTGAAGAACTTTGCTGGCACTCTAAACTGCTCCTCAAAAACTACTAAGAGATGCAGTGTGGTGGCTCACACCTGTAATCCCAGCACTTGGCAGGCTGAGGCAGGCAGATCACTTGAGGACAGGAGTTCAAGACCAGCCTGGCCAACATAGTGAAACCCTATCTCTACTAAAAATACAAAAATTAGCCGGATGTGGTGGCAGGTGCCTGTAATTCCTGCTATTAGGGAGGCTGAGGCATAAGAATTGCTTAAACCCAGGAGGTGGACGTTGCAGTGAGTCTAGATCGTGCCACTGCACTCTAGCCTGGGTGACAGAGTGTAACCCTGTCTCAAAAAAAAAAAAAAAAATACTAAGAACTTGCTGCTTTGTTACTGCCCCCTGAGTCTCCACTGCCCTTGAATCCCACTGGCCTACAAGGGACGCTTATCAAGAAGCAGGAAGGCATGGTGGTTACAGGTACGGCCTCTGGAGCCAGATAGCCTGGGTGTGAATCCTGGCTTTGCTACTTGCAAACATGTGACCTTGTGTAAGGTGCTTAATTTTTCTGTTTCCTCATCTGTAAAATGCAGACAATAATGATAATGCCATAAGATTAGAATGAGGATTTGAAGACATATTTCCAAAGCACCTAGAATAATACCTGGCACATTGTAAGCCAGGCATTCGTGAATAAATAAATGAGACTCTCTGTACCAACGGAGCTATTTCCCTTATGTCCAGCATTGATCATGGTGTCCCTAGTCTTCTCCATTCATTTTCCTTTTAATTTTTTAATTTGAAATATTTTCGAGCACACAGGAAAGTAAACACAGAGACTAATACAGCCAATGCCTAGTGTGCTTATCAGGCAGACTAATTTTTAAAACATTTGTGTAGCAGAGAGAGAAATATGTGTGTTTGTGTGTATGTGTGTAATATTCTAAGATATAGAGACAGAGTTCTGCCTGAGGAGAAGCGAGTTCTTTTACTTAACTCAAATACAAAAGTGAAGCTTCTAGGACTTGGGCTGGACAGGTGAAAAGAAAACACACAAAGAAGCCTGGGAGATTGGATCCAGAAAGGAAGATATGATAAGGGTGGAGGAAAGAAAGGCCAAACCTCATAGTGAGTAGAATGTTCTTCTCCACAGAAGCAGGAATGGCTGAAGCCTTTCTGAACCACACGATCCTATGTTCAAGTTAAAGCTGTTTGCTCTGCCATGATGCTGTATGACTTCTCTTGTTGCCTCAAACTTTCAGTCAACAACCACCACTCACACTCGCTCCATTGTGTTTGCGGTACTGAGAGGGCATGTAGCAATCAGAGAAAAACCTAGTGTAGGATGACAAGGTCCAAAAATGGAATAGCACATATGGGAGATGAGATGCTGCCCTGCAACCAGCAGCAGCCCGCCGGGAAACCATCCACAATAAACAAACTAGGAGACCAGACTGCTATAAATCAGACTTGCAGCAAGCCAGCCTGCTGTCTCTAGTGACAATCCAGGAGGCAGCCTCCCTAATTTTTGTCCCCACATCCAATTTATTTATTTATTTATTTATTTTTAGATGGAGTCTCACTCTGTTGCCCAGGCTGAAGTGCAGTGGCACGATCCCGGCTCACTGCAACCACCACCTCCCAGGTTCAAGTGACTCTCCTGCCTCAGCCACCCTAACAGCTGGGATTACAGGTGTCCATCACCACACCGGGAAAATTTTTGTATTTTTAGTAGAGATGGGCTTTCACCATGTTGTCCAGGCTGCTCTCAAACTCCTGGACTCAAGCGATCCACCCACCTCAGCCTCCCAAAGTGCTGGGATTACAGGCATGAGCCACCACGCCTGGCCCACACATCCAATTTAAAACAAACCAGAGAAAGCCACATATGCCCCTCTTATGAATCACAGAGGATTGAGCACATTCACTTCGCCTTAGGGGCCCCTACAGCTTCCCCATACTAATTGCCTCACACCAGAGCACACCTGATGCCTTCGCTTTCTTCCACTGTGAAGCTTTCCCACTCTGCTTGCCTTTGAGCCTTCACTAAACACAAGTGGTGGTGGCTGACTCCCTTGCTATAGCAAGTTCATAATAAATAGGCTTTGCTTTTCTCATTCAGCTGGTCTTTGTGTATTTCCACTGTCCCAAGGGATGACCACTCCACATGATGTCCACCTCTCCAGGTTGCAGAGGCCCAGGGTGCCCTCAGGAGATGGCAGCTCCAGTGGAGTAGTGATGGGGATAACCAGGTATGAAGAATCTGGTGCTAAAATATACTTGAGGTTCGTGTACATACAACCTGACTGCACTCCAGGCAACTCTCTGGATACCAGCTGGCTTTCCCACACCTCCCACCCACAACTCATCCCTTTGCAGTTGTCCAGATACAATATCTTGTTTCCTTCATATCTGCCTGTTGAATACATTTAAGCATTATTATTCCTGTGCACAAATGATGCAGAAACCCAACCTTGGCCATGCCCTGTGCCTCACTCCTCTGAATAACACAGGTCTGCCCTGGGTGGCTTGAGGTCTTTCCATGTAGGGGTTCCACTGCACAGGTGGACCAAGGGCATTTACTCTTCCCCTCTGCTCTTCCATTAAGAATATGCTCAGCTGGCCCTCTGCTAAGTTACTCTCCATGCTTCTAACAGGGAAGAGAGAAAATCCCACTAATGTTCTTTCTGGTCATGGCCAGCATAACCTCAAGTCAGCAGAAGAAATGCGTCCCACCTCCTTTGGTGTCTGGTGGAGCCACCCTGCATGTCCACTAAAAGTTCAGCTGGAACCTGATGGTCTTGCCTCTCTTGGGTTCCTGACCAGGAGCCACAAGCCATGGCTAGAGGTCCCAAGCCCAGTGGTGCTGCTGATACAGTGATAGTCCCCCTCTCACTCCCTGAAGCATCTCTCACCCCCTCTCAACACAGACCACCTAAATGGCAATCCCTTCTCAGTCCACCATCACTCTCCCTACACCCCACTAAGTTACGTTGACTTAATGACAGAAGTAAGTGTACAGATCTTGTCTTTAAAGGTTGAAGGCAAGCTGGGGGTGGTGGCTCACGCCTGTAATCCCAGCACTTTGGTGGGGCCAAAGTGGAAGGATTGCTTGAGCTCAGGAGTTTGAGATCAGCCTAGGCAACGCAGTAAGACCCCATCTCTACAGAAAATAAAATATTAGCCGGGCATGGTGGAGCACACCTGTAGTCCCAGCTACTCAGGAGTCTGAGGTGAAAGGATCACTTGAGCTGTGATCGTGCCACTGCACTCCAGCCTAAGTAAGGCCCTGCCAAAAAAAAAAAGAAGAAAAGTTGACGGCAACCTTTTCATTCCTCTAGGATTAAATGACCCACAGTGGTCTTGGTCCAGATACTTGTCCTGTGAGAACTGAGATGTCTGACTTTATGTGAAGTGCCACGGATGTTCTACCATCACCAAGAGAAGCTATGTCCAGCCATTAGTTTCACTCTTCTTGTTGAGCCTGGGTATATTTTTAATATCTGTGTGGCATGGTGTTTATGTGGGTAAAGTATTCAGTATTTACAGTAGATGAAATAAGTCTTTGGCAACTCTGGATTCCCTCTTAAAACTTCTCTCCTAATCCCTGGTCCTCTCAGGAGCCCAGTCTCCACATTCAGCCCTCTAACTGTCCACAACTTTGGCAATGTCTCCTCAAATCCCACCCCCCACCCAGTCTTGTCAACCCCTCAGAATGGATCTCTCCTCTCTTCTTACTCTTCACAATTTGGAGCCAGGGATGTTGCCTAATTAGGAAGGGACTCTTGGCCTCTTTGATAAGGAACCAGAGAGATGGTTTAATCCAGTCGAGCTCATTTTACAGATAAAGAAACTGAATCCCAGAAAAAGGAATGCCTAAGACCAACCCAGATCCAAAGATTTCAACCAAAGTTCCCCGAATGAACCTTTACTGTAAGGAGAAGCAGAGTCCTTTGGGTTGAGTGTGTGTGACAGGCCTGAGGTCGCCTCCTCTGGTGGAACAGAGCCCAGCCCCACAAGAGACCTTCCTTAAGGGGTTACTCAGCACTTCTGCTCCCAAGGCCTGGCCCACAAAAGGTTCCACAAATTATTATTATTATCACCATTGTTGTTTTTGCTATAATAACCACAGTAATAAAAGGGGGAGAGAGGGAAATACAGGATTCCCAGGAACAATAATAATTATTTACCTCATACCTCAGAGACACTAACTCATGGCCTGCCACCACACCCCTGAGAGTTAATAGTATTGTCCACAATTTATAAAAGGGAGAAAGAAGAAAGAGAAAAGGGAGTGACTCTATCACTGAGTTAGCTGAAGGACAAATTGGTAGAAGTAGGCTAAGAACACAGAAGAGTTTGATGCTCAGCCCAAGATTGAATCTGTAAACCAATATTTTCAACAGAAACTAGATCTGCAACCTACACAGTACTTCAACTCAGGACTTTCCAAACTCTTTTGATCATTATCCACAGTAGGAAATATAATTTCACATTTACACCTATGCATATAGCACTTTAAGAGGCAAAGGCGGGCAGATAGCTTGAGCCCAGGAGTTCGAGACCAACCTGGGTAACATAGCAAGACCTTGTCTCTATAAAAAATACGAAACTTAGCTGGGCATGATGGCGCATGCCTGTGGTACCAGTTACTTGGGAGGCTGAGGTGGGAGGTTGCAGTAAGCCATGATTTTCCCACTGCACTCCAGCCTGGGCAACAAAGCAAGACCTTATCTCAAAAAGAAAAAAAAAAAAAAAAAGATGTAATAGCTATGAACCAACCTACACATTCTCACACTCTCACCCTACCCTCACCACCTTGGAAAAATGGGACAGTTCAACTCAATAAGTATCTACCAGGTACATCTGACCAGCACTCTACCAGATGCTGTGAGAAATGCTCTGATTGACAATACAATTTTGACTTGCGAGGTCAGCAGGAGCAGGGGAGAGTACGTGAGTTTTGGAGTCCACAGATCTCATTTGAGTCCGTTTTCCACTGTGTGTTAGCAGTATGACCTTAAACAATGTACTTGACCTCTAAAAGCACTTCCTCCTAACAATGTTGAATTTTACCTGAACCCAGTGATTCTGAAAAACAGTGAAGGTTAAGAAATCCCCAACTCTTTGTGTTCTGGAAAACGCTTACTGCAAGGATCCACACTTCTCCGTATGACTTACAGAAAACTCACAGATGCCTCCCTTGTTTACATATGACCAGGCCAGACACAGTTTCCAAATTCCCATTCTTTGCCTTATAAATAATTACCTGAATTGCTTGCTCCCATTGATCAATAGGAACAAGATGTTGGTTAACCAAACTTTGGATTGAGCTTTCCTCCTCTCTCTAGACCTCTGAGGTTTGGCCACCCTCAGCCTGAGCCAGCACAACACTCCCGAGAGAAACCCCCAGAAAATTTGATAGCCTCACAGTAAAACATTCTCTGATCTACTATCTTGTTGATCACATCGTCCTCTTCTCCTGCTTCCCAACACCTGGTTCTTTTTTTTTTTTTTTTTTTTTTGAGACGGAGTCTTGCTCTGTAGCCCGGGCTGGACTGCAGTGGCCGGATCTCAGCTCACTGCAAGCTCCGCCTCCCGGGTTTACGCCATTCTCCTGCCTCAGCCTCCGGAGTAGCTGGGACTACAGGCGCCCGCCACCTCGCCCGGCTAGTTTTTTGTATTTTTAGTAGAGACGGGGTTTCACCGTGTTAGCCAGGATGGTCTCGATCTCCTGACCTCGTGATCCGCCTGTCTCGGCCTCCCAAAGTGCTGGGATTACAGGCTTGAGCCACCGCGCCCGGCCCCATCTGGTTCTTTTCTAGCTTTTTTACTCCTCTAAAAAAACCCTTGGCCAGGCACAGTGGCTCACATTTGTAATCCCAGTACTTTGGGAGGCTGAGGAGGGCAGATCACTTGAGGTCAGGAGGTCACCTGAGGTCTCAACCAGCGTGGCCAACATGGCAAAACCCCATCTCTACTAAAAATCAAAAACGTAGATGGGCGTGGTGGCACATACTTGTAATCCCAACTACTCGGGAGGCTGAGATATGAGAATCACTTGAACCCGGGAGGCAGAGGTTGCAGTGAGCAGAGATCACACTGCTGCACTCCAACCTGGGTGACAAAGTAAGACTCTGTCTCACAAAAGAAAAAAAGAAAAAGAAAAAATCTCCTCTTCTTTGTCTAACTCTCAAGATCTTAGCAGACGTTATGGTCACAAGGTGCTCCCTACTGTCGTAGTCCCTTCCCCCATTGCAGTAGTCCCCTCCACTATTACAATATTCTCTCTCCCCGATTGCAACAGTCCCCTATCCCAGTGCGATGCTCCCCTCCTCCTACTCAATTGTATCCTCCGGCTAATGCAACAGTCCTTCTCCCTTTATTGCAATAGTCCCCTCCCCTTTTGCAACAATCTTCTTTTTTTAAAGATGGGGTCTGGCTGTGTTGTCCAAGCTGAACTAGAATTCCTGAGCTCAAGTGATCCTCCTGCTTCCCAAATAGCCCTCCAGAGTAGCTGACCATACAGTTGTACGCCACCATGTCCGGCTGCAACAATCCTTTTGAATTAAAGTGTCTCCTTACTAAGTCTGAATGTGGTTTTTATTTGACACTTGTCTGTCAAATAAGGATAACAGTAACATCTGCAAAGCTGTGGAGAGGGTTAGAAGTCCTATCTTTAAGTTAAGTGCCTGGTATATCTGGTGCACAGTGGGTGGTCGGTAAACAGAAGCTACTGTTATTATCATTGAAGGTAAAATCCCAGATGAGAAAAGTGAGGTCCCACTCAGCCCCCACTTGCACTCAGCTCCACAGCCTACCTGGCAACAAGGAGTGTTATCATGAAGTGGCTTCAGGAGAATGTGACCCAGAGGATGGGGAAGACAAAGGCTGGGGTATTCAAGCCATGTCATTTCAGAGGTGTATAGAAAACACACTCGGATGACAGTCAGAGATATCCATGTCTATTCTAATTTCTGACACTCACTGTGTGATGACATGAAACCCATGTCTTTCTAGGGCCAGTTTCATGAGAAGGTCGATTTGGATCAAGAATTATCAAGCTCAGGCCTGGCATGGCGGCTCACGCCTATAACCTTGTTAACAGTGGAGGGTGTCCAGGTTTCTGGTGTCTTGAACAAAGAACTGGACAAAGCACACAAACAAAACAAGGAAGGAATGAAGGGATTTATTGAAAATAAAAGTACACTCCACAGTGTAGGAGCAGACCCAAACATAGGGACTCAAGGGTCCCGTTACAGAGATTTTGTGAGTTTAAATACCCTCTACTTGGGGTACGCCCAATGTAAATGAAGAGGATGAAGTAAAGTTACAAAGTCATTTGTGTATGCCCTATGGAGAGAATATTTCTTCTCATAGCTGAATTCTGAATCAGTCTTATGTTCCCAGCCTCCGGACCCTAATTTCCTGCCTCAGTCTCAGCACTTTGGGAGATCAAGGCAAGAGGATCTCTTGAGGCCAGGAGCCTAAGGCCAACATGGGCAGCATGGGAAGATCTTGTCTCTACTAAAAATAAGTATTTTCTTTTATTTTTTTTTTCTGAGATGGAGTCTCGCTCTGTCACCCAAGCTGGAGTGCAGTGGTGCGATCTTGGCTCACTGCAACCTCCACCTCCTGGGTTCAAGCAATTCTCCTGTCTCAGCCTCCCAAGTAGCTGGGATTACAAGCACGCGCTACCACGCCCGGCTAATTTTTGTGTTTTTAGTAAAGATGAGGTTTCACTGAGTTGGCTAGACTGGTCTCAAACTCCTGACCTCAGGTGATGCACCCACTTTGGCCTCCCAAAGTGCTGGGATTACAGGCGTGAGCCACTGCACCCGGCAAATTATTTTTTTAAAGAGTTTTCAAGCTGTGCCCTACATCACTCTGGGGCTCCACAGAGATGCATTCAGGGTTCCACAAGATATGTGAGAATTTTAATTTTTTTAATGTTTTAAAATTCTTTTTTATCTGCCCTTCAAAAAACACCTGCTCAAGTATATTCTATGCCATGTTTTAGCCTAGGAGACATCACTGGGGAATTTTCTTGTGCTACCAGGTTAACTTGCTTTAATCCAGGCTCAGACTGAAGCTTCTTCTGCCACCTCTGCTTCGTAAAAGAGTATCTCAAGACTGAAAGAGGAAGTGGTGGGAAGAGGCCACCATATGTAACTACTTACCTGGTAAAATCAAGGTTGTCTTGATTCTGTGTAAATAAAGCAAAACTGAGATGTACAATGGAAGCTGAGACTGCCCTAGGACTGGTATGTCATTCATAACCCAGTTTCAATTTTTTTGTGTTGATTGAAATGACCTTGTTGTTCTAGAGCTATACTGGCCAACAGAACTTTCTGCAATGATGGAAATACTGTGTATCTACATACAGCAGCCACAAGCCACATATCCTAGTGAGCATTTAAAATGTGGCTAGTGTGACTAAGCTGAATTCTTTAATTTTTTTATATTAATTTTTTTTTTTTAATTTGAAATGGATTCTCACTCTGTCGCCCAGGCTGGAGTGCAGTGGCATGATCTCAGCTCACTGCAACCTCCACCTCCTGGATTCAAGCAATTCTTCTGCCTCAGCCTCCCGAGTAGCTAGGACCACAGGCCTGTGCCACCACGCCTGGCCAATTTTTGTATTTTTAGTAGAGACAGAGTTTCACCATATTGGCCAGGCTGGTCTCAAACTCCTGACCTCATAATCTGCCCGTCTCAGCCTCCCAAAGTACTGGGATTACAGGCGTGAGAAATCGTGCCCGGGCCCCTTTTTTTTTTTTTTTTTTTTTTTTTTTTTTTTGAGATGGAGTCTTGCTCTGTCACCCAGGCTGGAGTGCAGTGGTACTATCTCAGCTCACTGCAACCTCCACCTCCTGGGTTCCAGAGATTCACCTGCCTCAGCCTCCTGAATAGCTGGGATTACAGGCAAGCACGACCATGCCTGGCTAATTTTTGTATTCTCAATAGAGACAGGGTTTCACCATGTTGGCCAGGCTGGTCTCGAACTCCTGACCTCAAGTGATCCACCCACCCTAGCCTCCCAGAGTGCTGGGATTACAGGCACAAGCCATTGTGCCTGGCCAAAAAAATTTTATGTTTAAAATACAGATGGAGTCTCACTGTGTTGCCCAGGCTGGTCTTAAACTCCCGAGCTGAAGGGATCCTCTCACTTCAGTCTCCCAAAGCGCTACAATTACAGTCCTGAGCCGCCACATCTGCCTTTATTTACTTTTCATTTAAATTTAAGTAACAACAGGTGGCTAAGTGGCTGCCATCCTGGATGGCACAGTAGATAGTCTATTTACAATAAAACTTTGAAATGTAAACTTTAAAAATTAATCAAGATTGTTAAAATAACATCATCCGTTCTTTATACTGTAGTTGTCCCCCCACCCTGCTGCACACCTAGTTGTTAAATTTGAAAAGTAACTAACCAAAGAGAAAATTATTCTTTTGTTGTTGTTGTTTTTTGAGACAGAGTCTCACTCTGTCACCCAGGCTGGAGTGCAGTAGCACAATCTCGGTTCACTGCAGCCTCTGCCTCCTCTGATTCCTGTGCCTCAGGATCCAGAGTAGCTGGGATTACAGGTGTACACCACCACGCCCAGCTAATTATTCTGTATTTTTAGTAGAGATGGGTTTCACCATGTTGGCCAGGCTGGTCTCCAACTCCTGATCTCAAGTGATCCACCCACCTCATCCTCCCAAAGTGCTAGAATTACAGGTTTGAGCCACCACACCCAGTAGGAATTCTTTTTAAAATGTTATAAGCAAAATGATCCATAAGAGCCTTTTAAATTCTATAATTCTTGTCCAAAGACACACATGATCATTAATCTGGAGAAGAAAAATCTTCCCTGGAAACTTCACTCTTTAAAATATCAAGAAGTCTCTTATTTAAAGAAAGAACTAAATTCATTCTGCATGTCCTGAATGGATCCAGCCATCACCCAGGAGTAAAAGTCACAGACCCCGCTGCCAGGTAGGCATTTTAACTACCAATTTTACAGATATAAATTATTAAATAATTGGTCTAAGTTTACATCACTGGTAACTGGCAAAGCAGAACTCAAATCTAGACCTGCCTCAAGTTCTTGACCATTACTCTGAATTTCTATTGACTTCAGCACTCGTAATTGCAAATACAATAGAGAAAAGGTATCACAGGGGATATTTCAGAAGCCACGTGCATGGAAATCCACATTATCCCCTTGGAACTGGGCTCCAAGTCTCTCCAGGGAAAACTTGCTCTCCGCCCCACAGGGGTTGTTAGGAGAGGTGAATTAGACAAGAAGATGCTTTGGGTGAAAATCCCTTCAGTCTTTTGGGGCTTGTCATAAGTGAATCATAAAATTCCCCACATTTCACCTTATTCTCTCTGATAAGCAGTGGCTCATATGCTCAATGATTTGATTCATAACAACAATCCTTGGTATTGAAAAGACATTTTCTTCCAAGAATATAAAAATACTCTGTTCTTCTTACTTCCCTGAAACTGCATACTTTTTTTTTTTTTTTTTCTATTTTTAGATTAGGAAACTGAGGCCCAGAGAGAGGAAGGGTTTCAGCCAGAAGCATGTAGCCTTCCAGCCTGGTCCCTGTGAAAGGAAATTAAATCTTGGGACCCCAAACTCATTAAGCCAAAGGGAAAAGTCAAGCTGGGAACTGGGTCACACAAATCTGCCTCCCCTTTTGGTTCCTAAATAAGATGGCTACAAGATAAAAAGCTACACACCTCCTCCACATTTTGCCCACAAGTAATTTTTCTAGTGAGCTGCAAGATATTTTAAGGTGTTTCTGTTAAAATTTCACCATGGCAATGTAAACTGAGAGCTTATGTTTACAGGTGCAGTCACCCCAGACACAAATGCATATCTGATTGTTCCCCTGCCCCATGTTGTCTATGTTATCTTACGTAAAGTGCAGATCCCCTGTATTTTTCCTCTGCCCCATTTGTCTATGTCATCTTATTTTTAAAAATGCAGATATACAGCCAGGCGCAGTGGCTCACGCCTGTAATCCCAACACTTTGGGAGGGCGAGGTGGGTGGATCACGAAGTGAGGAGTTCGAGACCAGCCTGGCCAACATGGTGAAACCTCCTCTCTACTAAAAATACAAAAATTAGCTGGGCATGGTGGCAGGTGCCTATAATCCCAGCTACTCGGGAGGCTGAGGCAGGAGAATCGTTTGAACCCGAGAGGAGGAGGTTGCAGTGAGCCAAGATCATGCCATTGCACTCCAGCCTGGGAGACAGAGAGAGACTCCGTCTAAAAAAAAAAAAAACAAATAAAAAATAAATGCAGACTCACTGAGCCAAACAAAGGCAGGAATGACTATTTCTCCCTATCCCCTCTCACATGAAAACTGTGTACTTCTCAATATCCCTCCCTTTCCCCTTTAAATTTAGAGCCCTCAAAATCATCTTCGGAGAAAGGCATAGACCTGGCTCCCGAGTGCACGTACTTAACTTTGGCAAACAAATTTCCTAAAATGATTGAGACTTGTCTTTCCCCTCTGAGATTCTAGTTAAGATTATTTCTTGGCCGGGCGCGGTGGCTCAAGCTTGTAATCCCAGCACTTTGGGAGGCGGAGACGGGTGGATCACGAGGTCGGGAGATCGAGACCATCCTGGCTAACACAGTGAAACCCCGTCTCTACTAAATATTACAAAAAAAAAAAAAAAAAACTAGCCGGGCGAGGTGGCGGGTGCCTGTAGTCCCAGCTACTCGGAAGGCTGAGGCAGGAGAATGGCGGGAACCCGGGAGGCGGAGCTTGCAGTGAGCCGAGATCTGGCCACTGCACTCCAGCCTGGGCGACAGAGCAAGACTCCGTCTCAAAAAAAAAAAAAAAAAAAAAAAAAAAAAAAAAAAAGATTATTTCTTCACATGGGGCTTGATTTTGCTCCATTTTTCCAACAACCCCTCACAAGTTACCCAGGACCATCTCAAGCACATAGAAGAAGCCAGAGGCCATGCCACCCACAGGGCAATCTTGGAAGGGGAGACAATTTACAGAAATGTGAGATATTACCTTCCTAGTCATCAATTTATTCAGCAAATATTTCCTAATGAAGTATGTGTGTTGTAGTAACTGGTGCCAAAGAAGATACAGAGAACGATCTGACATTCTCTGGACACTCATTGTCTTGGAGGGACAACGAAAAAGGAAGAGAGAATTACTTTACTGTAGAGTGTTAAGGGGTAGGTTTCCCACATTATGTCTGGGCCCATGGTGATATGGCTCCAATGAGTGGAGGAACACCAGGTTCTTCATCCCACTTCGAATTAGAAAAAACGACAAGGACATACGTGGAGTGGTTTTAAGGAGCGGAGAATTTAATAGGCAAGAAAGAAGGGGAAAGAAGAAAAAGCCCCCTTGTACAGAGACAGAGGGATGGCAGGCTGCAAAGCCAAGAGAGGGACCCCCAAGTGGGGCAGAAACCAGTCAGGTATACATAGAGGCTGGAGTAGGCAGTGTCTGATTTGCATAGGGCTCAGGGAATTGGTTTGAACAGTCATGTCATTCACAGAGTCCTGGAAAAAAACTGGCCCTCCCACTCTAGTCTTTTAATATGCAAATATAGGGCACCCTGATGTTCTACACACGGGGCGGGGGGGGGGGGGGGGGGGCGGGATATGTGGGGACGGCCATGTTGCCAGGAACATGTGGGGCAAGGGCAAGAAGGCCACCGGAATTGCCATATTTGGGTGGACCCAGTTTATAATGGCCGGCACTTGCATATCAGAGGTTGCCCGCCTGCCTCTAAGAGCTGCTTTAAAAATGAAAACTTCCCCAAGAACCCCTTTTCCTCTCTATCAACCTAAAATAATTTCTTTTCTTTTTTTTCTCTTTTTTTTTTTTTTTTTTGAGACGGAGTCTCACCCTGTCGCTCAGGCTGGAGTGCAATGGCATGATCTAGGCTCACTGCAACCTCCACCTCCCAGGTTCAAGCAATTCTCCTGCCTTAGCCGCCCAAGTAGCTGGAATTACAGGCATGTGCCACCATGCCTGGCTAATTTTTTTGTATTTTTATTAGGGATGGGGTTTCACCATGTTGGCCAGCCTGGTCTTGAACTCCTGACCTCCGGTGATCCACCCTCCTCAGCCTCCCAAAGTGCTAAGTGCTGGGACTACAGGCGTGAGCCACCGCACCCAGCCTAAAATAATTTTTTTTCTTTCTTTTCTTTTTGTTTTTGAGACGGAATCTTGTTCTATTGTCCAGGCTGGAGTGCAGTGGTGCGATCGTGGCTCACTGCAACCTCTGCCTCCTGGGTTCACATGATTCTCCTGCCTCAGCCTCCCGAGTAGCCAGGATTACAGGCCCACACCACCATGCCCGGCTAATTTTTTGTGTATTTTTAGTAGAGACGGGGTTTCACTATGTTGGCCAGACTGGTCTTGAAATCCTGATGTCGTGATCTGCCTGCCTCGGCCTCTCAAAGTGCTGGGATTATAGGCATGAGCCACCATGCCCGGCTAAAATAATTTCTTAATAACTCCTACAACAGTGGCATTTGAGGAAAGAACTGACAATGTATGGGCTGGGTGTGGTGGGTCACACCTGTAATCCCAGCACTTTGGGAGGCCAAGGTAGGAGGCTCACTTGAGTCCAGGAGTTCAAGACCAGCCTGGGCAATATAGTGAAACCTCATCTGTAGGAATAATTTTAAAAATTAGCTAAGCATGATGGACCACACCCATAGTCCTAGCTACTCGGGAGGCTGAGGTGGGAGGATTGCTTGAGACTGGGAAGCAAAGGCTGCAGTGAGCTGAGATCATACTACTACACTCCAACCCACACAATACAGCAAGACCCTATCTCAAAACAAAACAAAATTAAGAACGTGTTTTTCAGTCAATCACAGTTCCCATCACTCTGCATGCCTTAGTACTTACACCAAACCAACTTCAACCATTCGTGTTCCCTCCAGGACCCCCGCTGAGGGAGTGCGTCTGAGTCCCCTGCTTTCCAATGGAATAAAAAGGGTATTATGATGGAGGATGGCAGAAAACACAAAACACTATGGGGGCATACAGGAGGGAACACCAATTGTGTGGCATCTGATCCAAGTCTTAAGGAGGAGCCCACAAGGCACAGAAGAGCAGTGAGGAAGCACATCCCAGACAGAGGGCACAGCATGTGCAGGGACGCAGAGGCATGGAAAGGACTGATGGCACACTCAAGAGACTGTGAGTGGTGGCACAGCCTACACATGGCAAGAAATCAAGAGATGGTGTGGAAAGCTAGGTTACAGGCAGGTTGGGTGCGGTGGTTCATGCCTGTAATCCTAGCTCTATAAGGCCTAGGCGGGTGGATCACTTGAGGTCAGGAGTTTGAGACCAGTCTGACCAACATGGTGAAACCCCGACTCTACTAAAAATACAAAAATTAGCTGGGCATGGTGGCACACGCATGGAATTCCAACTACTGGGGAGCCTGAGGCAGGAAAATTGCTTGAACCCGGGAGGTAGAGGTTGCAGTGAGCCGAGATGGCACCCAGCCTGGGCGACAGAGAGAGGCTCTGTCTCAAATTAAAAAAGAAAAAAAAAAAAAAGGCCAGGAGCAGTGGCTCACGCCTGTAATCCCAGCACTTTGGGAGGCCGAGGCGGGCAGATCACCTGAGGTCAGGAGTTCCAGACCAGCCTGGCCAACATGGCAAAACCCATCTCTACTAAAAATACAAAAATTAGCTGGGCATGGTGGCATGTGCCTGTAATCCCAGCAACTCGGGAGGCTGAGACAGGAGAATCACTTGAATCCAGAAGGTAGGTTACAGGCAGATGCTGATGGGTCTGGCTGTCCATCCTAAGAAGTTAGAACTTTCTTCTGTAGGCTAGTGAGGGACTTTGAGCAGACAACAGATAAAGGAGAACTCTGTAAATAATACCAGATTTACAGTTTAGAAAGCTCACTAAAATTTGGAAGGCAGACTGTACAAGGGAGCACTAAACAAAGGACTAATATTACAATAGTTTTGGAATGATAAAGGTGGGAAACCAAGGCAGTTGTTACTGTCACTCATGTCCCATAGCTGATAGTGGTACTCTGGACAGAGAAATAGAACTCACAATTTCTTGGTCACTGTGGAGACCCATGCAGCTCGTTTTTATTTTTTATTTTTTAACTGATTCTTTATCTAAGGAACACAAATCTCAATCTACAAACTGAAATGTACAAGAAATATAACTTTATTTTTCCAAGACTAAAGAATTTCTAGTCATGCATGTTGGCTCACACCTGTAATCCCAGCACTTCGGGAGGCCAAGGTGGGAGAATCTCTTGAACCCAGGAGTTTTAAACCAGCCTGGTTAACGTAGCAAGACCCCGTCTCTACAAAAGAAAAATTTTAAAGTTAGTCGGGCACTGCCTGTAATCCCAACACTTTGCCAGGTCAATGCAGGTGGATCACTTGAGCTCAGGAATTCGAGATCACCCTAGGCAACATAGAGACCCCAGCTCAGGAAAAAAAAAAAAAATTAGCCAGGTGTGGTGGTGCAGGTTCCAGCTACTGGAGAGGCTGAGGCAAGAGGATTGCTTGAGCCTGGGAATTTGAGACTGCAGTGAGCCGTGATTACACCACTGTACTCCAGCCGGGGTGACAAAGCAAGATCCTGTCTCAAAAAAAGAAAGAAAAAAGAAAGGAAAGGAAAGGGGAAAAAATTTCTAATGTGAGCTCCCTTCTGCTGGGTAGCAAGGACATAATCTCAATCAATTTGGGAGTTAATCCCCGAGTTTCATCTGGTGGGAAGGTGGATAGAATCATCTGTCCACACTGGCATCTATGAGGGAAAAGGTCTCCATTCTTGGTTCATACCAGCTGCCTCTTCCGAAGGACGAGATTTCTCTAGGTCCGGTTCTCTCAGATACTTCTGGGCTCTGGGCTCCTCTCAGCTGCCTGGAGATCATTAGGCAATTCCCATTCTGGGCCATGGGAAAGGGATATCGTCGGGCTGTCTGTGGTCCTATTTAGTTTCAAGCTACTCTGGGGCCAGCTCCTACTCACACTGAGCCTTGGAGAACCCTGTGGACTGCCTAAGGCCCTGTCTGCCCAGACCCACCATGCAGCCATCACCCCTCTGGAGCCTGGCCAACTCCCTGAGACTCTACAAAGGCAGACATGACCCCTTTGCTCCTAGATTGCTTAGCCTAGCTGGGGGGTTCTATCAACCGCCATCCCAGGACTTACTCAAATCTTTACATTTGAATTATAATTTCAGCCCTTTTCTGCTTAACATTGATCACTAGCTGTATGCGATGTTTCCTCTTACTTGTATATGACATGGAAACATTTGTAATATAATTGTAAAAGCAAGATACCAAAGTATATATATTTTATTACTACAATTTTTATTTATTTATTTATTGAGATGGAGTCTTGCCCTGTTGCCAGGCTGGAGTACAGTGGTGCGATCTCGGCTCACTGCAACCTCCGCCTCCCGGGTTCAGGCGATTCCCCTGCCTCAACCTCCCCAGTAGCTGGGACCACAGGCGCGTGCCACCACGCCCGGCGAATTTTCTGTATTTTAGTAGAGACGAGGTTTCACCATGTTGGCCAGGATGGTCTCAATCTCCTGACCTCATGATTCACCTGCCTCAGCCTCCCAAAATGCTGGGATTACAGGCGTGAGCCACCACGCCCGGGCTACTACAATGTTTTTTAAAACCCATATAGAAAAAAAAAAGACTGCAAAGAAATAAATCAAGACCATATAGATGAGATTGTGACCCTGGAGATGACAGAACACCTAGAAAAAAGAGACATGGAGCTGCCATATGAGCTCTAGAATGCTTACTTCAGATGATATATGAGAAACAAACATTTATCATGTTTCAGCAAAAGAAAGAAATCAAAAATTTAACAGCGATATTTGAAGTAGTAGTGTAGCCAGGTATGGTGGCGCATGCCGGTAATCCTAGCTACTAGGGAAGCTGAGGCAGGAGAATCACTTGAACCCAGGAGGTGGAGGTTGCAGTGAGCCAAGATCGCGCCACTGCACTCCAGCCAGGGCAAGAGAGTGAGGCTCCGTCTAAATAAATAAATAAAAATTAATATATAAATAAATAAAGTTAGTTGTAGGATAGTATTATGGATTTTTACATTTTTATCTATTTATTGTTGCTTTTCTCTGGTTTCCAAATATTTCTAGCAATCTGATTACCTGTATAATGAAATTAATGAGGGGTTAGTATGTGCCAAACACTAGGCAAAGAATTGGTGAAAAGCAATGAATAAAACAGACATGGTCCCTCTCCTCATAGAGTTTTTAATCTAGCAAAGAAAACCAACATGGGACAAGTAATGAATAATAGTGATGCGCACTATCACAGACAAGTACAGGGTGCCAAGAAAATGTAATGACAGAGGGGCATACTGAGTGGGAAGGGGGCAATCAGAAAAGTCTTTTTTAAAAAAACATTATGCCAGCCAGGCATGGTGGCTCACACCTATAATCCAAGCACTTTGGGAGGCAGTGGCTCGTCATGCTAACCAGGTTGGTCTCGAACTCCTGACCTCAGGTGATCCACCCACCTCGGCCTCCCAAAGTGCTGGGATTACAGGCATGAGCCACCACACCAGCCAAATATAATTTTGTAACTTCTCAAGAATACTTTCAAATCTTGGAGTTAAGAAACTTGTTTTTTGTTTTTTGAGACAGGGTCTCACTTTGTCACCCAGGCTGGAGTGCTGGGGCACAATCATAGCTCACTGGAGCCTCCATCTCCTGGACTCAAGCAGTCCTCCCACCTCAGGCTCCTGAGTAGCTGGGACAACAGCTCCACCATGCCCGGCTAATTTTTTTATTTTTTATTGAGGCAGGATCTCCCTATATTGCCAGGTTGGTCTCAAACTCCTGGCCTCAAGTGATCCTCCCTCCTCGGCCTCCCAAAGTGCTAGGATTGCAGCTATGAGCCCTCTTGACCAGCCAGAAGGATTCTTTTAAAACAAAACACAAAAAGAATTATCCGTAATGGGAAAAAATATAAATAGGATTCTTTTAAAACAAAACACAAAAAGAATTATTAAAAGTCCACAAAGTAGGAGGAAATATTGTAACACATAACTGACAAAGAGCCATTACGATACTATGTAAATATATTCGACAGGCCGGGTGCAGTGGCACAGGCCTGTAATCCCAGCACCTTGGGAGGCCGAGGCGGGTGAATCACAAGGTCAGGAGTTCAAGACCAGCCTGGCCAAGGTGGTGAAACCCAGTCTCTACTAAAAACACAAAAATTAGCCGGGCGTGGTGGCATGCACCTGTAATCCCAGCTACTCAGGAGGCTGGGGCAGAGAATTGCTTGAACCTGGGAGGTGAAGGTTGCAATGAGCCAAGATCACGCCACTGCACTCCAGACTGGGCAACAGAGCAAGACTCTATCTCAAAAAAATAGAATAAAATAAAATAAAATAATAAAATAAAATAAAAGTACTCGACAAGCCAACAAGTAAATAGAAAAGATTTTTTTTTGAGATGGAATTTTGCTCTGTCGCCCAGGCTGGAGTGCAGTGGAGCAATCTCAGCTCACTGCAACCTCTGCCTCCCAGGTTTAAGCAATTCTCCTGCCTCAGCCTCCTGAGTAACTGGGATTACAGGCCTGTGCCACCGTGCCTGGCTAATTCTTGTATTTTTAGTACAGACTGGGTTACACCATGTTGGCCAAGCCAGTCTCAAAATCCTGGTTTCAAGTGATCCGTCCACCTCAGCCTCCCAGACTTCTGGGATTATAGGCGTGAGCCGCCATCCAGCCACAATAGGAAGATTTAAACAGGATCAATTGTAGTAGGCCAGGCAATAATAATAACAATAGTGGCTTTAGGGTGATAACAGTAAGCTAGAGAGATGTGAATAGATTCAAGAGATATTTACATAATTGGATATTTATAATCATAAAACATTTGCTTTATTTTATATTTAATAATATACTTATATAAAATAATTATTCAACCAAAGTTTTGAATATATATGTATTTTTTTGGCAGAGAGCTCTGAAGCAATTGTGTGTGTGCGTGTGTTCGTGTATATATATTTTTTTTATTTTTTTTTTTAATCTGAGACAGGGTCTCTGTCGCACAGGCTGGAGTGCAGTGGCGTGATCTCAGCTCACTGCAATCTCTGCCTCCCGGGTTCAAGTGATTCTTATGTCTCAGTCTCCCGAGTACCTGGTATTACAAGCATTCACCACCACGCCCAGCTAATTTTTGTATTTTTAGTAGAGACAGGGTTTCACCGTGTTGGCCAGGCTGGTCTCGAACTCCTGGCCTCAAATGATCCACCTGCCTCGGCCTCCCAAAGTGCTGGGAATACAGGCGTGAGTCATCATGCCCAGCCAACAATTGAATATATTTTTAAAAAGTACTCATGACTTCCAAAGTGTTGATTGAATTCTTCATTCTGCAGAAGACAGTTTTCTTTGCTTGTGAGCTTTTTTTCCCCCACCAAGGCATCATAATTGACCAAGGAGTATCATGACTAGAGAGTGATAACACTTCAAGCTCATTCTTATTGGCATTAATTTTTTTAAAAAGTGATAACATGAGAATTGCTTTCTAAATTATCAGTTTGATTTATAAAGTTTCATCTGGAAGTCTTCAAGCAAGGTTGGCCATAGCTGGGTTTCTGGCTATCACCCATAGCTAACCTGAGGGTTAGAAAAGGTAGCGGCAATTAGCAAAATTTACTTCCTCCCCTCATCCCAGGCCTCCTGGCCCCCATTTATCTCACCCACATCCTGAACATGAGCAAATAGGAAAGAGCCCTAGTCCCTCTTATGCCACTGTTTGTCTCTGGCAGAGAGGCTGGGAGTGCTTCTGCCACTGCTGGGCTGGCGTTCACAGGATGGCAGGCAGGAGAGGTGGGAAAGGAATCAAGATGACAGAACTGACTACCCAGGATCCTGAAAGAGCTGTGACTTGTTTCCAGTGAATCAGCCCAGGCTTGAGCCAGATAATCCTGAAACCTCATTTTCCCACCCTCAAAGTACCAGGGTAATATATCACAGACAGGTATCTGAGCTTCCTAACATGACATCAAACTCCGCTTCCACCATGACTCCCATCTGATTTCCACAGCCAGCTAACTGCAAGTCAGGAATCATTTTTCTTTTCCTTTTTTTTTTTTTTCTTTCTTTCTTTCCTTTTTTTTTTTTTTTAGGCAGAGTCTCGCTCTGTCACCTAGGCTGTAGTGCAGTGGCACCATCTCAGCTCACTGCAACCTCCACCTCCTGAGTTCAAGTGATTCTCCCACCTCAGCCTCTGAGTAGCTGGGATTGCAGGTGTGTGCCTCTATGCCCAGCTAATGTTTTTAAATTTTAGTAGAGATGGGGGTTTCACCACGTTGGCCAGGCTGGTCTCAAGCTCCCAGCCTCAAGTGATCTGCCTGCCTCAGCCTCCCGATGTGCTGGAATTACAGATGTGAACCACCACTCCAGCCAAGAATCATTTTTCATAAATACTAAAAGTACCATTCAATTTGTGTATACAAACTAACAAGCCTGAATTACTCAAGGACTTTTAAATTCATTTAGCGTGATTAACTTGGTTCTTACAAGTAGGAGCTGTTGGAGAGGTTCTGTCTGGAATTTTAGGAATAAGAGGGAAAGGTGAGTAGTTTCAGACTGTGCTATAAAGAAGAAAGAAAGAACTTTCTGTGGAACATGGGACATAAGTATAAACACTAAGTCAGTCACAATGGAGATTTCCTACTTTTTCTAGTCTGGAGTTAGCCCATCAGGATTGGAATTCTAGCTTCACCAGTTTAAAAATGTGCAATCTCTGGCAAGTGGTTTCACCTCCCTAGGCCTCAATTTTCTGCCCTGAGTGAGAGAAAAGAGGAGAGTAAAGTACCCACCTCATAGGGTGCTTTGTCACGGAAATTAAATGAGATCATCCCATAGAAGGCACTTAAAACACTGTCTGGCACATTATTTAATAGTTGGCATCACCCTTTTTCCAGCTGCTGCTGGGAGCCGCCTATAGTCGAGTTTGAAGTGAACAGGCTGTCTCAAGACCCTGAACTGTGATTTATGGGGAGATACTCATACTTGTACTCACTAGAGAGGGCCTGGTGCTGGAAGAACACAGCTTGCTTTCTTTTTTTTTTTTTTTTTTTTCTTTTTTTGAGACAGAGTCTCACTTTGTTTCCCAGGCTGGAGTGCAGTGGCATGATCTCAGCTCACTGCAACCTCTGCCTCCAGGATTCAAGTGATTCTCCTGTCTCAGCCTCCCAAAGTAGATGGGACTGCAAGTCCCTGCCACCATGCCCGGCTAATTTTTGTGTTTTTAGTAGAGACAGGGTTTCACCATGTTAGCCAGGCTGGTCTCAAACTCCTGACCTCAGGTGATCCACCTGCCTCTGCTCCCCAAAGTGCTGGGATTCCAGGCATGAGCCACCGCGCCTAGTCAGAGCACAGCTTTCTTCAAAGAAGCTTGGGTTGAGTCAAACGCCCCCCTGCCCTCAAACTAGAGTTCTCCTGCCATCTAGTGCCCAATGGCAGAAAATGGTTAAATTCCAATGACGGCCCCATTCCTTTGTTCCACCCCATCCCCATCTTGCACCCCCATGCCTGACAAGGCTTTCTCTTCAGCCCCATATGCCAAGCAAACACCCATTCATCTCAATTCAATTCAAAGCCTCAATTCAAGCCTTATCTCCTCTAAGAAAGCTTTCCTGAGGAACCTGGATGGCTCACTCCCTTCTTGCCAGCCTGGGCCACCTCCTCCAGCACACCTCTTCCAACACTGCCCCTCCCCCTTCTCCATGGAGTGTGCGTTTCCCTTCTCCACTGAGACTACCCTCTGGACCCACACCCCTAGCTGACGTACTCGATAAATGAATGCACACGACAGTACTGTTATGGGTGGGACAGTGAGGCATTCCGAATAAAACTGCTTCAGGAATTCAGAAACAGTTTCATGTTGCTGGCACATAGTGCCTCATTGATGATCTGCAGCCCCTGCTTTTCTCTGAGGTTCATTTTTTATTAGAAATAAATGCATAAACATACATCTACCCTGTGATCCAAGAATC
This sequence comes from Chlorocebus sabaeus, assembly GCF_047675955.1. Taxonomy (NCBI): domain Eukaryota; kingdom Metazoa; phylum Chordata; class Mammalia; order Primates; family Cercopithecidae; genus Chlorocebus; species Chlorocebus sabaeus. The sequence continues at coordinate 70,137,834 of NC_132917.1, read as the reverse complement.
CCATTTCTAGATATTTACCCAAAAGAAAAGAAAATATGTGTCTACAAAAGACTTGGTCAAGGACTGCATGGTGGTGCATGCCCATAATCCATTTGATAGGCAGAAGCAGGAGGATAGCTTGAGGTCAGGAGTTTGAGACCAGCCTGGACAACATAGCAAGATCCCGTCTCCAAAAGAAAAAAAAAAGTGGTCAAGGATGTTCATAGTCACCACTTTATTCATAATAGCTACTAACTGAAAAGATCCAGACACCCATCAGCAGGGGAATGGATCAACAAATGTAGGCTGGGCCTAGTGGCTCATGCCTGCAATCCCAGCATTTTGGAAGGCCGAGGTGGGTGGATCCCTTGAGCCCAGGAGTTGGAGACCTGCTTGGCTAACATGGTGAAACCCCGTGTCTACAAAAAAATACAAAAATTAGCCAGGCATGGTGGTGCATGCCTGTAATCCCAGTTACTCGGGAGGCTGAGACATGAGAATCACTTGAACCAGGGAGGTGGAAGCTGCAATGAGCTGAGTCCGCATTACTGCACTCCAGCCTGGGTGACAGAATGAGACCTTGTCTCAAAAAACAACAATAACAAATGTGATATGTCCATTCAATAGAATACTACTTAGCAGCAAAAAATAACCAACAACGCTGTTCAATATCAAAAGCATTATGCTAAGCAATTTTTAGCAATATGCTATTTTTAAAAAGTCAGACAGAAAAGGAGTACTTATTGAATAACATACATATGACATTCTAGAAAGAGAAAATGTAATCTACAGTGACAGAAGCAGACCAGTGAGGGCAGGGGTGGGGAGATGGGGAAGAAAGGACGGAGATTGGGACAAGACAGAGTTTGGGTTTTTGTTGTTGTTGTTTAGAGACAGAGTCTCACTGTCGCCCAGGCTGGAGTGCAATGGCGTGATTTCGGCTCACTGCAACCTCTCCCTCCCGGATTCAAGCAATTCTCCTGCCTCAACCTCCCAAGTAGCTGGGACTACAGGCATGTGCCACTACACCAGGCTAATTTTTGTGTTTTTAGTAGAGACGGGGTTTCGCCATTTTGGCCAGGCTGGTCTCAAACTCCTGTGCTCAGGTGATCCACCTGCCTCAGCCTCCCAAAGTGCTGGGATTACAGTCCAGTCCTAAGCCACCGCGCCCGGCCGACAGGGTTTGTTAAAACTCATCAAGCAGCACGCCTAACATCTGGGCATTTATCCGTATGTAAATTACATTAAATTATTTTAAAGAATGTAAAGGTAGGGATCAAGGGAGGGGAGGAGGAAAGGCAGGCAGCAACCGCGGGGCAGGTGTTCCGGTGACTGGTTCCCAGGCGGGAGGACGACGGTGGGCTCGCAGACACCAGCATGCAGTAGCTCCGTTCGGCCGCCAGGTGGGGGGCGTGGGCCAGGGAAGGGAGGGCGGTGAAGGGCGGTGAGGGGGCGGGCCCATACGCCGATTCTATATGGGCGCCGGCGCGGAGCGCCGCGGGGTAGCGCGGGGTAGCCATGGCGGAGCTGCAGCAGCTGCGGGTGCAGGAGGCGGTGGACTCCATGGTGAAGAGTCTGGAAAGAGAGAACATCCGGAAGATGCAGGTAGCGAGGTTGGGGCCGAACCGGGACCCTCTTCTCAGCGGGTGGGTTCCGGGCCCTTCCCTCAGCCACCATGCGACGCCTGGCACAGCAGCCCGCGTCCCCGGAGACCGGGTGTGGGCGGCCCTGGGGTCGCCGCGGCTGCCTCGGACAGGACTTCGGAAGCTTTGGCGGATCGGATGAAATCCGTGTGCCCTCGCCATACGCGAGGCTGTTTTCCGCCCCGTCCGGCCCGGGGCAGGAGCGTCCCCGGCGCCAGGTGGGAAGCCCCTGTTGGCAGGCGCTCGCCCCACCACCTTCCCCTCTTACGCGGCCCCTTCCGCAAGTGAGCGGCCCGAGGCCCAGCAGAGGCGCTGCCAAGCTGAAAGACCAGAAAGGCGAGGGCTTCCGGCCTCCCGGATAGCCAGGTCATGCCCTCTTCTCTTGCGCCCAACTCCGCTTCACACAGCGCGGGTTTCTACACTGTTCTCTGAGCCCCGCAATGCCTCTGTGTGTGTCGGTCCTGCTTCTCTCACGGAGTATGCGTTTCCCAGATAGTGCCCCTTGAGTCATTGATTAGAGGGTTGGCTGCCCTCTGGTGGAATTTGTATTACTAGGTTGCTGACCTCTGAACCCCGTGGAAGAAGCACCTAGTTTTCAGAATTTGGCTTCGTCAGACCACCCTACCCTCACCCACTCGGGCATACCTCTGTTCACCCAACCATCGGTGCAACAGGTGCCGATGAGCTAGCAGCAAGGAGACCATGAAACACTACACTAGACATTGAGGATAATTTTCCCCAGTGGTGGTTTTAAGGTCCTGGTGTCTATTCTCAGGGAAGGCGAAAGCAGAAGGTAGAGAGGGAGGTGCAGATATACACATGGCCTTCTGACTCCTGTAGTGCTCCATAGTCATCTGTGTCCCCAGAGGCTTTCCTACCTAATCTCTCTCTGCCCTTTCTCCCCAGGGTCTCATGTTCCGATGCAGCGCCAGCTGTTGTGAGGACAGCCAGGCCTCTATGAAGCAGGTGCACCAGTGCATCGAGCGCTGCCATGTGCCTCTGGCTCAAGCCCAGGCTTTGGTCACCAGTGAGTTGGAGAAGTTCCAGGTGAGAAATATCCTAGACATAGCACTCTAGTCTTTGATACAGACTTTTACAGGAGATGACAAGCATTTGTTCAAAACTCTTGGCTTTAGTGTCTTGGTTCTGTTAAGAGTTGTGATAGTCATGGCCAACCAGGTTTCACAGAATTTGAAATTTTGCAAAAAGTCTTGGCAGTCGAGTGCCTTAAGTTGAACATCATTTCCTATAGAAATGATGTAGGCCAAGTGCGGTGGCTCATGCCTGTAATTCCAGCACTTTGGAAGGCTGAGGCCGGTGGATCATGAGAGCAAGAGATCAAGACCATCCTGGCCAACATGGTGAAACCTCATCTCTACTAAAATACAAAAAATTAGCTGGGCGTGGTGGCACGCACCTGTAGTCCCAGATACTAGGGAGGCTGAGGCAGGGGAATCTCTTGAACCCGGGAGGCGGAGTTGCAGTGATCCAAGATCACACCACTGCACTCTAGCCTGGCAACAGAGCGAGACTGTCTCAAAAAAAAAAAAAAAAGAAATGATGTAATGGGGAGTTACCAGGGGAGTTCATGACCCAGAGCCCTTATACAGTTTGTTGGGGAGGAAGCGTTTGTTTGTTCCTTTTGTCATAACCACCAAATATAATATGTATACTGTATAATATAAAGTTTCCTGACTGGGCGCATAGCTCACGCCTGTAATCCCAACACTTTGGGAGGCCAAGGCGGGTGGATCTCAAGGTCAGGAGTTCGAGACCATCCTGGCCAACATGGTGAAACCCCGTCTCTACTAAAACTACAGAAATTATCCAGGCATGGTGGTGGGTGCCTGTAATCCCAGCTACTCGGGAGGCTGAGGCAGGAGAATCGCTTGAAACCAGAAGGCGCAGGTTGCAGTGAGCCAAGATCACGTTCCATTGCACTCTAGCCTGGGCAACAAGAGTGAAACTCTGTCTCAAAAAAAAATAATAATGGCCGGGCACGGTGGCTCACGCCTGTAGTCCCAGCACTTTGGGAGGCTGAGGAGGGCGGATCACGAGGTCAGGAGATACAGACCATCCTGGCTAATACGGTGAAACCCCATCTCTACTAAAAATACAAAAAATTGGCTGGGCGTGGTGGCAGGCACCTGTAGTCCCAGCTACTCAGGAGGCTGAGGCAGGAGAATGGCGTGAACCTGGGAGGCGGAGCTTGCAGTGAGTTGAGATTGTGCCACTGCACTCCAGCCTGGGCGACAGAGACTCTGTCTCAAAAAATAAAATAAAATAAAAATAAATAAATAAAGTTTCCTAAAACATATTAATTTATTTTTAAAAGAGCAGAATCTCTAGAAAGGTAGGATAGCCTTGAAAAGGTAAAGATTAGAATAACACCCTTCCACCATTTTGTGGACTTATATACCCACCCAGGACTGCCCCTACTTGCTATACCCAGAGGGCCGCCCCTCTGTCACTAAGGAGCAGTCATTTATGTGAATCATTATTACTGTTGACTCACTGATTTCTGGCTCACAAGCCCCTCTGAGGTTACTAAAAGAGCTCCGTCTTTCCTTCTCTGGAGCAAAGAGTATCCACAACTTCATTTTACTCCCATCTTCTAAGTATATTTTTCTGGAAGCTGGGGGAAGCAAACCTACTTCCAAGCCAGCCTTTCATAGCCTGAGGTTCCATCCACATGGAAAACTTATACCTAATGTGATACATCTTTACATTTTTCCATTCAAAACTTCAAAGTTACTGCCATTATGAAGGAATAACTTCTTCAAGATCATGGAACCCCAAAGGGTTTCTTTGTGTTCTTTTTGACAGCTAATTTTATAGATGGGGTCTTTGAAAATTTGATTCTTGGATTGCTCTATAACTCTCCTTGCATTATCTTTTTAGTCCTCTCCAAGTGGACTTCCACTCTTCACTGGACCAGAACTGCTCCTGCCACTCACTTCCATGGGGCCGAATCCGGGGGTCATTTCTCAGTCTTCATCTTACTCTGTCTGCATCATTGACACAATGGATCCCTCTCCTTCTTAAAGCACTTTATTCAGTTGGTCACCAGGATGTCTCACTCGCCTTGTTTTCTGCCTCCTTCCTTAGCCTCCCTTTCTTACCCTCCTTTGCTATCTCTTCCCCGCTCCAGCCTCTGAGCATCAGAATGCCCAGGGCTGTCCTTGTTTCTTTTCTCCTTTCTGACTACTTCTCTAGTCTCCTCTAGCCTCATAGCTGTAAATATAATCTCTATGCTGACAACTCCTGCATTTATATCTATAGGCCAGACCTCACTCATAAACTCCACATTCACATATCCAACTAATTCCTCAACATCTCCATTTACTTTGCCTCTTTCCTCTCACTGGAATATAAGTTCTGTAAGGGTAAGAACTTTGTTTTACTCACTGCTCTATTCCCTAACATTAAAAGAGTGCCTGGCACATAGTAGATGCTCAATAAATATTTGTTGAATTGAATGTTTTCCTGTAGAAAGAACAGACTTTAGACCGGGCGTGGTGTCTCACACCTGTAATCCCAGCACTTTGGGAGGCTGAGGCAGGCGGATCACCTGAGGTCAAGAGTTTGAGACCGGCCTAACCAACATAGAGAAACCCCCTCTCTACTAAAAATACAAAATTAGCCGGGCATGGTGGCGCATGCCTGTAATCCCAGCTACTCAGGAGGGCGAGGCAGGAGAATCACTTGAACCTGGGAGGCGGAGGTTGTGGTGAGCCGAGATCATGCCATTGCACTCCCACTCAGGCAACAAGAGCGAAACTCCGTCTAAAAAAAAAAAAAAAAAAAAAAGAAGGTGTTTGTAAGTCTTACAATAACGTCTAGGGACCTCTCATTTCCTGGAAGAATGTTCTGTACAATTTATTCTGTCATTCACTTGCTTTCTAGTAATAGTTGGAGCCCTCCTGGTGCCATCTTCTGTTTGAGTCAAGACAGTCTCGGAAAGCCAAACACAGTGGTTCACACCTATAATCCCAACATTCTGGGAGGCCGAGGAGGGAGGATCACTTGAGCCCAGGAGTTCGAAACCAGCCTGGGCAACATAGGGAGATCCCATCTCTACAAAAATAATTTCTAAGAAAATATTAGCCAAGAGTGGGGGCTTGTGCCTGTGGTCCTAGCTACTTGAGAGCGGAGGTGGAAAGATAGTGTTAGCCTCGGACGTTGAGTCTGCAAAAGCCATAATTGTGCCACTGCAGCGCAGCACTCCAGCCTGGGCAACAAAGTGAGACTCTGTCTCAAAAACAAAACCTTGGCCAATCACACTACCGTGTCCCTTTAATTGACCAAGATAATACATATTAAACCTGTACCACAGGGCCTAACACATAACGAGCACACAGTAAGTAGATGGAGGCCTTACTCTCAGCTTTTTCTGTCTTCTTCCTTCTTGCCACAGGACCGCCTGGCCCGGTGCACCATGCATTGCAACGACAAAGCCAAAGATTCAATAGATGCTGGGAGTAAGGAGCTTCAGGTGAAGCAGCAGCTGGACAGTTGTGTGACCAAGTGTGTGGATGACCACATGCACCTCATCCCAACTATGACCAAGAAGATGAAGGAGGCTCTCTTATCCATTGGGAAATAAAAGTCTTTGCCAGTGGCCATCGGGGCTGAGGGCAAGAATATATTTTTTATAAGGAATTGGGAATTTTAGTCTTTTAAGCAAGGTTTACAAATGAAGAAATGAAAGATGGCCACAAGTGTAAGGCATATGTCACTTGCCTCTGGACACTGGTTATTTTATGTTTCAGTCCTAAAAAAAATGAAATGGAAAAAAGTGGTGCTAAATCGGGTCAGAGAGATTACAGGAGAGTTTTAGAGCTTATTATTTCCTGTGGCCAGCGCTTGTCCTGTAACAAGCCAGAGCCTTCCAAGGTACCAGACTCTTCTTACTACACAGGTACTAACGGGCTGGCAGGTTAGAGTTGGTGGAGTCTGAGAAGACATATTTTCTCTTTGTTGCCAACATCCTGTTTACCAGAAGTGTCACCATACCATTTTCCATAAGCTGTGAAACAAAATCAATGAGGTCACTAACTTAGAAGGGAAAGAAAGTTTTCTGGGTCTTTGTTTTGTAGGTTTTGGGTAATTTATACAAGGACATACAAGTTGATCTTAAGATGTGGAATTGGGAGGGAGACTAGTTTGGATAAGAACTTTGAAAGGTTCCTTATGGATCCCCATTTCTGGTCATCAAGATGTGGATGTATGTTTCTTAAAGTTATTACATGCTACATCTTTCAGCCTGGAGACCATGCAGAAACATGAGAGGTGATGACACTAATTATGGGAAGCAGAATTACTGGCTGATGGCCCCTGAGGCTGTGTATAGCAAAATGACAGGACAATCCTGCAGTAACACTTTTCCCTTCAAGAGAAGGGGCTTTTGATTGTGATATATACTAGTATCTAGGAATGAACAGTAAAAGAGGAGCAGTTGGCTACTTGATTATAACAGAGTAATGAAGTACTGGATTTGGAAAAACCTGGTTTTATTAGAACAGATGGAATGAACGCCTAAACCTAGCATTGCCTACTTAGCCCCCTGAATTAACAGAGCCCAACTGAGACAAACCCCTGACAATAGGAATTCAAGGGAGAAAAAGTAAGCAACTTGGGCTAGGATGAGCTGACTCCCTTAGAGCAAAGGAGAGGCAGCCCCCATTACCAAATACCATTTTTGCCTGGGGCTTGTGCAGCTGGCAGTGTTCCTGCCCTGGCGTGGCAACTTACTGTTTTGATAGCAACTTCGTTGTATTTTCACCAACTTATTACTTGAAATTATAGCCTGTCCATTTGCTGTTTCTAGGCTGTGACATATTTTCTTAGTGGTTTGGTTTTAAAAATAAATAAGGTTTAATTTTCTCCCCACTATTGTGTTTTCTTTCCTTATATCTGGGCAGTGAATATATAACTTTCTCAGGATGCTTCTCCTTTTAAAAGGTTAAATGAGTTTAAAATGTCCAGAAGAGCAGAAATTAGTTGTTATGGTTCAGATTCAGAACTGGTTCATTGTAAATGGGAAAAACTTTGAGAGGAGACTAGGACATTGTGACTTAAAGTTCATTAATGTAGAAAAGAAACTATCTATGAGGCTAAAAAGAGAAATTCATTATCTATGTCAGTCTCTAGCTTCAACTAAACACTAATAGCAAGTGGTAGTAAAGGTACAAAGCTATGACCCTGCTAGAAAAAAATAGAGTGTCTAAGATTTTGAGTACTAAGAGAGTGCAAAATATGTGATGAGTTTAAGTCTTTACTATCATTGGTATTTAAATAGAGCCATTCCAGAATATCAGGAATTAACTGAATTTTTGAGAACCATCCCCTATTTAAAATCAACACGGCATTTTATTTCGGTTTAGTCTTCTATAATCCGTGCATTCTCCTATTTTGGGGTAACATAACTGGGAACAAGTCCGAGGCCACTTTTTACACATCTTGACATGAAAAAGGAATACCTTGTATTAGAGAATGTTTGTGTGCTGCACTTCACGTTTTATATACGGGGCAATGGCACATCAGTGAGTTCTGGAGGTAATGTTTGAAAAATTGCAGAACTGCCAGGCATGCTGGCTCATGCACTCTGGGAGCTGGAGGCAGGCGGATCTCTTAAGGCCAGGAATTCGAGAACAGCCTGGGCAACAAAGCAAGACGTCGTCTCTACAAAAAAAAAAAAAAATTAGCTGGGTACAGTGGCTTGCGCCTGTAGTCTAAACAACTCAGGAGGCTGAGGTGGGAGGATTGATTGAGGCCAGGGGTTCGAGGTTGCAGTGAGCCATGATCACATCATGCATCCCAGCCTGGGTGACAGAGCAAGACCTCATCTCAAAACAAAAAAAAATTTTTTTTGCAAGACCCGTCAGTCGGAAATAGATTGAAATTCTTGGAGACAGGCCCAGTCACCTTACTCTCCAATGGTGCAGAGGCTGCTAATTTGCATGTTACCGGAACCCTACTTGGTCTGAAAGTATGCTGTAGGATACCTGCCAAAGAAATATAGAGGCCCGGCCGGGCGCGGGTGGCTCACGCCTGTAATCCTGGCACTTTGGGAGGCCGAGGCGGGCGGATCACGAGGTCAGGAGATCCAGACCATCCCAGCTAACACAGTGAAACCCCATTTTTACTAAAAATACAAAATATTAGCCGGGCGTGGCGGCGTACATCTGTAGTCCCATCTACTCAGGAGGTCCTGAGGCAGGAGAATGGCGTGAACTCAGGAGGCGGAGCTTGCAGTGAGTCGAGACGGAGCCACTGCACTCCAGCCTGGGGGCAGAGCGAGACTGTCTCAAAAAAAAAAAAAAAAGAAAGAAATATAGAGGCCCATTCCTCCAGGGATCATTATTTGGTATTTTGGTATATATGAAGAAAACAAGCGATACGATCCACAGACATGCGGGATTTGCCGGGTTTGCCCAGAAGTTAGAGAGGGGACTGTTATCTCAGTATTTCAATTTTATTTTTTAAATAGAGGAGGGGTCTCGCTATGTTGCCCAAGCTGGTCTCGAACTCCTGGGCTCAAGAGATCCAAAGTTCTGGGATTTACGGCGCCGGGCTTTTTTTTTTTTTTTTTTTTTTTTTTTTTTTGGCTGTTCCATAGACAAGAACACGGATACTCCATCGTCAGAATACCCGTTATCTCAATTTTGCACACGGAAAACCGAATTTAGAAAGGTGCCTAGAAGGCCCACCCCTCTGTCCTGGCCAATCGCTGACGACGCAACCGGAAGCTCAGCAATGACCGAGGCGCTCAGATATCGCGAGGTGAAGTGTTAAAAACTGCCAACAATCGATTGGCTAACTAGGTCGATGACGCCAAACGCAAGACGCCGGGCCTACCGCGGGAGCTTGAGGGAAGCAGTGCATTCAGTTCCAAGGCGTCTGTGAGCCCGCGGAGTATACGCCATGAGCAAAGCTCACCCTCCTGAGTTGAAAAAGTAAGTATGTGTGAGAGCCAAACCGAAGTGGTCGCTTCTTTGCGTCACCCGAGTCCCTTGGTGTTTCAAGCCGAATGACTTGAGCCGCTTCACCTTATTTCTTCTTCCGGTCCGAGGTCGCCGGGATCCCGGCCAGGCTCCGGCGCATGAGACGTGAAGCCCGCGCAGAGCTCGCGCGTTGGCGTGGTTACCGCCGGCAGCCACCAAACCTCCTTCTGGCCGACTAGTCTCTCTGTCCCGCGCTCCGGCCCCTAGTCACCCGGCGCTGTCCCTCGTTCCTTGAAGATCTCCAATGCCAGCTTTTGTTGAACATCTCTAATAGCATCATGTTCTAGATAGACGGCTAGAGGGGGAAATTCTCTAAAGGAACTAAGGAGGGGATGGAAGGGAAGTGTTTTTAAAACTACGTGAGGCATCGGAATCCAAAAGCCACTTTAGCCTTAGAGAATGTGTTTGTAGGTGTTTCTTTGAGCTTTTACTTAGAAACCTCATTCTTTTTTCTTGCCTATTTTTACATTAAGCTTGAATGTCATGTGTTATCTTGCTCTGATATTGAAACTATGTAAGAACATTCATTTCTAAAATTAATGTTCTAAAAAATAAAATATTTTTTAGAACATTAATTTTTTTCTAATCAGAAAAGGCTAATTTTTTGAAGTTTTTTTTACACACCCAGTAAAGACAAACAACTTTAAGGAGGAGAGCCTTAATTTATGTAGGACTCAACGTAAAACTTTAAACTCCTCAAATACTTTTTGACTGGACTTAACAGGTTATGTGTTTCCTCAGTACGTTTCTATTTTGCTTGTACTCCCTGATGCTGGAATTCTACATGTATTAATTGGATTACACAAAGGATGCAAAATTTTTACAGGAATCAGTTTTTTCTGGTGTAGCATGTGGTTGGCTTTGTGTATAGTTCATTTATTACCAGGCCCATGGAAGTCAGACATAAGGAAAAGTTCCTATTTAATAATTTTGCGGCCGGTGGCGGTGACTCACGCCTGTAATCCCAGCACTTTGGGAGGCCAAGGTGGGTGGATCACCTGAGGTCAGGAGTTCGAGACCAGCCTGGCCAACATGGTGAAACCCCGTCTCTACTAAAAATACAAAAAATTAGCCAGGAATGGTGGCGCGCGCCTGTAGTCTCAGCTACTCGGGAGGCTGAGGTAGGAGAATCGCTTGAACTCGGGAAGTGGAGGCTGCAGTGAGTCAAGATCTCGCAATTGCCCTCCAGCCTGGGCAACAAGAGGGAAACTCTGTTTCAAATAATAATAATATTGCATTTAAAGGTATATTTGTATCAAAGCCATCTTTTGTATGAAAACTACTTTCATGTATATTTTAGTTAGGTCTGTTAAGGAATTATTAAAACATAGCCTAACGTTAGAAAAATAGAAGTTAGTCAGAAATTATTGTGAAAATTATTCTTTTTATCTGAAAGTTATTTTATTGGTGAGTTGGTGATGTAAGTATCCTCTGGATTCATCAGGGACTGGTGAAATGGTGATTTTTCTTTTTTTAAACAAAAGGACCATTCTCTACTTGTAATCTAAGATTTTATTTGTGATTCATAACATAGGTTTTGAAAATTTCAGAGAAGGAAGCTAGTTTTAATACCTTTCTCTTCTCATCCATAGGTTTCATGAATTGTGAAATCCCGTGAGATCTGCCGTCAAAATGACTTTCAAATTTTTTCTTCCTTTGCTTTCTCACAGATAGCATCTTCTTTTACACCATTATGCCCTCCTTCTGGCTTAGCGTAACTCAGGGGTTCTTAAATGGGGGGTAAGGAATCTGGTGCTACCGGCTTCTAGTGAGTAGACACCAGGGATGCTGCTAAACATCCTACCGTTATTCGGCTGCCCCCGACAATACAAAATTACCTGGTCCCAAATGTCATTAGTGCAGAAGTTGAGATACACTGGCTTAACCGAATTCTTCCTTCCACTTCTTAAAATTTGCTGCCACAGTGGTCTTGCCAGTGACAGCTTTAATAATTTATCACAGTATGCAAAACTGAATCCATACTTAAGCCAGCATTCAAACGCCAAACCTTACAGCTGCTAATACTCACGTGTTCCCTTCTCCAGTCAGACCAAACTATTTGTGTTTGCTCTCACTTGCTGTGTGACTGCGAAAAATTGATTTAGCTTTTCCAAGCCTAGTTCTCCATCTGTAAAAACGGTAGAAATGACAGACCATAATTGCATGCAAAGTCGTTGTAAAGATTGTATAAGATCTTGTGTTATATTTGATATGTTTTATGTATCTTATTAAAATAGTTTTGTTCATCATGCTTCATAAATATGTGTGTATATATTATATATAATATGTAATATATATTACATATATAATTTTATATATAATATTACATATATATTACATATATATATATATATATATATATTTTTTTTTTTTTTTGAGATTGAGTTTCGCTCTTACTTCCCAGGCTGGAGTGCAATGGTGCAATCTCGGCTTACTGCAACCCGTGCCTCCCAGGTTCAAGCAATTCTCCTGCCTCAGCCTCCCGAGTAGCTGGGACTACAGGCATGCACCACCACACCCGCCTAATTTTTTTTTTTTTTTTTTTTTTTTTTTTTTTTTTAATTAGAGACGGGGTTTCTCCATGTTCATCAGGCTGGTCTTGAACTCCCGACCTCAAGTGATCCACCTGTCTCAGCCTCCCAAAGGACTGGGATTATAGGTGTGAGCCACTGCACATGGCCCATAAATATATTTTCACTTGTAAATGTATCTACTCCCTCCTTCAGTCATGCTCCTTGTATTATATTTACATTCTCCCATGATAATCCTATACATTAAAATTGACTAAGTGCCCCACTTCATGGCCCATATACTAAACGTTTTTTTTTCCATTTTTTTATATTTTAAAATTTGAATGAAATTTCATGTTTTCTGGCCTATAAATGGAAGAGGTTAAAAACTGGTTTGACTGCATGGCTTAGTATTCTCGTATTCCACTAAAATAGAATTTTCTTTTAATTCATATTGTTTGAAGTTTCAAATGTGCATTTATTATACTAAAGTATACTTAAATGTTGAAGACTACCCTGAACATTTATGCTTGTTGTTTTAATATTAAATGAACACTATTTATCTCAAATATAAAATACTTGTTGAATTGGATATGATTTGATTACTGTTTGCTGTCTTTACAACTTAGTTTTGGAAATAACCAAATGTAGGCAAGTCTTTGTTTTTCTCTTATGACTATAAAATCCAATCATTGAAAATTAGGTCAGTGAGACCAGATGTGGTAGCTCATGCCTGTGTAATCCCAGCAGCACTTTAGGAGGCTGAGAGGGAGCATATTTTTTGAGACCAGGAATTCAAGACCAGCTTGGCAACATAGTAAGACTCCATCTCTTTAAAAAAAAAAAAGAAAAGAAATTTCGGTCAATGAAACAACATAGTATTGAACAATAAGAATGTTTTCATAATTCACATTAGTGTACTCTACTTAATGTAGATTAATGTAGTTTAAATATATTTCATTTTTATTGTCTTTCCTCTTCCCAAGTTACTTTGCATCGTAGAATGTCTAATTTAGGTAACCCTTTATGCCCCCCCTGTTTTTTTTTTAACCTGAGACAGGGTTTCACTCTACTGCCCAAGCTGGAGTGCAGTGGCGCATTCATGGCTCACTGCAGACTCAACTTCGCAGGCTCCAGTGATTCTCCAACCTCAGCCTCCCAAGTAGCTGGAACCATAGGCACGTGCCACCACCCCCAGCTAATTTTTGTATTTTTGGTGGAGATGGGGTTTCACCATGTTGCCCAGGATGGTCTCAACTCCTGAGCTCAAGCAGCCCACCCACCTCAGCCTCCTAAAGTGCTGGGATTACAGGCATGAGCTACCTCGCCCTACTCCCTCACTCTTTACAGCAATACAGTATTTTTACTGTTTTAAATTTCATTATTCCCATTGTATAAATTTTAGCAAATTATCTTAACTGTATTTATGTACTTGTTTATGCTTAAATTTTTTTAATTGGTTATATAATCTTTACCCTTTTCCTTTTTCAGATTTATGGACAAGAAGTTATCATGTAAGTTTGTTGTTGTTTTGGAGTTTAAGTCATTCAGTTGCTTTTTACATGTGTCTTAGCAATATGTTTGGAGCAACTTTATAAAAATTTAAAGCGCAGAGGACCTCTAATTCACATCCATTAATTAAACAGATTACTTAATCCTAACTTGACAATTTTATTTACCTAATTTCTGATATTGAATTAATTTAACAGCACTTCAGACTTTATCTTATATAAGCCTTTCCTCACTCTGGCAAAATTAGTAGGATTTATCAACCTTTTTTCTTTAAATAAGCTACAAAGGACTTAGACAAGGAACAATTATTTTGTTTCTTGGGAATATGTAGAAATAACAGATTTGTTCAATTTATCTAAAAATCTGACCCACGCAGTACTTGAAATATGTGTAGGGGAAAAAACCGCGAGTGTTAGAAGCAAGCAGCCTTCAGCTTGAGTCTCACTTCTACCATACAGTAGCTGTATAACCATGAACCCAGTTACTTAAAAGCTTGGGCACGGTGGCTTACACCTGTAATCCCAGCACTTTGGGAAGCCAAAGCAGAAGGATCCCTTGAGCTCAGGAGTTGGAGACCAGCCTGGGCAACATAGGGAGCCCCCATCTTTATAAAAATTTTAAAAAGCTCTAAAGTTTAGTTCTGTCCGATAAAGTAAGGATAATACTACTTTTTAGGATTCTTATAAATTAAAATGTGGAAGTAAATACAAAAATGTTTAACCCAGTTCTTGGCATACAGTAAGGATAGTGGGTCAAACATCTCAAATACTTGTGTTTTATCCCACCTGATTTCTAGTGAATGCTTGATAGCTAATGGACAGTTTATCTAAAACGTCTTTTTCCCTTTTTAATAGTGAAATTAAATGGTGGCAGACATGTCCAAGGAATATTGCGGGGATTTGATCCCTTTATGAACCTTGTGATAGATGAATGTGTGGAGATGGCAACTAGTGGGCAACAGAACAATATTGGAATGGTGGTGAGTAAAGATACAAGATTTCTCTTGGATATTTCATTTTTCTTTTGGAATGTGTATTAACTTTCCTAGTTAGTAACCCCCAGAAATGGCAAATAATAGGCAAGATTAGACTTTCCATCTCCTTTTTAGTTGAACATATGGCAGTTACTCAGATGTGGTAATATCCTGGTTACCTGTAGGTAATATCTCAACTATACAGAACCTAAGATCCTAGGGCTTGAAATAGCTGTTGGAAATCCTTTTTAAGCTTTATTCTACAATAGAGGCTCATAGTTGGTCCTTCATTAGAGCAGGAGTTCTGAAACCTTAACATGTATATGAATCCCCAGGGAATCTTGTTAAAATGAAGATTCTACTTCAGTAGGTGTGGGGCGGAACTTATTAAGGTTTTGCATTTCTGCCAATGCCTAATGCAGATCTGCCAGTTCACAGATAACACTTTCTGATTTTACTTGTATACACAGTTAACCTGGGTTTTCTGGTTTACCATACCCAAAATTTTAAGGTAGCCAAGGTAAATGTTACAAGGGATAATCACAGTGACAGTTATTCACATGAGAGAAAAAGCAGGAAAAAATTAAAAAGCACATACTGAGCCCTCATAGGATTAAACATTCCTACATTCATTGGGCTGTAGTTTTAGCGATTACTGAAGAAGAGTTTTGATACCCCCACTTTGAGTCCTTCTTTGTCTAACACAGGACAACATACCTAATAAAGTGGTAGACCCAAAGCTATTGAAAAAGGTGAGCCAAAAAGGACAACTTACTTTTAGCAAATGATTAAGCATAAAGACCTCCAAGGAGTGTTAAGAGTTGCTAATTATTAGCCTTGATTTATTAACCTTGATTTTTAAGTTTGAGCAGTACAGTTGAAGATAGACCTATTTTGACATCTCTGTTTAATTTTTGTACATACCATTCTTTCTAAGGTTTGTGTTATTATTTCAGATACTTTTTTCAGATACTTATTTCAGATACTTTTTCATTACTATATTTTGAAAAGCAAATCGATAGTCATGACTGAAAAAACAGTTTAAGAGTCTCCAGATACCACACTGTACCTCCAAGTTCCTTGTAAATTGACTTTCAGGTATATTCCCTTGTGAGCTTCTGTTGAATAAGGCTGCCAGCATCATTAGTAGACAAGTCCTTATAAAAACACTTTCTAGATACCCCAAGATTTTCCTCTAAGCCCTTATTTTTACAAATAAATTTTCATTCTAATAGAAGCTGGATTCGGTTTTTAGTTCCTTGCAACAAATTTGCTGAAAAGGATTCAGGAAGGAATCCTAATTGTCAATTCTGCTTTGAGAAGATTAGAGAATTATATAACACACTGCTCATTGGAATTTTATCAGAGAAGGAATAGAGCATCCCTCTGTCAATTTTCCCCCAAAACTTTATGGACTTAATTTTCTTTGCACAGAAATTAGTTGAAAGCACTGCCATCCCAAGTCATTTAAGTAATGATTACCTACTTAGTGTGTTGGGCAGCCTCCTCTTCCATCTCTGAGGTTTATGTGACACACATACCCCCAACCCCCAGCCAAAGAAAAAAAAAGTTTTCATCAACAGACAATGATTCTTGCTGCTGAGTCTTCACTTTGAAAAAGAAATAATAATACATCAGTCTTCTTTAATAAAAAGACATTTTAAAAGGCAAGAACAGAGATGAACTTTTTGACTTTTCTAAAGTTGGAAGAAGGGAAACAAATAGGTTAAGATTTTGTTCATTTTGTTAGAAGTTGTTTGACAAAGGACAGTTGGTTTCAATATTACCTTGTCCAAGTCAGTGATCCATTGAGGCCACTGAAATTACTTAATACTGTTTTATTGCAGTTATGTGTGTATTGGCTGGGCACAGTGGCTCACATCTATAATCCCAGCAGTTTGAGAGGCTGAAGCAGGAGGATCTCTTGAGCCCAGGAGTTCAAGATCAGCTTGGGCAACATAGTGAGACCTCATCTCTACAAAAAATTTAGAAAATTAGCTGGGCGTGGTGGTGTGCACCTGTAGTCCCAGCTACTCAGGAGGCTGAGGCAGGAAGATCACCTGAACCCAGGAAGTCGAAGCTGCAGTGAGCTGAGATCACACCACTGCACTCCAGTCTGTGTGACAAAACGAGATCCTGTCTCAAAAAGAAAAAGGATGTATGTGTGTTTTCAGGAGTTTGTTTGTTTTTAACCTGTCAGCTGGATCATTACCTAATGATAAATCTCAACTATTTTCTCTTTTTTTTTTTTTTTTTTCTGAGGCGGAGTCTCGCTCTGTCGCCCAGGCTGGAGTGCAGTGGCCGGATCTCAGCTCACTGCAAGCTCCGCCTCCTGGCTTTATGCCATTCTCCTGCCTCAGCCTCCGGAGTAGTTGGGACTACAGGCACCCGCCACCTCGCCCGGCTAGTTTTTTGTATTTCTTAGTAGAGGAGGGGTTTCACAGTGTTAGCCAGGATGGTCTCGATCTCCTGACCTCGTGATCCGCCCGTCTCAGCCTCCCAAAGTGCTGGGATTACAGGCTTGAGCCACCACGCCCGGCCCAATCTCAACTATTTTCTGAGACATCCCCAGAGTTGTCAGTGGCATCGCCTCTATCTTACATTTTATTATGTTACATAATTCAGGCACTCTTGCTAGAGTTGTGCTTCTGTAGCATCATTGAAGCACAACAAAAGGAGCAGGATGTAATTCTGGACCTGATGGTTCAAGTTTGATTTGGAGAATTAGGCCTCAAACACAGTGGCAAAGAGGAATAGCACTACGGTAGGCCTCCTTTGTCCTCAGAGTAGGTACCAGAAACCACAGATAGTAGTGAACCCTTTGCACAAATTTTGTGTGTGTGTGTGACAGAGTCTCACTCTGTTACCCAGGCTGGAGTGCAAAGGTGTGGTCTCAGATCACTGCAACTCCGCCTCCTGGGTTCAAGCGATTGTCCTGCTTCAGCTTCCCAAGTAGCTGGGACTATAGGCACACATCACCACACCCAGCTAATGTTTGTATTTTTAGTAGAGACAGGGTTTCAGTATGTTGGCCAGGCTAGTCTCAAACTCCTGACCGCGTGATCCACCTGCCTTGGCCTCCCAAAGTGCTGGGATTACAGGCATGAGCCACCACACCTGGCCAGCACGAATTTCTTTTTACTGCTTCACAATCTCACAGATAGAAGATTCGTCCTTACCATAAATCTTAGCAGTCTCAACATATGATTCTTTTTCTTATTAAGTCAAGAACTTGTACCTTTTCACTTAAAGAAAGCACTTTACAGCTTCTCTTTGGCATATCTGTATTGCCGGCATCACTGCTCTTATACTTTCAGGCTATTATTAAGTGAAATAAGGGTTACTTGAACACAGGTAACCCTTTGATAGCACAACAATCAGTCAGAAAACTGAGATAACTGATTAATGGGCAGCATGGAGATGCTAGACAAAGGATAATCCACATCCAGGGACAGTATCATCACACTGTGAGGGATCATCACACTGCTCAGAACAGCATGCAATGTAAAACTTATGGATTGTCTGTTTCTGGGATTATACATTTAATGTTTTTGGACCACAGATAAGATGGGACAAAGTTCACCATCTAACCTTATTTTCTAAATAATATCTGACAAGACAAGTGTGTAAATTTAGCAGGGAGGTAGGCAGGAAGACTAACTTTTCTTGCTTTGGTCAGTGAGATGTGATGTTCAATATCTGTTGCCAAAAAAAAAGTAGGGAATTTAAAAGTCTGATAACTGGCCAGGTGCAATGGCTCACACCTGTAATCCAGCACTTTGGGAGGCCAAGGCAGGAGGATCACTTGAGACTAGGAGTTTGAGATCAGCCTGGGCAACATGGTGAGACCCTGTCTCTACAGAAAATTTAAAAATTAGCCCAGCTTGGTGGCTCATGCCTCTGGTCCCAGCTACTTGAGAGGCTGAAGTGGGAGGATCACTTGAGCGCAGGAGGTCAAGGCTGCAGTTAGCTGTGATAGAACCACTGCATTCCAGCTTGGGTTGACAGAGCAAGACCCTGTCTCAAAATAATAATAATAATAATTAAAATAAAATTCTGATAACTGGGTAAGCATATTTCTACTCCTGGCTTATTCTGGGCACGGTGATGTGCGCCTGTAGTCCCAGCTACTCAAGAGGCTGAGGAGGGAGAACCACTTGAGCCTAGGAATTTGAGGATGCAGTATGCAGTGATTGTGCCTGTCAATAGCCACTCTACTGCAGTCTGGTCAGCATAGCTAGTCCCAGTCTCAAAAAAATGGAGGGGAGCTGTATTCTTACTGGTTTTTGTTGTTGGCTTGAGACAAGGTCTCACTCTGTCACTGAAGCCAGAGTGCAGTAGCATGGAGCTTGGTTTACTGTGGTCTCAACCTCCCTGGGCTAAGTTGATCCTCCCACCTCAGCCTCCCGAGTAGCTGGAACAGAGGTGTGCATCACCACCCTCAAATAATTTTTGTATTTTTTGTAGAGACAGGGTTTTACCATGTTGTCCAGACTGGTGTCAAACTCCTGGGCTCAAGCTATCTGCCCACCTGGGCCTCCCAAAGTGCTGGGATTACAGGCGTGAGCCACCGTGCCTAGCCATTCTCTTTTAAATCTCTTTACTACCTTATCATACTTATTGCTGATAATTGGCTGCCAGGTTCCAAGACACTTTTCCTACCAGTTGTGTTCCCTTCTATTCTGTCAGCTGCAGTATTCACATGTGAGTTCTTTGATTCGTATTTACCAGGTACTTGAGCCCTCTGTGTGCCTGCTACTATTTTAGGCACTAGGGTTTTGCACCAAAGCCCCTGGCCTCATAAAATTTACATTTGCATGGAGAACACAATAAATTACAGTGTATGTGTAAATAAAACAAGCATGATACGGGGAGAAAAGAACAAGTTACAACTACTTTTACTCTAGCTGCCTATAAGTATAGCTCCAGTTTGAATCTTTTTAGAATGCCTCCATTTCTAATAAACACCTCAAAAATATTACATTACTTATCCTTTTCCTCCTGTACCCCTCCATTCACCTATCCAGTTCTACTTGACTGATGGGTGATCTATCGATTATTATGATCTACGGTCTATTAGGGACTTCTTGTTTTTAGTCCCCTAGCCTTCCTGTTTCACTTATTTTTCTACCCCTCTTGAATTCATTTACCAGCTGATTCATTTATACTCTGATGTTTGTTTTTGTTTTTGTTTTTGTTTTTTTGACAAAAGACAGTTTTGCTCTTGTTGCCCACACTGGAGTGCAGCGGCGCTATCTTGGCTCACCACAACCTCCATCTCCCAGGTTCAAGTGATCCTCCTGCCTCAGCCTCCTGAGTAGCTGGGATTACAGGCATGTGCCACCACACCCAGCTAATTTTGTATTTTTAGTAGAGATGGGATTTCTCCATGTTGGTCAGGCTAGTCTTGAACTCCTGACCTCAGGTGATCCACCCACCTTGGCCTCCCAAAGTGCTGGGATTACAGGCGTGAGACACTGCACCCCCTGATAAGTATTCTTATCTTCATTTATGGCTTATCTACTAGGTCAAGCACTATTCTCCTAGGGCCCTTTTTTAATAACCTTTCTGCCTCTAGGTTCTGTCATTTTCAAACTTTGGTGTATTTAATATCTTGTTGCCAGGACACTTATGATTGTCATTCCCCCAAATGTGAAACTCTCACTGGCTCATTATTAGTTTCTGATGTCCTCCAAACACTAAGATTGGCATTTGAAGCTTTCCAAGATTGAGTGCCAAGTATCTTTGTTTCCTGATTCTTTTCATGAACTTTTTACTGCATTCAAATTAGATTACTTCCTTATCCTCTTATACTTTGTCTTCATCTCAGTTCTGTCTAGAATTTCCTAAAATCTCCTTTTCAAAATTCTACCCAATTTTCAAGACCCAGGTAAAATGTCATTTTCATAAAGCATGCCTTTCACAATTTCCCATCCTGGTTTGTTCCCTAAATGATCTTATACCTCCAAACTGTACCTAACATACTCTACTCTACATATTTTACTCATTAATTTTTGGATCCCATAGAGTCAGGGATGGGCATTTAGAGTCCTGCATTTTAAAAGATGAAATTAGAGCCAGGTGTGATAGCTCACACCTGTAATCCCAGCACTTTGTGAGACTAGGGTGAGCAGATCACTTGAGGTCAGGAGTTTGAGACCAGCCTGGCCAACATGGTGAAACCCTATCTCTACTAAAAATACAAAAATTAGCTGGGCGTGGTAGAGGGGCTTCTGTAATCCTAGCTACTTGGGAGGCTGAGGCAGGAGAATCGCTTGAACCTGGGTGGCAGAGGCTGCAGTGAACCAAGATTGCACCACTACACTCTAGCCTGGGCAACAGAGTGAGACTCTGACTCAAAAAAAAAAAAAAGAAAGGTGAAATTAAGTCATTGGAGACTTGGCATTAGAATCTCACAAAGCTAATTGTTAGCCTTAAATCTAGAAGATGTCGGTCTTACAAAGGGCTTAGAGTTGTTTGGTGACCTTTTGGCTTGAACAAAGCTTTACAAAACAAACTGACATGTAGTATTGAAAAACCATTAATGATTTGGTGAAAATTCTTAAATCATCATAGTTATGTTGTTACATGAGTTCTTTTCAAATTTATTTTTCTCTTTCTTAGGTAATACGAGGAAATAGTATCATCATGTTAGAAGCCTTGGAACGAGTATAAATAATGGCTGTTCAGCAGAGAAACCCATGTCCTCTCTCCATAGGGAAATTAGGTCATACACATTTTCATATTAGACTTTTTGTTAAATAAACTTTTGTAATAGTCAAAAATGCTTTCTCAAATGTTCTGAATATAGAATATTAGCTCTCATTCCAATTTTTTCTAACATGAATTTTCCTGATTGACACTGATATCAAAGGGTTTTATGCATTAAAGTGGAAGAATCTTATTAAATGTGAAACATGGCAAGGATTCCTTTTGTCTATCTTTCAACACTAAACAGATAAAGAAGTTGCAAACATGAATGAGTTTCTTCTAAAACACTAATTTTCAAAACTTAAGAATAGTAACTTTGATCTAGTCTGACTTTCCCAAGTACATCTACATTCCAAATATAGTACAACAGAAGAAAAGACAGGAAGTAATGATGTAGTTTATTTTGAACATAATCATTAAGTGGGGAAAATTTTTAATACAAGAGTAGAAAGAGGATTCCAGAGAAAAACATTCCAGTGTATCGTGGTTCTTTGTGATTAGAGGAGGGTAGCGAGGATGCTGTCCACAATGTATTCACCTAGTTAATGAACTGTATGGCCCACAAGCTCAAACAAGAGATACATTATAGATGGTTGTATTATAAACCTAATCTTAAGAAATCTTACCAAGCAAATGCTTAAGGCTGATTTTTTTTGTGATCTGATAAAAAGCCTGCAAATTGTGAATCATTTTTAAACTGTACAGAATGGAATACACACAAGTATGGTAAAGTTCTTGTAAAACACCAAACACAATGGCTCACAGATATATACCTCTCTCACTCTTAAATGGCATTTCCTAATTATAGAAAATGTTTACAACAAAAGAACAAGAGAGATCAAACTAACAATCACAATAAGGAGAACTGATATGAAGTCCCATACACTGTTACTCCATTTTTCAGCAGCTCTTTGTAAATCTTCGTTGACTTATTTTATTTTATTTTATTTTAGCAACAACATAGAGCTGAATTGTAGAACTAGTTCTTCAAGTGTGGTTCCTATAGTAGAACAGCAGCATCACCGGGGAACTTAATAAAATGCAATTTCTTATGTCCCACAACAAACTTATTGAATAGACAGGGTGGAGCCTAGCAATGTTTTAACAAGCCTTTCAGGTAACTGATGCATGCTCAACTCAGAAAACCACTGGAGCAGAGCTGGCTTTCATTCAGCCCCTGCATCATTTTTACCAGTCTCTTCTATTTTAAAAAAAAAAAAAGAGTGGTCTGGAGCAGCAAGCTCTGACAGTGGTTTTTCTTCCAATAAAACTCTTCTTTAATACTACAGTTGCCTAAAACTACCTAATGCGCCTGGAGTAGCAGGTTCTGCTAGAATTTTTCTCCCATTAAAAAAGTACTCAATACTGTAGTTGCATTAAAACTACTAATGTCCTTGGTGTATTGATAACCTGTGTTGGTTTTGCCAAAGCAATTTCACATGCCCTACTGGAAAATTTATCCAGAGTAGGTTTGATGTAATACCAGCAACATTTTAAATTTTTTTTTCTTTTTTTTTTTTTTTTGAGACATAGTCTCACTCTTGCCCAGGCTGGAGTGCAGTGGTGCGATCTCTGCTCACTGCAACCTCCATCTCCAGGGTTCAAGCGATTCTCATGCCTCAGCCTCCCAAGTAGCTGGGATTACTGGCACACGTGCGCCACCATGCCTGACTAATTTTTGTATTTTTAGTAAAGACGGTTTCACCGTGTTGGCCAGGCTGGTCTCAAACTCCTGACTTCAAGAGAGCCACCCGCCTCGGCCTCCCAAAGTGCTGGGATTACAGGCGTGAGCCACCACACCCAGCCTAAAGGTTTTTTTTTCTTTTTTTTTTTTTTTTTTTGAGACGGAGTCTTGCTCTGTTGCCAGGCTGGACTGCAGTGGTGCAACCTCCGCCTCGCGATTGAGGCAATTCTCCTGCCTCAGCCTCCCAAGTAGCTGGGATTACAGGCGTGCGCCACCACGCCCAGCTAATTTTTGTATATTTAGTAGAGATGGGGTTTCAGCATGTTGGCCAGATGGTCTTGATCTCCTGACCTCGTGATCCGTTTGCCTTGGCCTCCCAAAGTGCTGTGAATACAGGCATGAGCCACTGCACCCAGCCTAAATTGGTATAATAAGTAAAAATATATCTCATTGCAAAACAAGTCTACATATGATAGAAATTAGTATTTACCAATATTTAGCATATACATAACAGTATTACATTCTTTACAAATTGTCTTAAAACACAAAAGGAAACAAATATGATTACCTCAACATATCTGTTAAGAATAAAACTAGAAAAAAACACCCTTTTGACAAACCATGAGTTTAATCCCCTACCTATCAAATATATCTTGGCAGTTTTATCAGCATATTAACATTCACAACTGTGGTAGGGAAGAAGTCACTTTTACTCAGAACCAAAGTTAACACTATTTTGCTAAAGTAGCTAATGCCATGATCTTATGAAGGACTTTTTTTTTTTAAGTTTCTATTCAATGGAGGGTTTTTTTTTTTTTTTTTTTTTTTTAAGATGGTCTCTGTTGCCCAGGCTGGAGTACAGTGGCATGATCATGACTCACCGCAGCCTCGACCTCCAAGGCTCAAGTGATCCTCCCACCTCAGCCTCCTGAGCAGCTGGGACCACAGGCGTGCATTATCATGCCTGGCTAACTTTGAAAATTTTTTGTAGAGATGGGGTTTCACCATGTTGCCCAGGCTGATCTAAGCGTTTTATTTTTTTTTAATAACATTACATGTTAAATTGGTTGCATTTACTTTTGAATTCTTAATCTTTTGCTTGTTCTGTTCTACCAGTGTCTTGACAGTTAATCATGATCTTTGTACAGTAGATGCAGAACTAGTTCTCAAGTTTGGCTGCATGTTAGTTACCATTTGGATGCTTTAAAACCCTACAGGTGATTCCAATGTGCAGCCAAGGTTGAGAGCCACTGTCTTAAGATTTCAGCAACCAATTTCTCACCCAGAATGCTACAGTAACTGAAACACCTAACTCTTTGGACATATGCTGGACTTGGTTAACTCTGGTGTCATTCCAAGTATTCTGTTCTAGCGCCAACTGTTAGGCTGTCTGTGCTTATCAAGATTACTTCTAAAGTTCTTACTAAGAGAAGGATCCTTGCAAAATGGATCTGCTTTGATACAGATTGGGTTTCTTAGGACTTCTAAGGCACTAAAACTCCTTTGTAGGCATTTTCACACCCACATTGATGATTCTCAACCCTGGATGCACATTAGAAACTTTAAAAAGCTACAAGGCTAAGGTCCTATCCTCAATCTTTGAATCTAAATCTCTAGTTACGGGGGTCTCTCCGTATTTTTAAAAGCTCCTGAAGTGAGGATTTAATAATAGAATGCCAGTTTCTTAATTCAGTAGCCCATATTTGTTTTTCATTTTACTTGAGATTTTTGTTTAACATCTTCAAGTTACATTACTAAGACTTCTAAATTTCACCCCTAATCAAATCAAGACAGAATAATCAAAAGACAACATTCTGAAAGTCAAGGCTTTAGGCATGGGCACATGTACTTCAAACAGGTATGAGATTACTAAGAGTCAGGCATAAGACACCAGCTCCCATAAATTTTATCTGACTGAAGATTACATCTACCTGTAAAGTTCAAAAGGACTACTCCCCAACTAAGACATCTTTAAGTTCTCCCTCAGGTACTCACCTTAAAATGTTCTACAATTTTGATCAAAATCCAGGGCCCCACCCCAGACCTACTGAATCAGAATCTTCAAGAGAGGAGCTTGAGAATCCATATGGTTTAACAAACTTCAGGTGATTATTTTTATTTGCTTTTTTTTTTGAGATGGAGTTTTGCTCTTGTTGCTCATGCTGGAGTGCAGTGGCACGATCAGCTCACTGCAACCGCCACCTCCTAACTCCAGGTGATTCTTATTATCAAACAAGTTTAAGAAGAACTCCTAATGGATAGTAAAAGAATACTTTGAGATGGCATAAGTGCAATAGCTATACCTTCACACTTAATTAGAACCGTGTGTTTTCCTATGACCAGCAGGGATTACTTTTATTAAACAATGATAATGGCAAACTATCTGGTTCAAAATCACCTCTGCTCAGATTTTCTTCTTTTTTTGCCACTGATAGTCATTTGGAACTAGGAGGGGAAAAAAGAGTGTGTCACTTCATAGCTCAGTTTTCAGTTTCTCATATAAGCCATCCTGGTCAATCATGTCTGTGTGCCCATTCCAGCGGTGATAGGCAAGAAGCGCAGCATTGTGAGCTGCAATGGCACTCATCTCCATGGCACTTGCTGCACACTCTATGCCATTGAGGTAATAAAGTCGATCATGGAGAATGATAGAGGGGCATTTCTCTGGGGGCTTATAGTGAGGATATGCAAGCCATGGCTTCTTCACAGCATAATCATAGGACAGAAAGAGCTTTAAAATTTGTGCTTTAGTTAGAGTTTCTTGGGAAAAGATCTTCCAAACATATGTTCCATCTGTTGATGGCTCAGGATCTTCCTTTTCTCTCACAGAGGACACAATCCCAATACTGTTAATGAACAAATCTGAATTATCAGTGGTTAAAACTGTACTAAGGCCAAATTTATCTATGGGTCTAGAGCTAAAGATAGATGTATTCAATTCCCCTTTAACTAAAGTTGTCACTATATGTTGATAATATTGATGGAATTCCTCAATTGGAGGGTCAAAGTTGAGAAAAGTAATATTAGACATTTTTCGATTCAGTGGAGTGGCCACCAAGACGATGTCATAGAAGTCTGAATGAGTCTCAGTTCCAATTTGGTAGACCACTTCATACATCTTTGTTGGATTTCCTAGAGGAAATAAGGCATTTATTTGTTCAGTATTTTTAACATACCTTCTAAAAATAATTCTATACCTTCTTCATAATTTCTCTATAATTCTAAAGAATTGAAGAAGTTATATCCCTTAAGATAGCTGTCCCTTGCATTTTTATTACATTGAGGCCAATTTCTTACTCAGAATGTCAATAAGTACAAAATACAGAATTTTTACTTTTGAAGATAAGATTATTTTTCAAATCCAAGGAGTCATGCCACTGCACTTAACTACATTGGGAATTTTTTTTTTTTTTCTTTTTAGATGGAGTCTCACTCTGTCACCCAGGCTAGACTGCAGTGGTGTGATCTTGGCCCACTGCAACCTCTGCCTCCCGGGTTCATGTGATTCTCCTGCCTCAGCCTCCCAAGTAGCTGGGATTACAGGCGCCCACCACCAAGCCCAGCTAATTTTTTGTATTTTTAGTAGAGACAGCGTTTAACCATGTTGGCCAGGCTAGTCTCGAACTCCTGACCTCAGGTGATCCACCCTCCTTGGCCTCCCAAAGTACAGGGATTACAGGCGTGAGCCACTGTGCCCAGCCCATTGGGGAATATTTCTATATGGCACAATATATACAATTTTAAGTTTCATCATTTTAGAACTGAGTAAGAGATGACAGAAGAGAGCAATCATTTTCTGCAGGGGAAATCAGGAACAAAAAGACAGAAATTCAAGCTTACCTGTGTGCTTGGTCTTTGTTTTCTCCTCTATGTACATTACTGAGCCAGATATAAGATTGCTTTTGGACGCCTGCAGGAGCCCTGAGCAAACAAGTTTATTGCCACCTTCTACTGCCCAAAGGCCAGAATCAGAACAGGACAGTGACACTGCCCCTGTCAACAGGAAGAAAAAATGTGTTTTAATTCTGACTTTTAAGAGGCTCTCTACCCACTCTCCCTTCCCAATTACATGTTCTACTCTAAATGTCTCTAGACATTGCTAAATGGCCCCTGGGAGCAAAATCTCCCCCAATGAAGAATCACTGAACTAATGAAAGCTAAAGACCCCCTCCCCCTAAAAATCAACGTCTATATACGCACAATTTTGCCAACAATGTCTGAGGTTCACAGAGAAAAGTAGCCTCCGATCCATGGCCTAAAGTCTGGAACTACCATAGAATCAGGTGAGCCCCTTTGTGAACTCATGTCCACCACTGTTCCAAGCCCTGGCTTACCCACAAAGGCGTTGATGTCCGTGCTTTGGCCATAATTGACCCTCATAACAGGAGCAATCATTTCATTGAGGAATTTCTCAGAGAAGCCGGCCTTTTGCAAGGTTTCAAGAAGTGTTCGATTAAGCATTCCAAGGAAGTCATCTCCTCCTAGAGCATGAAGTAATTTTTCAACACTACTGAAGGCATAGTCATGAGATTGGTAGCGGTAGATCCTTTAGAAAAGAGAAATTTCCATTAAATACCAAACAAGATGTGGGGAAGGGGATGTATAAAGAAGGGAAATGGCGTCATAAGATCAAACTGACATCCGAGTGCAGTGGCTCATGCCTGTAATCCCCACACTTTGGGAGGGAGAGGTGGGCGGATCACCTGAGGTCAGGAGTTCAAGACCAGCCTGGCCTGCATGGCGAAACCCCATCTTTACTAAAAGTACAAAACTTAACCGGGCATAGTGGTGTGCGCCTGTGGTCCCAGCTACTGGGTAGGCTGACGCAGGAGGACTGCTTGAGCCCCGGAGTTCAAGGCTGCAGTGAACTGTGATCATGCTGCTGCACACCAGCCTGGGCCAGACAGTGAGATTGTCTCTTAAAAAAAAAGAAAGAAAGAAAAGAAAAAAAAGGGGAGAAGAAACTAAGGAAGAAAGAAAGAAGAAAAAGGAAAAATAAAAAGTAGAAGTAAGGCCAGGCGCGGTGGCTCATGCTTGTAATCCCAGCACTTTGGGAGGCTGAGGCAGGCAGATCACTAGGTCAGTAGTTCAAGGCCAGCCTGACCAACATGGTGAAACCCAATCTCTACTAAAACTACAAAAATTAGCTGGGCGTGGTGGCGCATGCCTGTAATCGCAGCTATTCAGGAGGCTGAGGCAGGAGAATCACTTGAACCCGGGAGGAGGAGGTTGCAGTGAGCCAAGATCGCGCCACTGCATTCCAGCCTGTGTGACAAAGCAAGACTCCATCTCGGGAAAAAAAAAAAGTTAGAAGTAAAAGACTTTGTCTAAAGGTCACATGGCAAGTATAAGGCTCAATCACAACTTGCCCACTCTGCTCTCAGTCACCCACACATGCACAGTCTCCACTGGAGCACATGTGACCCATTCACTGGTCTGTAAATATCCTTACATGTTGTATCCCCACCAGTGCACAAGCTCTTCTCTCCAACCTGAATACACTTCCCATTCCTAACCATGGAACATCTGTTCTTCCTTAACAGAACATGAATCCCACATTCTCTGAAAAGTCTTGCTCAGCTTCCCAGTCCACAGTTATATCATCTCCAAAAGCCTCTTAAAACAGCACCAGTGCCACTCATTCAACAATTAGATGCTTTCTATTATTTATTTTTTAGAAAACATCACTTGACCAAAAACAAAAATATCACCCAACATTTCTCTGCATTTTATGGATTTAAAACAACATTCACATAAATTAGTACATTCAGTAATTCAAACACAATTTTTCACATTGCAAATGGTACAAAGACAGAAAACGGGCTTAAATTTGGGATAAGTAATAAGGGGCTTACAGTTAGGGATAAGTAATAAGGCACATGCAGAGATAAGTATAAGAATATAAGAAATTAAGAGCCAAGGAAAGATCCCTATCACTGATCATGGGAGGGAAACTTTCACATCAAGGTTCTTCTCTCAAAATGAACTGTATTTTTTTTACAGAACAAGGGACAGTATTATAACCATTTCAGTATTACCTACTAAAAGCATACTAAAAGTAGTGTAAGTGTAAAAATGTTAAATATATTTTTATTGGAAAAACATCAGATATCTATGCCAAAACTGAGAAACTAAAATAACACCTTCTAACCACAGCATTTGGGTCCCAGTCTTTAGGAGACTGGAAAAAGTAGGATGGAAACATTGAATTCTTCAGAAAAATAATAGCCTGGATATCTCATATCCAAAGAAGAGTGATCTTTGGCTAATGGTCAACAATGAGAAAACAGCAGTCAATTCAATAAGCTACTAATGATGCTGTAAGAAACATATTCCCCACCTGCTCCTGCCAGAGCTGCAACCTCACTCAAGCAAATCTCCTTGGAGGGGGGTGAGATGAAACTATATACACAACATAAACAGAGAGCACTCTAATTGTTTCATGATACAACTAATTGTATTGGAATAAATACACTGCTGGGTGTGGTGGCTCATGCCTGTAATCCTAGCACTTTGGGAGGCAAAGTGGGGCGGCATCACTTGAGGTCAGTAGTTGGAGACCGCCTAGCCAACATGGTGAAACCCCATCTCTACTAAAAATACAAAAATTACCCAGGCGTGGTGGTGCATGACTGTAATCCCAGCTACTCAGGAGGCTGAGGCATGAGAATTGCTTGACCCAGGAGACAGAGGTTGCAGTGACTCAAGATCACACCACTGCACTCCACCCTGGGTGACACAGCAAGACTCCATCTCAAAAAAATAATAACAATAAATGAAAAAATAGAATAAATACTACTAAAAAACAGCACCCAGGTGAGGTAGCATGCACCTGTAGTCACGGCTACTCAAGAGGGTGAGGTGGGAGGATCACTTAAGCCCAGGGGCACAAGGCTGTAGTACATTATGGTTGCACCTGTGAACAGCCAGCCAACACACTTCAGCCTGGGTGACAGAGTAAGGAGGATACCTTGAGGCCAGGAGTTCAAGACTAGCCTGGGCAACATAGCAAGACTCTGTCTGTACACAAAATGTAAAAATTAGCCAGGCACAGTGGTTCATGCCTGTAATCCCAGCATTTTGGGAGGCTGAGGTGGGCAGATCGCTTGAGGTCAGGAGTTTGAGACCAGCCTGGCCAACATAGCAAAACCCCATCTCTACTAAAAATACAAAAATTAGCTGGGCATGGTGGCGCATGCCTGTAATACCAGCTATTTGGGAGGCTGAGGCAGGAGAATCGCTTGAACCTGGCAGGCAGAGGTTCCAGTGAGCTGAGATCACGCCACTGCACTCTAGCCTGGATGACAGAGTGAAACTCCGTCTCAAAAAAATATATGTATTAAAAATTAAAAATTAGCCAGGCATGGTGAGGCATGCCTGCAGTCCCAGCTACTCAGGAAACTGAGGCACGAGGATCACTTCAGCCCTGGTGGTTAAGGCTGCAGTGAGCTGTGATCGCGCCACTGCACTCCATCCAGCCTGGGCAACAGAGTGAGACCTTGTCTTAAAAAAACAAAAACAAAAACAAAAAAAATAGTAATTGTTAAAAATATATAACTGGGGCCAGGCACAGTGGCTCACGCCTGTAATTCCAGCACTTTGGGAGGTGAAGGCAGGTGGATCACCTGAGGTCGGGAGTTCGAGACCAGCCTGACCAACATGGAGAAATCCCGTCTCTACTAAAAATACAAAATTAGCCGGGCATGGTGGCGCATGCCTGTAATCCCAGCTACTCAGGAGGTTGAGGCAGGAGAATTGCTTGAACCTGGGAGACGGAGGTTGCAGTGAGTCGAGATCGCACCATTGCACTCCAGCCTGGGCGACAAGAGCAAAACTCTTGCCTCAAAAAATATATATATATAAAAATATATATTTTATATATCATATATATCATAGACTATATATTATATATATTATTATATATTATATATTATATATTATATTTTATATATATTATATTATATATTTTATATATATTATATATTCTGATATATTTATATATTATATATGATATATATAAAATCTTATAGTTTCTGCTAGTCTGTTTGCTGAAACAGCTTTTTTTCATTTCAGATTACACTTGTATAACCCCTGATATTTATTTATTTATTTATTCATTCATTCATTCAATAAATGTTGTGGAGCATCAACTCTCAGTCAGGCACTATTCTAGGTACTGAGAATACAGAGGCCAACACGAGAAAAAAAAATCCTGCGCTCATGCATCTTAGGTTCTAGTTGGGGAAACAGTTAACAGGTTGGAGGATGGAAGTGGTAAGGAGAAAGATAAGGCCAGACACGGTGGATGACACCTGTAACCCCAGCACTATGGGAGGCTGAGGCAGGTGGATCACCTGGAGGTCAGGAGTTCAAGACCAGCCTGGCCAACATGGTGAAACCCCATCTCTACTAAAAATACAAAAAAATTAGCCTGGCGTGGTGGCACACACCTGTAATCCCAGCTACTCAGGAGACTGAGGCATGAGAATCGCTTGAACCTGGGAGGCGGAAGTTGCAGTGAGCCGAGATCGTGCCACTGCACTCCAGCCTGGGCAACAGAGAGAGACTCTGTCTCAAAGGAAAAAAAAAAGGAGAAAATAGGTCTGAAAGGAAGACTAGAAATGCATGGGGTTAGAAGGGTTGAAATTCTAAATAAGATAGTCCAAAAGCAAGAGTGGTCAGTAAAAGCCTCACTGAGAAGGTGATATAGAGCAAAGACCTGAAGGAGATGAGGATGCAAACCAGGCAAACACCTGGGGGAAAATATTTCAGGTAGTGGTAAAAGCAACGCAAAGGTCACATGACAGAGGCTTGCCTGGCACATTCAAGAAATAATGAAGCAAGAGCAGCTGAAGCAGAGTGATCTGGGAGAACAGCAGGTGGTACAGCCAGAAATGTTACTGGGGAGAGGGAACTTCCAGAATGGCAGAGGAAGGACCTCTGGAAATCTGCTCCTCCATAAAAGCTATGAGAATACTGCCAAAAATGATCAACATTGACTCTTTCAGAGCTCTGCAGATAAACCAAAGCCTTTCCAAGTCCAAGGAGTATTTATTTAAGAAAAATGTCTGGCCAGGCATGGTGGCTCACGCCTGTAATCCCAGCACTTTGGGAGGCTGAGGCAGGCGCATCACTTGAGGTCAGGAGTTCGAGACCAGCCGGCCCAACATGTTGAAACACCATCTGCACCAAAAATATAAAAAATCAGCCAGGTGTGGTGGTGCACTCCTGTAATCCCAGCTATTCAGGAGGCTGAGGCAGGAGAATCACTTGAACCCAGGAGATGGAGGTTGCAGCGAGCCAAGATCGCGCCATTGCACTCCAGCCTGGGCAACAAGAGGGAGACTCCGTTGAAAGAGAGAGAAAGAGAGAGAGAAAAATAAAATAAAATAAAAAATAAAACCAGCACACTTCCAACTGCAATGTGAAACCAGCAAGCTAGAAGCCACTGGAAAGAACACAAGTTTGTAGCTCCCAAAAAGCACTATCCTTAGAGAACTGTCAATATTTGACCTATCTGGCAGCTCCCAAAAAGCTCTATCCTGAAGGCTTGTCTTTATTCGACCTGATTCAGAGTTCACTCTATGCAACAACCCCATCCTGAGGGCACGTGTCTATGTGTCAAAAAAAAAAAAAAAATCTGTGGCAATTGTTTAACATCACAGACACCGGAGGCTATGATATCAATAGAGGCTAAAAGAGGCTAACCAAAAAAACTTTTAAAAAAAGGCCAGGTGCAGTGGCTCCCCACCTGTAATCCCAGCACACTGGGAGGCACAGGCTGGACGATCACTTGAGGTCAGGAGTTCGAGACCAGCCTGGCCATCATGGCAAAAACCCATCTCTACTAAAAACACAAAAAATTAGCCTGGTGTGGTGGTGCATGCCTGTAGTCCCAGCTACACAGGAGGCTGAGGCACAAGAATTGCTTGAACCCAGGAGGCAGAGGTTGCAGTCAGCCAATATAGTGCCATTGCACTCCAGCCTGGGCAACAGAGCGAGACTCCATCTCAAAAAACAAAAAACAAAAAAAAATTAGCTGGGCGTGCTAGTGCACATCTGTAGTCCCAGCCACTCACGGGGCCTGAAGTTGGAGAATTGCTTGAGCCCGGGAGGCAGAGGTTGCTGTAAATGTACTGCACTCCAGCCTGGGCAACAGAGTAAAACCCCATCTGAAAAAAAAAAAAAAAACAGACAGACAGATCCTCGGAACAAGTAAGAAAACCCAGAAATAAACCTTCATGAATATGATCAAGTGATCTTGACAGAACTGAAATACATAATTCAACAATAATGGAGACTTCAATATCCCATTTTCAATAATGGACAGTTACTGAAAATGACAACAGTGTATTAGTTCGCCAGGACTGCCATAACACAGTACCAGAGGCTGGATGGCTTAAACAAAAGCAGCTTTATTTCTTACAGTTCTGTAGGCCAAAATTCCAAGATCAAGGTGTGGGTGCGTTCAGTTTCTTCTGAGGCCTGTTTCCTTGGCTTGCAGATGGCCACCTTCTTGCTGTGTCCTCACATGGTCTTTGTGTGTTTCTTCTGTGTCCTAATCTTTTTTTTATTTTTTGAGACAGAGTTTCACTCTTGTTGCCCAGGCTGGAGTGCAACGGCGCAATCCTGGCTCACTGTAACCTCCACCTCCCAGGTTTAAGCGATTATCTTGCCTCAGACTTCCTGAGTAGCTGGGATTACAAGCATGCCCCACCACGCCTGGCTAATTTTTTGTATTTTTAGTAGAGAAGGGGTTTTGCCATATTGGTCAGGCTGGTCTCGAACTCACAACCTCAGGTGATTTGCCCACCTTGGCCTCCCTTCTGTGTCCTAATCTTAAGGACACCCATCAAATTGTTTTAGAGTCTACCCTAATGACCTCATTTTTAACTCAATCACATATTTAAAGGCCCTATCTACATATGCAGTCACATTCTGAGTACTGGATGGCTAGTGTTTCAACCTATGAATTTTGGGGAAAATAAATTTAAAAATAAGGGACGGGAGTACAGAATCCTTCTCAGTCACAAAACAGATTTTGGCTATAAATTTCTATCAATGAAATAGAGAGCCACTGAAGGTTTCTGAGCAGTGGAGTGATGTAATGAGCCTTAGATTTTAAAGAACTACTTTGGCTGCTAACCTGAGAACAAATGGTAGCAATATAACAGTAATGGCAGATGATTTAGGAGGTGTATTGGTTTTCCAATTACCAATTGTGGTTTTCAAATTACCACAAACTTAGTGGCTTAAAACAACACAAATTTATAATCTTACGGATCTGTAAGTTAGAAGACCAAAGTCAGTCTCTCTAGGCTAAAATCAAGGTGTGCACAAGGCTGGTTCCTTCTAGAAGCTCTGAGAGAAGACTGTTTGTCTTTTCCAGCCTCTACAGGCCACCTGCATTCCTTGGCTCGTGGATGCACACCCCTTCCTAGCATCACTCCAATCTCTTCCTTCCTGATCCTCCTCCTGCCTCTCTAAGGACCCTTGTGATTATATTGGGCCCACTTGGATAATCCAGAGTAATCTACCCATCCTTAACCATATCTGCAAAGTCTCTTTTACCTCAAAAGGTAACACATTCACAGGTTCCAGGGATTAAGACATGGACATCTTGTGGCAGGGAGCAGGGGAGAGGATTATTCAGCCTATAACAGAAGGCTACTCTAGCAATCCAGACAAAAAACAGTGGTGGTGGCTTGGAACAAAGTGGTAGCAGTAATCCTGGAGAGAAGTAGTGGAATTCTGGACATATTTTAAAGGCTGATAGAATTCAAGACAGAGTGGGTATGGGAAATGAAAGAACAAAAACTGACTCAAAATATTTGGTAGGAGTAACTGGAAGGAAAAAAGGGTGTTTATAAAGCCTTTCCCTTTAAGTCCTATCAGTCTCAGATCAAGAAGTGTTAAGGGTCTTACAAGTCCCCAGAAATGCACTAACTTGAGAGAGAAGAATAAGCTTTAACCTAGTCTACAAGCCAAGATATCTCAACAGGAAGCCATCAGTGGACCAGAGATTTCAATTCCACAAACATCTGAGTAAACATCTACTACATTCTAGTTACTGTGCGTAGTATAGAACACAAGTACATGCTATGCACCATATAATAAGGGATGTTTGAAAAGAAAGATGAATGTTGATTGAAGTATTAACGAAATGCTTTGTTGAAAAAGTGAGATAAAAGGTTGGACTCAGGAGTAAAGAATGGCATCCGGCTGAGCGCGGTGACACATAGACACGTGCCCTCAGTGGAACTAAATGATCACGCCTGTAATCCTAACACTTTGGGAGGCCAAAGTGAGAGGATCACTTGAGCCCAATCAGCTTGGGTAACATGGCAACACCCTGTCTCTACAAAAATTTAAAAAATTAGCCAAGCATGATGGCACATGCCTATAGTACCAGCTGAGGCTGGAAGATGACTTGAGACCAGGAAGTCAAAGCTGCAGTGAACTGTGATTGCACCACTGTACTCCAGCCTGGGTGACAGAGCAAGACTTGGTCTCAAAAAAAAAAAATTTTTTTAGTAAGAATGGCATCCAACTAGAACAACTACATAAATGTATGTGCAGAACTGGAAATTAAGCTAGCTAGTGCCAATGTCAGGGGCTGCAGGATTTCCACCCAAGTACCTCCAACAGCAGAGAATGAATGAATGCATTATTTTCGAGTATTGCCTACCACAAGCTTGAGCCCTCTTTTGAGTGTCATGGTTTACTACTGTTACATAGGTCTTTTTCCACCCTGTGTATACTTTGAAATGGAGGTGCAAAATGAAAATGTGACTCCACAAGGCTGGTCAACAAACCCCCTAAAGGTTTCTGCAGAAGATCACACAAGCTACTTTTGAGAGTACTAACTGTACTCTCATATATATATATAAGGATCACTTGAGCCCAGGAGATGGGGTTTCACCAAGTTGGCCAGGCTGGTCTCAAACTCCTGACCTCAAGTGGTCCACCCACCTCAGCCTCCCAAAGTGCTGGGATTACAAGCGTGAGCCACCGCGCCCAGCTGAGAACTACTGTTTTAACTGAAATGGAGGGTAACTGGTTCCAAGTTCCTCTTTGGTAATCTCTGTGACTTCTAATCCTGGTTTTTGTGACATTCCAGAATATTTCTAACAAGGGGTGATATTAAAAATATTTAAGTGGTACACACGAAACAGAAAGCACACTGGCTGTGGAAGTGGAACTAAACCAAGACTTCCTGCTGAGGGAAGGAAAGAGGGGTTCTTTGGGTAGGGGAGATGCCTCCCCACTAAGGGAAGCAACAGTTTCACCACTCCAGCAGTATTTCACTACTGTTTTTTCTTTGATTTTTCTTTTTTAGAGACAGGGTCTCTCGCTCTGTTGCCCAGGCTAGAGTACAGTGGCACAATCATAGTTCACTATAACCTCGAACTCCTAGGTTCAAGCAATCTTCCCACCTCAGCTTCCTGAGTAGCTGGAACCACAGGTACAGCACCATGCCCAGCTAATTTTTTTATGTTTGTTTGTTTGTTTGTTTTCTGTGGGGTTTTTGTTTGTTTGTTTGTTTTTTGTTTTTGATACAGAGTTTCACTCTTGTTGCCCAGGCTGGAGTGCAATGGCACATTCTCAGCTCCCTGCAACCTACACCTCTTGGGTTCTAGTGATTCTCCTGACTCAGCCTCCCGAGTAGCTGGGATTACAGGCGCCTGCCACCACACTTGGCTAATTTTTTGTATTTTCAGTAGAGACGGGGTTTCACCATGTTGGCCAAGCTGGTCTCAAACTCCCGACCTCAGGTGATCCACCCACCTCGGCCTCCCAAAGTGCTGGGATTATAAGTATGAGCCACCATGCCCAGCCTGTTTTTTTTTGTTTTTTTTTTTTTTCAGACGGAGTCTCACTCTGTCATCCAGGTTAGAGTGCAGTGGCATGATCATAGCTCACGGCAGCCTCAACCTCCCAGTCTCAAGTGATCCTCCCACCATAGCCTCCCAGGTAGCTGGGACCACAGGCACATGCCACCACACTTGACTAATTTTTTTTTATTTTTTGTAGAGACAAGGTTTGGCCATGTTGCCCAGGCTGGTATCCAACTCCTGGCCTCAAGTGATCCTCCCACTTCAGCCTCCAAAAGTGCTGGGATTACAGGCATGAGCCACAGCACTTGCCCATATTTCACTACTTTTAACAACTGGTACATACTGGCTGAATAGCAACAACCTCTCCAACTATCTCATAGGATTTGATAAAATTATCAAACAAGATTACATAATCTTGATTTATTGAAATAAACAGAAACATATAATGCAATATTAGCAACATAAAAGTCAGTGCCATATAATCAAATATTTAAAATGGGGGTAATTCCATGAAATTTGTAAATTGTCTTTTTTTTTTTTTTTTTTTTGAGACAAGTCTCGCCCTGTCACCCAGGCTGGAGTGCAATGACGTGATGTCAGCTCACTGCAAACTCTGCGTCCGGGGTTCAAGTGATTCTCCTGCCTCAGTCTCCCAAGTAGCTGGGATTACAGGCGCGCACCTCCACGCCCTGCTAATTTTTGTATTTTTAGTAGAGACGGGGTTTCACCATGTTGGCCAAGCTGGTCTCAAACTCCTGACCTTGTGATCTACCTGCCTCGGCCTCCCAAAGTACTGGGATTACAGGCGTGAGCCACCGTGCCCTGCCCGTAAATTGTTTTTTAAAGTCAAAAACAGTATAACCTATGTATCCCCTCACTGGTTCTTTTTCCCAGTTCTGTAATACCTTGAATTCACTTCAAAAGTGATTTCTTAGGCCAGGTGCGGTGGCTCACGCCTATAATCCCAGCACTTTAGGAGACTAAGATAGGCGGATCAGTTGAGGCCAGGAGTTCAAGACCAGCCTGGCCAACATGGTAAAACCCCGTCTCTACTAAAAATACAAAAATTATCTGGGTATGGTAGCACATGCCTGTAATCCCAGCTACTCAGGAGGCTGAGGCAGGAGAATCACTTGGACCCGGGAGGCAGAGGTTGCAGTGAACCGAGATTGCGCCACTGTACTCCAGCCTGGGCAACAGAGTGAAACTCGTCTCAAAAAAAAAAGTAATTCCTTAATTTCTCAAAGGGCAATTCTGTACATGTCAAGCAAGCCATAGATAAGAAAAACGAGGCTGGGAGCAGGAGCTCACGCCCATAATCCCAATACTTTGGGAAGCCCAGATGAGTGGAACATTCGAGCCCAGGAATTCAAGATCAGCCTGGGCAACATGGCCAAACTTCCTCTCTACAAAAAAAATACAAAAAATTAGCCAGATTTGGTGGCACGTGCCTGTAGTCCCAGCTACACGGAGGCTAAGGTAGAAGGATCACCTGAGCCCAGGAGGTCCAGGCTGCAGTGGACCATGATCACACCACTGCACTCCAGCCCAGGTGACAGAGTGAAACCTGTGTCAAAAAAAAAAAAAAGAAAAAAAAAAGAGGGCCAAGCACGGTGGCTCACGCCTGCAATCCCAGCACTTTGGGAAGCCGAGATAGGTGGATCATGAAGTCAGGAGTTCAAGACCAGCCTGGCTAATACCGTGAAACCCCATCTCTATTAAAAATACAAAAAATTAGCCAGGCATGGTGGCGGGCGCCTGTAATCCCAGCTACTCAGGAGGCTGAGGCAGGAGAATTGCTTGAACCCAGGAGGCGGAGGTTGCAGTGAGCTGAGATCCCGCCACTGCACTCCAGCCTGTGCAACAAAGCAAGACTCCATCTCAAAAAAAAAAAAAGAAAAGAAAAACGATACACACAAGCAGGGCTGATGCCATCGGAACTTGATCTGCCTGCTGAGTATGCAGTACCATGCCACCCACCTTCTATAAAGTGACTGGCTGTCTCTACGCAAATTCTATATATTTCCTTAGTTGTATCTTGCCTGTCTCTCCACTAGAATATATATTCTTGAGAACAAGGACATGTTGTAGGTCCTATATTCTCAACATAGTACAATGCCTGGCACCTAACAGGCACTCAATATTGGGTGAATGAATAAATGGCTATTTAAAAACCATATGCACTGTAGCTGGACTTAAGGTACCCACGGGAAAGGCAATTAAGGAACTGACCTAAGAATGATGTTGAGAAAGAAAACCCAAACTACCATAAGTTAGAGAAACCAGAGTATATCCTGCTTAACTCTTTTTTTTTTTTTTGAGACAGAGTCTGGCTCTGTCCCCTGAGCTAGAGCGCAATGGCATGATCTCAGCTCACTGCAACCGCAACCTCTGCCTCCTGGGTTCAAGCGATTCTCCTGCCTCAGGTTCACAAGTAGCTGGGATTACAGGCATGCACCACCACACTGGCTAATTTTTTATATTTTTTGTAGAGACAGGGTTTCACCGTGTTGGTAAGGCTGGTCTCAAACTCCTGACCTCAGGTGATCCACCAGCCTCAGCCTCCCAAAGTTCTGTTTAGAGGCATGAGCCACTGTGCCCAGCTCTGCTTAACTCACATTTGTCCTGTTCAATACCTGGTCATATGACACATTTTTGGGTTTTTTTTGGTTTTGTTTTTTTTTTGCCCCTCAAGATGGAGTCTTGCTCTGTCACCCACGCTGGAGTGTAATGGCGCGATACTGGCCTCCAGTACCTAAAACTATAAACCAGCATAAAAATTAGCATGTGCCAGCCGGGCACAGTGGCTCACACCTGTAATCCCAACACTAGGAGGCTGAGGTGGGAGGCTGAGGCTGATCACAAGGTCAGGAGATCGAAACCCCATCTCTACTAAAAATATGAAAAATCAGCCGGGCGCAGTGGCAGGCACCTGTAATCTCAGCTACTGTGGAGTCTGAGGCAGGAGAATCACTTGAACCGGGGAGGCGGAGGTTGCAGTGAGCCAAGATGGCGCCACTGCACTCCAGCCCGGGCAACAGAGCAAAACTCCGTCTCAAAAAAAAAAAAAACTAGCACATGCCAACAGCTTTAAAAAAAACAGATTGTACCCTTCAAAATTAGACTGGCTATTTTATGTTACTCTTCCTGATTACCAAAGCAATGCATATTCACACACATTAAAAAATTGTTTAAATATAGAAAAGCATAAGGACGAAAAGGAAGCACCTGAATTCTTACTACCCAGAACAGTGCTAGAATGTAAATTCTTGGAATATAGAACTTTTACTCTACTTCAGGCTGTTGGTTCACTGAAAACATGTCACTATTAAAGCCCATTTAAGTTTTCTGATCCTTTCTACAAGCTCTTACACACATTATCTCATTCATATACACAATGACCAGCATAGCATAGAGATTAAGAGTGAAGACTCAAAAGCCAGACTGCCTGGGTGGCAACTCCAGCTATACCACTTATGATGTGGGTGAACTTGCCTCTTAAAACCTCTCTGCACCACCACCTTCTGCATCTGCTTAAAGAAGCTAAAAACAGTACCTACCTGAGTAAGTTATCATAAGAATTCAAGGCATCTAACAGCATCTGGCAACACTAAAAAAGCATTTGCAAAATACACTTCGGAAGCAAAAATAAACCAACCTTTCAATTTCCAAGCAAACAGTCTGCATGGTTTCTACAAAACATTTTGCCTAACAATGTTATAAACAGGCCTTGCAGTGAGGTAGAAAATGCTTACAAGAAATTATAATTCCTGAAGTTCATCAAGTTTAATTTAACCTAAATTAAAAGATCTTAGGTTAAATGGAAGGAAAAAAATTACCTCATGAACTTGTCTAACACGTCCTCTACCCACATGTGCATACGGAGGGACTGAAATCCATAGCGCCAAACTAATTTAATCACGTTAATTATGAACCAGTTGCTCTCCTCAAATACCAGAGCCTCTCCATTATATATCCCCAGTAGGCCACCAGAGGCCTGAACAGTAGAGAGACCTGCAAAAACATAAAGCGCAGCTAAGTCAGTGGTGTCTATGCTGACCAAATGAAAGAACGTAATTTGAGTGAATTTGGGGCTTCCCTCAGTTCTCAGGAGACACATAAAGGAGCTCTATCTTTGAACAGTGTGAAACACTATACTTTCACTACACTGTCCAAAAGCAGATGTGCTAGGCGATGGGTCAGATGATCATGTAAATATTAATATATCAAAAGTAGATATATTTTTACCTGGCTATTTTTTAGTCTAAAAAAACTGGATAGTCAAAGGAAAAAAGCCAGAGTAGCAATTGAATTCAATTTAAAAACAAAGATGTCAGACATGTATCTTCATGGCATAATTTGTTCTGGGTATACCTTTGCCCTCGTGGAGGAAACTGAAGCAGAGGCAGCATCTACAGAGGATGTAGAAGGCAGCTAAGGGGAAAGAGGCACTTCCATTCCTGTGAGAATCCTATTTTGCAAAACTGGATATTTCACATAACTGGAGGGAAGCCAAAGTTACGAAATAGTCTCTGCCGAAAGGGCCTGCAGTGGCCTGTCAGACTTTCCCCATGACCTATCCAGCTCCTCTGCTGTCAGGGTAGCAGTTGCAGGTCCCAAGTTCTAGGCACATGTCTGCATCCACAGCTGTGTGAGTGAGTTTGTTTTGTTTGTAGTGGTTTGTTTTGACAGGGTCTCACTTTGTTGCCCAGGCTGGAGTACAGTGGCACAATCAAGGCTCACTGCAGCTTCTATCTCCCAGGCTCACGGGATCCTCCTGCCTCTGCCTCCCAAGTAGCTGGGACTACAGATTTGTGCCATCACACCAGGCTAATTTTTTTATTTTTAGTAAAGACAGGGTCTCACTATGTTGCCCAGACTGGTTTCTAACTCCTGGGCACAAGTGATCCTCTGCCTTGGCCTCCCAAAGTGCTGGGATTACAGGTATGAGCCACTGACCCCGGCCATCGCCATATGTGAGTGACTTTGAGCCAGACACTTCAAGACTCTGGGTCTCATTTACCCAGCTGCAAAATGATCACAATGAGGTAACTATCTCCAAACCTTCTCTGATTCTTTAACACAAGTTTAAGAAGTTTAAGAACAGACAACAGAAGCCGGGCACGGTGGCTCACCCCTGTAATCCCAGCACTTTGGGAGGCCAAGGCAGGCAGATCACCTGAGGTCAGGAGTTCAAGACCAGCCGGGCCAACATGGTGAAACCCCATCTCTACTGAAAATACAAAAATTAGCCGGGCATGGTGGCGTGCACCTGTAATCCCAGCTACTGGGGAGGCTGAGGCAGGAGAATCGCTTGAACCCGGGAGGCAGAGGTTGCAGTGAGCCGAGATCGCACCATTGCACTCCAGCCTGGGCGACAAGAGCGAAACTCTGTCTCAAAAGAAAAAAAAAGACAATGGCAGCCATTCCCACCCCCACCCCATGGCTGTAATTCCAGATAACTAGTGATACAGATAACTAGTGTCCCATTACAGCAGAACTGCTCCTAACTAAGGCAGTACCAACTAACAAGAAATTGAGGAAAACAGTTTTACCAACGTCTCTGTAAGGCAATTAACAAGGCAGAAGTTTCAGTTCTCCATCTGATAAAAATATCTGGGGATGTCACACAGTAATCTGGTGAGCTCCAAGACCAAAATTACATACCCAAGTCTTTGACAAAACGCTTCATGTGCAGATTTAAAGGATGGATGACAGAACCTCCTGCCTCATATTCTTGCCCCTGCACCATCATGGTAGCCAGACGGCCCCCGACCTCTTCTCTTTCAAACAGGTCTATCTTCACATCTTTCCCAAATTTCTGCCGCAGGTAATAGGCTGCTGAAGTGCCACCAATTCCGGCTCCAATAATCGCTATGAGGGAAAAAAACAGAAGATTATTTTTTTCCCCTTTTACCAGCTCTGTGAGTTCTTTTGTTTTTGAAAGACCATTAATAGCGGAGGTTGTTACTCAAAGCTATTACCAACAATTCGGTGGGCAAGAGTGACACCTGCAGCGAAGGTCTAACTCCCTGAATCTGGACAGACACTGCCCCCAGACAAAAGCAGTAGATTAATTAACATATTGACATTAATTCGATTTTTTTTCCAGATGCTCAAAGATTCTCACAGGTCTTTATGGAGGAATCAAGGGACCTGCACACCCTTCTTGATGCCCAACTTACGGGCACATTAGAGGTCGACCTTTCCAGCACGCATCCAGCACGCATTTTTAATAAAGTGACGGCCATTTATGCCTAGCTTTGTTGTGTCTAAATTCAATGTAGAGAGGTTAATGATATCGAAGAACACGACTTTAAAGGAGGGCGGGAGGGAGACAGGAAGCAAAAAGCCAAGGCTCCTGACACTGGAAAGAGAATATAGATTCTTTCTGTGGTTGTGTTAGTCCTAGGCAGAGAAACTGTGCAAGCCAGGCACCTCTGAGAGCAGGCCGACCTCAGCAAAGCGGAGCTGGGGGAAGGGGGTTCAGCCTCCCAAGGGGAGCAGACAGGGTCAGCTTGTTTTCACTCCTCCCTGTGCTGTGTCTGCGTGAGCCTGCAATCTGGCCGCGCGCCCCAGGTCGAGCCAGAACACTGGACTCTTCACCCTCAGTGTTCAAAGGGAAGATAGAAAGAGGAACCTAGGCCTCCAAGAAGCCCCAGGCCTAAGAGACAGGAGCTACAGGTACGCTAGGCGCCTGCCTGCCCGCC
The DNA here is from genome assembly GCF_047675955.1 of Chlorocebus sabaeus. NCBI lineage: Eukaryota > Metazoa > Chordata > Mammalia > Primates > Cercopithecidae > Chlorocebus > Chlorocebus sabaeus. The sequence continues at coordinate 70,094,268 of NC_132917.1, read as the reverse complement.
CGCCCGTCCCCGTCCTCTCCCATTCCTCAAGTGGGCACCTCTCCACGCCTGGGAATGCACAGTCCTATTCCGAGCAGAGCTGAAAGCCGCCCTGAGATGTGAATGGGGGAAAGCGCGACCTGCGCGGCTGACTCGGCCTGCACCTCTGGCCTGCGTCGCGGCTGTGGGATCTGGGCGCACTGCGCAGCGGCCGCCCGGCGCGGGGCGCGCTCCAGCTCCCTCCCGCGCCTCCACCTTCTCGCCTACCGATTTTATCTGGCGGGGCACGCAGCTCGGCGCCCTCGGGGCATCCGCAGCTGCACAGCAGCAGCCACAGCCCCAGCAGCGAGGAGACTAGCTCCGCGACGGCGCGCCCCATGGCCTCCACAAGCTCCGCAGCTAGCCGCGAGAGCCCCGCAGTCCTCCCACAGCTGCGCGGCTGCGCGCTCCGCCCAGCCCCGCCCCCAGGCCGCCCAGCCCCTGCGAGCCCCGCCCCGACCCCGCCCAGGCGCCTCGCCTCGCCGGTCCCCTTAGTCCTGCAGGAGCTCCCCGCTCTGGGCTACTCCGTGCCCTAAGCACACCCTTCCGCCTCGAAGCCCACCCTCCTTCAGAAGACCTCGAAGGCAGAAGCTGAGGCTCGCCTCAGCTCTCCTCCTCCCTCCCTATTTGGCTGAAGCACCTTAGTTCTTCACTAGTGCCCTCTTCTATCCCCTCCGTCGCTCCTAAGAATGCACACAGCTAATCGCTGCCAGAAACAGACCAAAGGGACAACAGTACTTACTGAGTGATCACCCTGTTGCGAGAACTGTCGGGTACGCAGTGAATGGGTAAATAGTGCTAGTTGAAAAGAAAAATGAGGGAGACTGAAGATAGGGTGGCCCAAGGTGAAGGGGGTGGAATAATAGTAACCGACATGAATAAAAGTAGTGTACCTGTAAGGACACCAGAATGTGCCACCCCAAAATACGCCTCTTTAGCCTAAGGATTAGTTCAAGACTAAGACAATTGAGAAGATGTAGATACGGAGAAAGTTCTCCTCCTTCCCCCATTTGCCTAAAAGCAGGACACAAATTTTAAAAGGCAAAGGTATCCCTCTTCCCGCACAGCCTGGAAGGACAAAGGTTAATCACTGTAGACAATTTTACACCTGTTAAATAAAATTTATAGGAAGCCATTGGTTTGGACTGAGCTCCTGCACCACACTAGGCCCAACAGACTAAACCAAAATGGAGGCACTCATGTCACACATGTTCCACATCACAAGGTCAAAACTAAGTTGTCAATCTGACTTTCTAAGAAATCAGGAGAAAGAAAAATAATAGCCAGATTCCCAAACAGATCAGTTTTAAGTGGCATGATAAGGAAATACCCTCTGCTTTAAACTTTACAAGGAAAGTAACCTCGAAACAACCAATTCACTTTTCTGTTTCTGCTTTCTTCAGCCCTTTCTGAAAGTCAATCTCCTCCACTCAACTCATTCTGTTTTATAGAATGAAGTGTTGCGCAATTCTATCATCGCATAAAAGCCAGTTATGCTCTTTAAATTAGTTGTAATTTTGTCTTTTGACAAAACTTTATCAGCCAGGAATCTACATGACAAACTTCATTAATGAGCCTTTTTCTATTGCTTATTTACCTTCCCATAATTTGCCACCCCTAGAGACTCAAAATCATTTTCCTTCTCTTAACACTTCTCTTTTTTGTTGTTTTTTTGAGACGAAGTTTCTCTCTGGTTGCCCAGGCTGGAGTGCAATGGCGCAACCTCACGGCAACCTCCGCCTCCTGAGTTCAAGCAATTCTGCCTCAGCCTCCTGAGTAGCTGGGATTACAGGCATGCACCACCACACCTGGCTAATTTTGTATTTTTAGTAGAGATGGGGTTGCTCCATGTTGGTTAGGCTGGTCTTGAACTCGCAACCTCAGGTGATCCGCCCGCCTTGGCCTCCCAAAGTGCTGGAATTACAGGTGTGAGCCACTGCGCCCGGCTCTCTTAACACTTCTCTAAACATATGCTGTTCTTTTTTGAAGATGCTGTATAATCCTGAATTCAAAGCCACCTCTTGGAGATTTGCTCATTTCCCTGGTCTCTCTTTTGAATGCATGACATACATGTTTTTAAATTTCTGTTTTTCTTTTTTTTTCTTTATTTATTTATTTTGAGATGGCTTCGCTCTGTCACCCAGGCTGAAGTGCAATGGCACAATCACTGCTCACTGCAACCTCCTGCTCCTGGGCTCAAGCGATCCACCCACCTCAGCCACCAGAGTAGAGTAGCTGGGACCACAGGCATCCACTACTATGCCCAGCTAATTCTTACACTTTTTGTAGAGATGGTTTTTTGCCCTATTGCCCAGGCTGGTCTGGAACTCTGGACTCCCAAAGTGTTGGGATTACAGGCATGAGCCACCATGCCTGGTCCTGTTTGTTTTCTTCTTGTTAATCTGTCTTTTGTTACAGGGTCTATCACAACCAAAAACTCAGAAGCGCAGAGGAAAACTCTTTTTTCTCCCCTACATACCATACAGTAGAACATTATGCATGCATTAAAAAGAAGCCAGGCACCGTGGCTCACTCCTGTAATCCCAGCACTCTGGGAGACAGAGGCGGGCAGAATATCTGAGATCAGGAGTTCGAGACCAGCCTGACCAACATGGCAAAACCCCGCCTCTATTAAGAATACAAAAATTAGCTGGGCATGGTGGTGCATGCCTGTAATCCCACCTACTTGGGAGGTTGAGGCAGGAGAATCACTTGAACTTGGGAGGCTGAGGTTGCAGTGAGCTGAGATCGTGCCATTGGACTCCAACCTGACAGGCTGGTCTCAAAAAATAAAAAGTAAAAAAAAAGAATGCTGGGGCTTGGTGCAGTGGCTCACACCTGTAATCCCAGCATTTTGGGAGGCCGGAGCAGGCAGATCATCTGAGGTCAGGAGTTCGAGACCAGGCTGGCCAACATGGTGAAACCCTGTCTCTAATAAAAATATAAAAATTAGCCAGGTGTGGTGGTGCACGCCTGTAATCCCAGCTACTCAGGAGGCTGAGGCAGGAGAATTGCTTGAACCCAGGAAGCAGGGGTTGCAGTGAGCCAAGATTATGCCACTGCACTCCAACCTGGGTGACAGAGTGAGACTCTGCCTCAAAAAAAAAAAAAAAAAATTGGGTCTATAACTAATGTCCTAGTATTATCAGTTGAGAAAAGCTTGTGATTGCATGATGGGTATAAAATGATAAATGATCTCATTTCTGTAATTACAATACTTCACCCAAACAAACAAAAAAGAATAACTAGTACATGAACATGAATAACAACACAGATGAGAGGAAAATAGGTTGGCTACAAAATAAAGTTAAACTTCGAGAAAGAGGCTAGGCTCAGTGGCTCACACCTGTAATCCCAGCACTTTGGGAAGCCAGGGTGGGCAGATGGTTTGAGCCCAGGGTTCAAGACCAGCATGAGCAAAATGGCAAAACCCCATCTATATGAAAAAATATTTTAAAAATTAGTCTGGCATGGTGGTGTGCACCTGTAGTCCTAGTTACTCAGGAGGCTGAGGCAGGAGGATCACCTGAGCCTGGAAGGTAGAGGCTGAGGTGAGTAGTGATCATGGCACTGCATTCCAGACTGGGCACACAGCGAGACTCTGCCCCCTAATCTCCAAAAAAAAAAAAAAAGAAGAAGAAGATATATGTACCAGGATATAGCTGCAACATTATTTGTAATACAATAGGTTTTTTAAAAGTAGTAACCTGAATATCCATCAATGTCACTATGGTAATTTATTCAATTTACCATCCAATACATTGTGGAACTTTCATTTGATGGACGATTTTGCAACTATTAAAAAACTATTAGGCCAGGACTGGGCGCAGTGGCTCACGTCTGTAATCCCAGCACTTTGGGAGGCCGAGGCGGGCAGATGACCTGAGGTCAGGAATTCAAGACCAACCTGGCTAATATGGTGAAACCTCATCTCTACTAAAAATACAAAAATTGGCCGGGCGTGGTGGTGGGTGCCTGTAATCCCAGCTACTCAGGAGGCTGAGGCAGGAGAATTGCTTGAACCCAGGAGGTGGAGGTTGCAGTGAGCTGGGATCAAGCCATTGCACTCCAGCCTGGGCAACAAGAGTGAAACTCCATCTCAAAAAAAAAAAAAAAAAAATTAGCCAGGCATGGTGGCATGCGCCTGTAGTCCCAGCTACTTAGGAAGCTAAGGTGGCAGAAACACCTGAGCCTGGGAGGCAGAGACTGCAGTGAGCCAAGATCACTACCACTGCACTCCAGCCTAGGCAACAGAGTGAGACCCTAAAGCCCGGCACAGTGGCTCACACCCATAATCCCAGCACTTTGGGAGACCGAGACGGGTGGATCACGAGGTCAGGAGATCGAGGCCATCCTGGCGAACACGGTGAAACCCCGTCTCTACTAAAAAAATACAAAAAACTAGCCGGGCGAGGTGGCGGGCGCCTGTAGTCCCAGCTGCTCAGGAGGCTGAGGCAGGAGAATGGCGTAAACCCGGGAGGCAGAGCTTGCAGTGAGCTGAGATTGGGCCACTGCACTCCAGCCTGGGCGACAGAGCGAGACTCCGTCTCAAAAAAACAAAAACAAAAACAAAAAAAAAACCCTAAAAATCCCAAGTGTATACATGTGCATCTGTATAGAGTAAAATGTGGAACATTACAGATGAATCTATTAATATTACTTACCTCAAGAAGGGGAAGAAGATACATTTTTAATATTTTCCTTATGTATCCATTTCATTTGTAACACTAAACACGTTTTACTTTTGTAACTTAAAAACTACTCTACTTAAAAAAAAAGTACGGCTGGGAGCAGTGGCTTACACCTGTAATCCTAGCACTTAGGGAGGCTGAGGCGGGCAGATCACCTGAGATCAGGAGTTCGAGACCAGCCTGGCCAACATGGTGAAACCCCTTCTCTACTAAAAATACAAAAATTAGCTGGGTGTGGTGGTGGGCGCCTGTAATCCCAGCTACTCAGGAGGCTGAGGCAGGAGAATCGCTTGAACCCAGGAGGCAGAGGTTGCGGTGAGCCAAGATTGTGCCATTGCACTCCAGCCTAGGAGACAGAGAAAGACTCTTCTCAGATAAATAAATAAATAAATAAGTACTTGTGCAATATCCATATAATGGAGTTTCATTTGGGAATAAAAAGGAATGAAGTAATGATACATGTTACAATATGGATGACCCTGAAAAGCATAATGTTAAGTGAAATAAGTCAGTCACAAGAAACCATATATTGCATGCTTCCAATTATATGAAATGTCTAGAATAGGCAAATCTATAGAGGCAGAAAGACTAGTGGCTGGGACATGGAATGGGATGAGGGTCAAGGAGTGACTGCTAATTGCTAAAGGTTTCCTTTTTGAGGTGAAGAAAATGTTATAAAATTGATTGTGGTGATTCTTGCACACACACCTCTGTGAATAAACTAAAAACTATTAAACTGAAAAACACTTTATATGGATGTCCCAAAAAGGTGTTTTAAAAATACCATCCACCATTAACATTTGTTTTATTCACCATCAAAAGACTAGTACTTGATATCTTTGAAAATAATCTGAAGAATGTGCCAGAGACTCTAAAGACAATTCCAAAAAATGAAAATCCAGAGTGTATCCAGTCTGAACAAACTACTTTAAAGAGGACATCACGTTTTTGTTTTTTGGTTTTTTTGGTGTTTTGTTTTGTTTTGTTTTGTTTTGTTTTGTTTTGTTTTTGAGGAGTCTTGCTCTGTTGCCCAGGGGCGCACTGCAACCTCTGACTCCCAGCTTCAAGTGGTTCTCCTGCCTCAGCCTCCTGAGTAGCTGGGATTACAGACAGGTGCCACCACACCTGGCTAATTTTTGTATTTTAAAGTAGACACGGGGTTTCTCCATGTTGGCCAGGCTGGTCTTGAACTCCTGGCTCAAGTGATCTGCTCACTTCGGCCTCCCAAAGACTGGGATTACAGGCATGAGCTGCCTCACTTGGCTGACATCACATTTTTCGATGTGTAAATTCTCCTATGTTTAAAAAAAATTTCTACAACTTAAACTTACATCATAGATATTTTCCAGTTCAACACTACAGATCTGATTAACAGCTTTTCAATAGCTGCAAACTAGGGCCGGGCGCGGTGGCTCACGCCTGTAATCCCAGCACTTTGGGAGGCCGAGGCGGGCGGATCACGAGGTCAGGAGATCGAGACCATCCTGGCTAACACGGTGAAACCCCGTCTCTACTAAAATACAAAAAATTAGCCGGGCGCGGTGGCGGGCGCCTGTAGTCCCAGCTACTCGGGAGGCTGAGGCAGGAGAATGGCGCGAACCCGGGAGGCGGAGCTTGCAGTGAGCTGAGATCCGGCCACTGCACTCCAGCCTGGGCGACAGAGTGAAGACTCCGCCTCAAAAAAAAAAAAAAAAAAAAAAAAAATAGCTGCAAACTAGTCCATAAAATGAATGTTCTGGCCAGGGGCAGCGGCTCATGGCTGTAATCTCAGCACTTTGGGAGGCTGAGGTAGGCGGATCACCTGAGGTCAGGAGTTCAAGACCAGCCTGGCCAACATAGTTAAACCCTGTCTCTACTAAAATACAAAAATTAGCTAGGCTAATTTAGGTGGTGGCTCACATCTGTAATACCAGCTACTGGGGAGGCTGAAGCAGGAGAATCGCTTGAACCCAGGAGACAGAGGTTGCAGTAAGCCAAGACTGTGCCACTGCACTCCAGTCTGGGAGACAGAGCGAGACTGTCTCAAAAAAAAAAAAAAAAGAAAAGAAAAGAAAAAAAGAAAAAAGAAAAAGAAAAGAAAAAGAAAAATTTCCACACATATTCGGTGTAAATTGAATAAATTACCACAAGTGGCATTGATGGATATTCAGGTTACTCAATTTTTTTCTATTACAAACAATGCTGCAGTTGTATCTTGGCACATAAATCTTTATAATTTAATTCTTTTATTTCTGTAGGATAGATTTCTAGATACAGGATTACTTTAGTGACATATATATAATAAGCAATATGAAATGCATACTGAGTATACTGAACCACATTTCAGAGCTCTAATTTCTCTGCCTCCTAAAGTTGGACTGAAGTTTATGTATCTTTTGACTTGTTTACTTTTAAGATTCTTGTGACCAATTTGCATTAAATAGTGGTTTTTGTTTTTGTTTTTTTGTTTTTTATTTTGAGAAGGATCCTTGCTCTGTTGCCCAGGCTGGAGTGCAATGGCAAGATCTCGGTTCACTGCAATCTCTGCCTCCCGGATTCAAGTGATTCTCCTGCCTCAGCCTCCTGAGCAATTGGGATTACGGGCGCCCACCACCATGCCAGGCTAATTTTTGTATTTTTAGTAGACACAGGTTTTCGCCATGTTAGTCAGGCTGGTCTCGAACTCCTGATTTCAGGTGATCCTCCCGCCTCAGCCTCCCGAAGTGCTGGGATAACAGGCGTGAGCCACTGCCCCCGGCCTAAACAGATATTTCTGAAATACTTTTCAATATGCATTCAATACACGGAAGAAATGCAAATATAAATAAAAATCTGGCATCTGGAAATATCGTCCCCGCTCTCAAAAATTTGGCTAGCACCAACGAGGCAAATTCTTAATAAAATCTTTACTTTTTAAAGTAAAACTTTTTTTGTTTTCTTATTTCTTAAGTAAACATTTTAAATTGAAATTTTTTTTCTGTACAGAGAAAGTTGAAACATCCATTCCCGTGTTTGGGACGAGAGAAGATAAATTATTTATGTTATTGGAAAACAAGATTATAGACTGTCAATAAACTTTTACTCTTAAATTAATAAATAATACATGACAATTCTTTTCACATGAAAGCCAACGTCTGCTTTTATTTCCTCCTAAAACACTCTGGCGGCCAACTACACTACCAGCGCCGCTGGTGTAGTGGTATCATGCAAGATTCCCATTCTTGCGACCCGGGTTCGATTCCCGGGCGGCGCAGACGACTTTTGCTTCTCGCTCTCCAAAAACCAAATAGTTTGAATAGTCTTCATAAAAACCAGATAGCTTGAAGAGTATTTATATATCTTTCCTCTTTTGGAAAGATTTAGGCATTTTACTGTCCCTGAAGGTTTCCACTCCCTTATAACTCGCGGTCGAAACACTAGAATCCGCAGCCAGAAGACAAAAAAGTTCACGCAAGTCTTGAAGTAGTTAACCCTTGCGCCTGCGCAGCCTGAGACGTCCCTAGCGTCGGGTGGAAGAGCGGCTGCGCAACAAGTGAACCTATGGATTAAGGTGTAGCCTGGCTGCCAGGAGGTTGAGAGTGCAAGATTATTCTGCGCCTGCGCGGCCCGGGTAACTTCCCTGGCTGCTCCTAGGCGCCCGGCTAGCCGCCATCTTGTATTGGGGCTTCATTGTTCCCGCTGGGCCGGGCGGTTTAGTGTAATTGCCGCGGGAGAAGGAGGCGGAGTAAGCTCTGGTCAGCCGAGAAACCCCGCTATCCCGTAGCCATAACCGCTCAAACGATTTGGGAGGTAGTGAAGGGCAGGGAGTTGGACCCGGAGGCGGCGCCGCGACAGCAGCAGCCATGGAGGACGAGATGCCCAAGACTCTGTGAGTCTGGGGCAGCGATGAGGGAGGCGGGATGGTGGTCGTCCCGGAGGGAAGGCCTCGGCCCTGCGCCGCTCCCAGCCTATTGTTCTCCGTGGACACCGCCATATCGTGGTTTTTGTTTCCTTAGCATGCACCTGAATGCTTAGAACCAAGACCCAATCTGTGAGAGGACAAGGTGAAGGGAGACCGGGCTCAACCCTTTCAATTAATCCCTTCACTTTAGCTACACCATTGCTTGACCTTTGCTCTCGCCGCGGGCCCTCTGTGGTCTTAAACCTGGAGAAAAGACTTTTTCATTCAGATCTCTTTTTAGAACTTGTCGAACCTTCCTTTTGTCCTATGCTTTCTTTCCTTCTCTTTTCCCGCTTCTCCCCCTTTTTAATTAACCTCTTCTTATCTTTACAGCCGTCTTCCTTTAATTTTACTTTTGATTTCCTATTGAAATTCTTCCTTTCATTTTCTTCTCGGTGATAAGATTTCCCCCCCCCCCTTGAGGCTGCTTGTACTCATTTTCAGTGCGGTAAACTTTATTCTTGCAGTTGACATTGGAAAAAAGCCAAGCATTTTTCTTTAACCTCTGGCTTTCCTTCTGTAGCCCCCCACCGACCAAAAAGCCTAACCAGACACTCCAGGGATTTGGAAATCTCACCCAGAAGGAATATATCAATTGTGGGGAAATTGATTTAATATTATTTTTATAGTCGCTTGTTACTGTTGTGATTGACATGGTGTTGAACGAGCGGGCCGTTTTTATGAAGCAACAATTGATAAATGCCCTAACATATTTACAGAGAATTTTAAGAGTTAGCGTTAAATTATCGGAGCGTGGATATTTTCTTTGTCGTGTGGCTTCCCCCACTGCGTTCTTTGTTTTTCAGAGTATTATCGGATGAGTTGATCCTGCCTTTGTTGGCATTTCTCGGAAAGAGAAAAGCTCAATGAGTTCTTGACATAGCTTTTTGTTTATATTCTTGGAATACTGGCAGTTTGAGAGCTCCATGCATTAAAAATGCAATTTTAGGTTTCTCTTTGCAGCTTTCTAGATAATGAAGTTGCTCTGAAGTACGATGTCGTTGTTTTTTTAACCTCCAAATTTTTCCACTTTTAAGTTGCTATTTCTTATCTATATTGGAAATGTGGTTGCACTTGTTTTCTTAATAGATTGTCAGTTAATCTGTTAGTAACCTTGAAATTTCTTTTCTCTATTCCTGAGGCTCAAAAAGTATCTTTTCAATAGGACGTAGCAATTAGTGCATGACCTTTGTTTTAGGAAAGATTGTATCTGTAGATGAATACTCCCTAAAAAACTAACTAGCCTCACGGTGTTGGTGGAGTCTCTTCCCCCTTGCCTCTTAGCTACGACAGCCATCAGCGTTTTGGGTTAAGGCACTGCTCGTGTTTTATAATGTAAACTTAATATTCTTCGTTTGAAAATGTTTAATTTTAAAAACTGCCAGAAGTATCTGTCCACTTAACTTTTTAATTTTGTTTTTACTTTTTAATTTTTTGAGATGGAGTCTCACTTTGTCACCCAGGCTGCAAGGCTAGAGTGCAGTGGTCCGATCTCGGCTCACTGCAACCTCCACCTCCTGGGTTCAAGCCATTCTCCTGCCTCACCCTCCCAAGTAGCTGACATTGCAGGCGGGCACCATGCCCGGCTCATTTTTGTATTTTTAGTAGAGACGGGGTTTCACCATGTTTGCCAAGCTGGTCTCGAACTTCTGACCTCAGGTGATCCGCCCAGCTCGGCCTCCCAAAGTGCTAGGATTACAGATGTGAGCCACAGCGCCTGACCTGTCCTCAACTCTTAACTATTACAGTTATGACTTATTTTGCCTTGTATCCCTCACTAAAACACCCCATCCAAGAAACTCTTCCTCAAAGTAGTCATACTGTAAAAGTCTCTTGTTTCTACCTCCCTCAACCCAAACTCCCATTTTTCCAGTCAGGCAAACCTTGGCTAAACATGAGGGTACTAATCCCTAAGTTTTCCTAGTAGTGTTTTTAATTTTAATGTAAGATTTTTGCTTTAATGACCCTGGAAGTCAGAGGCTTTTAATATATGTTCTTAACACAGTTCTTAGCACATTAAAAACACAGAGCCTCTTAATATATGTTCTTAGTCTGGTCCATGGTAAGTGATCAATAAATTTGTTTAAGAAACTGGTATAATTGGCTGGGCACAGTGGCTCACGCCTGTAATCCTAACACTTTGGGAGGCCGAGGCGGGTGGATCACCTGAGGGCAGGAGTTCAAGACCAGCCTGGCCAACATGCAGAAACCCTGTCTCTACTAAAAATACAAAAATTAGCTGCGCATGGTGGCGCATGCCTGTAATCCCAGCTACTCAGGAGGCTGAGGAAGGAGAATCACTTGAACCTGGAAGGTGGAGGTTGCAGTGAGCTGAGGTTGCACCATTGCACTCCAGCCTGGCGACAGGAGGGAGGCTCCATCCCCCCCCAAAAAAAAAAAAAAAAAAAATGGTAGAATTTCAAGCAGTGAATTAAGATTTTTCTTGAGGATAAAATAGAGTCTTAAGTTTTTATCACCCGCATACCTAAATGGCTCACTGGAAATTCCTTCATTTGCTACATCTGAGTGTTCAGCATCTCCATGTTAAGTTAGAGAATACTAGTATTTGATTTCTTGTCACCAATACTTTGAAAACATATTCTGAGACAAACTTCCCTAAAGTTTATACTGCAGGATTATTTTGAGGAGTATTCAAGGTACAATTAATAAGTTCAAACATTTGTAGTGAGCGTATGAGTGATGTATACTACTATTCTCTATTCATGTATAAATTTGAAATTTTCCATAATAAAAAAATAAAAATATGTGTATAGTGAGTCTGAATTGGCCTTGGTCACTTTAAAAATATTCAACTCGTGAACTAAAAACTACACACTAGACTAGAAAAACATTGCTGGTGTTGATGAAAATTAGGTCCCTCAAATCCAGACACCTTAATATCCTTTGTGTGGTTTACTCTCAAATGCACAAGTGCTCTCTTTTGAGATAACTATACTGTTACTGTGTGGCTTTCACATTTGCTAAGAGTGCAGATCTATAAATTATAGACCATCTTTAAAAGCTTGCAGCTGGCCAGGCATGGTGGCTCACACCTGTAATCCCAGCACTTTGGGAAGCGGAGGTGAGTGGATCACCTTAGGTCAGAAGTTTGAGACCAGCCTGGTCAACATGGCGAAACCCCATCTCTACTAAAAATACAAAAATTGGCCGGGCGCAGTGGCTCAAGCCTGTAATCCCAGCACTTTGGGAGGCCGAGACGGGTGGATCACGAGGTCAGGAGATCGAGACCATCCTGGCTGACACGGTGAAACCCCGTCTCTACTAAAAAATACAAAAAACTAGCCGGGCGAGGTGGCGGGCGCCTGTAGTCCCAGCTACTCGGGAGGCTGAGGCAGGAGAATGGCATGAACCCGGTTGGCGGAGCTTGCAGTGAGCTGAGATCTGGCCACTGCACTCCAGCCTGGGCCTCAGAGCGAGACTCCGTCTCAAAAAAAAAATACAAAAATTAGCTACGTGTAGTGACACATGCCAGTAGCCTCAGCTACTTGGGACTCCAGAGGCTCAGGGAGGAGAATTGCTTGAACCCAGGAGGTGGAGGTTGCAGTGAGCCGAGATCACGCCACTGCACTCCAGCCTGGACGACAGAGCGAGACAGAGCCCAATTAATTGCTATATACTAATGTGAGTCTTGTCTGTCTTCTGCTCCATGCTTGTCTTTCATTCTTGTTGTCTACCCCACTCTCCAAATAGTATTGGCCTTTGTAATTTGTATGAAATAAAATCTCTTGGATTGAGAATCAGACCTATCTTAAAGATTAGATTGAAGGCAAGGTTGACTAAAATGAGATATTTATTAGATAATACTTATGTTTCCAAATAACTGCTAGTAATTAAGAATATGCTAGAAACATTACATTCACTCAGTAATATTGAGAGCATACTACATGGCTGTCACTCTTCTGGGAACTGGGGATACGGTAGTACATGTAGTAGGCCTTTTAAGAATTTATGTAAGTGGCTGGGCGCGATGGCTCAAGCCTGTAATCCCAGCACTTTGAGAGGCTGAGACGGGCAGATCACGAGGTCAGGAGATCGAGACCATCCTGGCTAACACGGTGAAACCCCGTCTCTACTTAAAAAATACAAAAAAACTAGCCGGGCGTGGTGGCGGGCGCCTGGAGGCTGAGGCAGGAGAATGGCATAAACCGGGAGGCGGAGCTTGCAGTGAGCTGAAATCCGGCCACTGCACTCCAGCCTGGGCCACAGAGCGAGACTCCGTCTCAAAAAAAAAAAAAAAGAACTTACATAAGTAATTATGTTAGATCGTAATAAGTGCCATGGAGAAAAATAATGCAGGGTATGCATGGTAAGGAGGAAGGGGTGAATATTTATAGAGAATAATAAAGGAAGGTCATCCTTTGATAAGTGACATTTGAGGAAAAAAGTGAAGGAGATAAGGGAGAGCCATGCTTCTATCTGAAGGAGGGGCAGCCTAGAAAGAGCTAGTGCAAGGGGCCCTTGGGGGCAGGGCATGCTGGTTGGTTAGTCTGAAGAGAGTAAATGTAGTAGAGGAGTAGGAAATGAGGTCAGAATGATAAATAGGAATGTTAGGGGAGATAGAAAATACCAGATTATATGGGTCCTTAAGAGGGCTATCTTATCTGAGTAGGAATGGAAGCTGTAAGTGGGTTTCAAGCATAGTAGTGGTATAGCCTATCTTAACCTTGAAACTGGCAGAAGCAAGTAGCCTAGTCAGGAAGCCAAGCCAGGTTTGAGAGAAAACAGTGCCTATAATTGTAGTTAGTGCTTGTGAAAGTGATGGGAAGTAGTTGAATTACGGATATGTTTTGAAAATAGAGCAACAGGAATTACCAGTGGCTTAGATGTGGCATGTGAGAATGTCGACAATAAATGGATTTATTTTAAAATGTGTAATATCAGTTATCTAAAATGTTATAGTTTGTTGCAAAATATAAGTAAAAATGAAAAGTCTTGAGGATCGATAACCCTTAAGATGTCTGCAGGCATAGTATTGGATACATTTGTTCAAGCTGGTTTACCTAGTGAAGGAGGTCCCAACTAATAAGGCAGTTTCAGCCATCTCTTGTAACAGATTATTCTTTGTGATGGGTATACATTTGTTACATAATAATAAGGTTAGGATGCTGATGTATAGTATATACATGAGCACTTACTATTCCACACAGTTTATTTTTGTTTTAATTGAGATAGGGTCTCATCCTGTTGCCCAGGCTCTGGTGCAGCGGTGCAATCGCAGCTCACTGTAACCTCGACCTCTCAGGCTCAAGGGATCTTCCCACCTCAGCATACTGAATAGCTGGGACTACAGGCATGTACCACCATGTCTGGCTAGTTTTTAAAAATATTTGTAGAGAAGCGATCTCACTGTGTTGCCCAGGCTGGTCTCGAACTCCTGGGCTCAAGCGATCTTCCCACCTTAGCCTCCCAAAGTGCTGGGATTATAGGTGTGAGCCACCGTGCCTGGTGTCTACATAATTTCTTCATTAGTAAAAGACATAACTAATCTTTTCCCCCTAGGGTAACTTAAGCAAAATGAGAGAATATTCTAGCAAATTGCAAATGCTCAGAAGTCATTCTGAGACAGTACATTTAACTCTTTAGCAGATATTTATAGAGCAATAAGTATCACTGCAATGATATTGCAGTGTTCCAGTCAGTATTCTAACTAGCAGTCCCCAGCCTTTTTGGCACCGAGACCAGTTTTGTGGAAGACAATTTTTCCATGGGCGGAATGGTTTCAGGGTGAAACTGTTCCACCTCAGAACATCAGGCATTAGATAAATTCTCATAAGGAACACACAACCTAGATCCCTTGCATGCCCAGTTCACAAATGCTGCTAATCTGACAGGAGGCAGAGCTCAAGCAGTAATGCTCCCTCCCCCGATGCTCACCTCCTGCTGTGTGGCCCAGTTCCTAACAGGCCATTGACACATAATGGTCCGTGGCCTGAGGGGAGTTGGGGACCTCTGTTCTGGATGGTAGATACCAACTAAGAATACAAATGAAAGCCTCTTATGGAATTTATTATTAGGTAAAAAACTATTCATACTTTTTACTCAAATTTTCACAGAGACCTTATCAAATTCTGCCTTTTTTTTTTTTTTTTTTTTTTTTTTTGAGATGGAGTCTCTGTCCCCCAGGCTGGACTGCAGTGACGAGATCTTGGCTCACTGCAACCTCCACCTCCTGGGTTCAGGTAATTCTCCTGCCTCAGCCTCCTGAGTAGTTGGGGTTACAGGCACCCACCACCACACCTGGCTAATTTTTTGTGTTTTTAGTAGAGATGAGTTTCAACATGTTGGCCAGGCTGATCTCGAACTCCTGAACTCAAGTGATCCGTCCACCTCAGCCTCCCAAAGTGCTGGGATTACAGGCATGAGCCACCACTCCCGGCTAATCCTGAAAATTTCTTACAGGCACAAGAGTCAGGTGAGAGTAGACACAGAAGAGATGCAGAGATAGTACAGACTTGTTTTTTTTGCAGGGAAGGGTTTTGCGGAAGAATGGCATGATAACCTTCATCTAGCATCCCTTAATGTTACCATCTTATATAACCATGGTATAATTATCAAAATTAAGAAATTAACACTATAGGCTTTATTCCAATTTTTCCACTGATATCTTTTTTATATTCTAGGATCCAACTCAGGAAAATACCACATTGCATTTCATCGTCGTCTCTTTATTCTCCTTGGTTCTGTGAGATGTCTTTCTTGACCTTAACACTTTTTTTCTTTTTTTAGAGATAAGGTCTCACTCTGTTGCCCAGGCTGGAGTGCAGTGGCACAATCATTGTTCACTTCAGCTTGCCAAGTAGCTGGAACTACAGGTGCACACCACCACACCCAGCTAATTTTTTCTTATTTTTTGTAGAGACGGGGCATATCACTATGTTGCCCTGGCTGGTCTCAAACTACTGGCCTCAAGTGAATCTCTCACCTCGGCCTTCCAAAGCACTGGGATTACAGGTGTGAGCCACTGCACCCCGCCGACACTTTGGAAGGGTACTGTTTCTCCTTTTCTCCAAAATCACCATGACTTATTTTTTCTTAACTTACTCTGTTGGTTAGCAGTAAGTCACCAAGGCTAGCTCACACACTCAGGAAGAGGAAGATTAAGTTATACTTCCTAGAGGGAGGTGTATCCAAAGAATTCATAGTCATTTAAAACCATTAGTTCATTGGTCAAAACCTTTTTTTTTTTTTTTTTTGTTTGAGACAGAGTCTCGCTCTGGTGCCAGGCTGAAGTGCGGTGGCATGATCTTGGCACTGCAACCTCTGCCTCCCGGGTTCAAGCGACTCTCCTGCCTTGGCCTCCCTAGTAGCTGAAACTACAGGCACGCGCCACCATGCCCGGCTAATTTTTTGTATTTTTTAGTAGAGATGGTGTTTCACTGTTGGCCAGGGTGGTCTTGATCTCCTGACCTGTGATCTGCCTCGGCTTCCCAAAGTGCTGGAATTATAGCAGGTGTGAGCCACTGCACCTGGGCCAAAACCAATATTTAATAAATATTTTAGAGGTGGTACTTTGAGGCTATGCAGATACCCTGTTTCCCCTTTTAAGGTTTCATCAACTAATGTGAGCTTCCATGGGTGGATCTTCCTATAGAAATTATTACTATGGTATGTTAATGGTGATTTTCTATTTCACTCATTCTTTCTACATTTATTAATTAATTCTGTAAGAAAAAACTATTTTTCCCTTATCCAGGATCCATTTAAACATTATTCATTGTATTTGGTTATCAGTGTTTTTTATGTCCTTTTTTTTTTTGGTGGGGGGACGGGGAGGGCAGTGTCTTGCTCTGTCACCCTGGGTGGAGTACTGTGGTGCAATCTCAGCTCACTGCAATGTCCACCTCCTGAGTTCAAGTGATTCTTGTGCCTCCGGCTCCCAGGGAGCTGGGATTACAGGCGTGTACCACCATGCCTGGCTAATTTTTGTATTTTTAGTAGAGATGAGGTTTCACCATGTTGGCCAGGCTGGTCTCTAACTCCTGGTCTCAAGTGAACCGCCTACCTCAACCTCCCAAAGTGCTAGGATTTCAGGCTTGAACCAGTGTGCCCAACTTTCTGTTTCTTTTACTTATTTGTATCTTAGAAATGAGGTCTTGCTATGTTGCTCAGGCTGGATTCAAACTTCTGGGTTCAAGGGATCCACCCACCTCAGCCTCTCAAGTAGCTGGGACTGCGGGCTTGTGCCACCGCTCCCTTTTATTCAAGAACAGTCATCTGTTTTGTTTGTTTTAGGACAATAATTTTTTGAAGAGACTGAGTTGTCTTATAAAATGTCCCACATCTGGATTTGTGGAATTGTTTTATATGCCCGATATCCTATAAACTTAAATCTAATTTTCAGCTTGGTTAGATTTAGGTTAGACTTTTTTATGTAAATATTTTATAGGTGATACTGTGTAATTCATATTATATATATGCAGTGTCTCATTGGTTGTTGCCCATCTATAAAATAATGGAAAATTTTATTACTGGGTTATAGTGGTAACAGCCAAAGCTCTCATTTTTGAGGTAAGGTTTTCCCTTTGCAATGAATTAAGTAATCTATGTGATAACTCTGACACCTTGTGACTATTTCCACACCAGCCATTCACGTAGTAATTTAAGCATAGATTAAAGATCCTTCCCTGAATCAGTTGTTTCATTAGGGTTTACACATTGTTAATTTAATACTATCTTTCTACATTTATTAACTAGCATTCTTTTGTAAAGGAGAACTTTTCTAAACTAGAGCTATTAGATTACACTATTTAGGAGTTCCTACTTAATAGGATAAATGCTTAATTCTGTCTCTTTTTCAGAATAGAGACTTGGTGCAGTAATAATTCCCAATACTGGTAAATTGCTGTTGGGTAAATGTTGCTGTTACTTTCTCTTTTGAGTACCATTATTTTACCTAATCTTTAAATGTCATTTGTTATTGACTCAGCATTTTTTCCTTTGCCATCTTAACCTTTTCCGAAGGCTTCATGTTAAGTACTCAATATGTGTTTGTTGAATGGTAGATGGAAAGAAGAAACTGAATCCGCACTTTTTGAGCATGTATGAATATTTATTTTTCTGAGGAGAAAGTCCGTACCTTGTATCAAATTTTCTGAAGGGTACCTGAGAGACAAATGAGAAACTAACGTTTTGGGGAGACTGCATTCTCTGATTCCAGAACTGGTAAACCTCTAACTCTGTAACATGACTAGAGGTAAACTCATCTCAAAATCTCATTTTAAAAACTTATTTATAAACCCTTTTTGGCCGGGCACGGTGGCTCACGCCTATAATCTCAACACTTTGGG
The DNA here is from genome assembly GCF_047675955.1 of Chlorocebus sabaeus. Classification (NCBI taxonomy): domain Eukaryota; kingdom Metazoa; phylum Chordata; class Mammalia; order Primates; family Cercopithecidae; genus Chlorocebus; species Chlorocebus sabaeus. The sequence continues at coordinate 70,076,332 of NC_132917.1, read as the reverse complement.
AGGCCGAGGCAGGCGGATCACGAGGTCAGGAGATCAAGACCTTACTGGCTAACATAGTGAAACCCCATCTCTACTAAAAATACAAAAAATTAGCCGGGCATGGTGGCGGGTGCCTATAGTCCCAGCTACTCAGGAGGCTGAGGCAGGAGAATGGTGTAAACCTACAAGGCGGAGCTTGCAGTGAGCTGAGATCGCGCCACCGCACTCCAGCGTGGGTGACAGAGCGAGACTCCATCTCAAAAAAAAAAAAAAAAAAAACCCTTTATTTTATTTTTAGAGATAGAGTCTTGCTCTGTCACCTGGTGCAGTGACATAATCATAGCTCATTGCAGCCTCTTAACTCCTGGGTTCAAGTGATCTTCCCACCTCAGTGTCTGAAGTAGCTGGGACCATGCCATGGGACATAGTGCCACCATGTCTGGCTAATTTTTTATCATTTTTATTTTTTGTAGAGACGGGGGTGTCACTGTATTGACTGGGCTGATCTTGAGCTCCTGGACTAAAGTGATCTTCCCACCTTAGCCTCCAAAAGTGCTGGGATTACAGGTGTGAGCCACTACCCCTAGCCTAAGCCCTTTAAATGAAGATCATCACAGTCTTACGGCCTTGTAATGCACTATTTATATTTTTATTGATTACCAACTCATAATCTGTGATCTTTCTACTCCCTTTCACCCCTCTTCTACTGATAAATGGAAGGTTTCTCATCCCACTGTGAGCATTCAAAACAACTGATAATTTACCTATAACTTTTCAAAAATGTGTTCATTGCATAACCAAAGTCTACCTAAATTGAACAAATAAGGGAAATAATGTTAATTTAAAAATTGGGGGTGCCAGCCTAGCCTGGCCAATATGGTGAAACCCCATCTCTACCAAAAATATAAAAAAATTAGCTGGGTGTGGTGGCAGGTGCCTGTAGTCCCAGCTACTTGGGTGGCTGAGGCAGGAGAATCACTTGAACCTGGGAGGCGGAGGTTGCAGTGATCAGAGATCACGCCACTGCACTCCAGCCTGGGCAACAGAGCGAGACTTTGTTCAAAAAAAAAAAAAAAAATGGGAGAACATCAGTGTTCTTAGTAATATTAATACCATAGAAGTAGAAATAATTGCAGTGCTTCTTAGGTTTGATTGTATAAATTTTTTTTCTTTTTTTTTTTTTTGAGACGATACCTCGCTCTGTTGCCCAGGCTGGAGGGCAGTGGCATGGCACTATCTTGGCTCACTGCAAGCTCCGCCTCCTGGGTTCATACCACTCTCCTGCCTCAGCCTCCCAAATAGCTGGGACTACAGGTGCCCACCACCACTCCCGGCTAATTTTTTGTATTTTTACAGAGATGGGGTTTCACCGTGTTAGCCAGGATAGTCTCGATCTCCTGACCTCGTGATCTGCCCGCCTCAGCCTCCCACAGTGCTGGGATTACAGGCGTGAGCCACCGTAGCCAGCCTTCTTTTTTCTTTTTTAAGACAGTCTTGCTTCATTACCCAGGCTGGAGTGCAGTGGCATGATCTAGGCTTGTTGCAACCTCCCCCTCCTGGGTTCCAGCAATTCTCATGCCTCAGCCACTCCCAAGTAGCTGGGATTACAGGCGGGCACCACCATGCCTAGCTAATTTTTGTGTTTTTAGTAGAGAAGGGGTTTCACCATGTTGGCCAGGCTGGTCTCAAACTCCTGGCCTCAAGTGATCCACCTGCGTCAGCCTCCCAAAGTGCTGGGATTACAGGCGTGAGCCACTGCGCCCAGCCATTATTGTATAAGATATTTTATATAACTAACGATGATTCATTTGAGAAAGTTTATCTTCCTAAGGTAAGCCTGGAAACTTAGAAACAAGCAATAGGTTTAATTTGCAAAACCATGACTAAAACAGACATGCACATACTAGCTTCCCCTTCACTAGCAAGGTGTAACATATTTCTTTTCTTTTTTTTTTTTGAAACATAGTCTTACTCTGTTGCCCAGGCTGGTGTACAGTGGTGCAACCTCTGCTCACCCAGCCTCCGCCTCCTGGGTTCAAGTGATTCTCCTGCCTCAGCCTCCCAAGTAGCTGGGTTTGCAGACGTGCACCACCACGCCTGGCTAATTTTTGTGTTTTTCATAGAGACAGGGTTTCAATTTACCAGGCTGGTCTCAATTCCTGGCCTCAGGTGATTCTCCCACCTTGGCTTCCCAAAGTGCTGGGATTACAGGCATGAGCCACCACACCCAGCTAATATATTTTCAAATAACATACTTAACCTCTGTTTTCGAAGAGATTTTTAAGTGTTGGCAAGCTTTTTAAAGTCACTCCCAAATATTATAGTGTAAGGCAAAGATCTGCCTATTTCTCAAGTTTAATTTTTAATAAACAGCTTTAGAAACTGGTGGAGAATAAGCAAATTTAAAATGGTAAATCGAGGGCTGGGTACAATGCCTTATGCCTGTAATCTTTAAGATTACACTTTGGGAGGCTGAGGTGGGCAGATCACTCGAACCCAGGAGTTTGAGACCAGCTCAGCAACATGGTGAAACCCCTTCTTTACAGAAAATGTAAAAAAATTAGCCAGATATGATGGCACACGCCTGTGGTCCCAGCTACTTGGGTGAATGAGGTGGGAGAATCCCTTGAACCCAGGAGGTGGAAGTTGTAGTGAGCCGAGATTGCTCCGCTACACTCCAGTCTGGGCAACCCAGCAAGACCTTGTCTCAAAAAAAATAGATAAATTGAGGTAAATTGAGCTGGATGTGGTGGTTCCTGTAGTCTGTTATTCAGGAGGCCGAGGCAGGAGGTTTGCTTGAGGCCAGGAGTTTGAGAGCAGCCTGAGCAATATAGCCAGACCATTTCTCTTAAAAAAAAAAAAAAAAAAAAAAGGCCAAGTGCAGTGGCTCACACCTGTAATCCCAGCACTTTGGGAGGCTGAAGTGGGTGGATCACCTGAGGTCAGGAGTTGGAGACCAGCCTGACCAACATGGAGAAACCCTGTCTCTACTAAAAATATAAAATTAGCTGAGTGTAGTCGCACATGCCTGTAATCCCAGCTACTCGGGGAGGCTGAGGCAGGAGAATCACTTGAACCCTGGAGGTGGAGGTTGCGGTGAGCCGAGATCGCGCCGCTGCACTCTATCCTGGGCAACAAGAGCAAAACTCCATCTCAAAAAAAAAAAAGGTCAATTGTTTTTCTTTGTGTTTCAGATACGTCGGTAACCTTTCCAGAGATGTGACAGAAGCTCTAATTCTGCAACTCTTTAGCCAGATTGGACCTTGTAAAAACTGCAAAATGATTATGGATGTAAGGGTATTTTACTTAGTTAACTTTATTCTTTTTTTTTTTAAGATGTTGCTTAAAGCAATTGCTTGGAAGGAATTCTTAATTTACCATAGTCTAAATATAGTATAAATTCTTAGTTTACTGTAGTCTAAATATAGTCTTAGTTTACTATATTCTAAATTAATAGGGATTTGGATTTTAGTGAATTTGTAATGAACTTGTTTTGACAGCTGAATTTAATTTGTTTTACTAAATAATGGAAGATGAGAATAGAACTAGTTATTTGTAGATCAGATGGGAACTGTAAAAATGTGGGCTCTTTCAGGTGCATTGAGGCATCAGAAATATTTATATGTGGTGTCAATTGGTTGGCTAATAAATTCAGCTCTTACAATTAAATTGGGAAACAGGTTAAAAAATAACAGGCATTTGATACAGTGAAAGTATTTTTAACTTTATTTTTAAAGGTCATGATTCAAGTTTTTCTTGTATTTAGGCAATTCTTATTTATGAGACCTTAATGTATTAAAAAAAACACACACATTCAACTCATTCATCCAATTGGTGTTAACCCTGATTCATAATATGTATAAAAAGACATTTAGGGAACAGTTACCCTATTTCCCTGGAGTCTTTGTCTCCTGGGGAGGAAAAATACTTTCTTTTTTTTTTTTTTGAGACGGAGTTTTGCTCTTGTTGCCCAGGCTGGAGTGCAATGGCATGATCTTGGCTCACTACAACCTCCGCCTCCCAGGTTCAAGCAATTCTGTCTCAGCCTCCCAAGTAGCTCGGATTACAGGCATGTGCCACCACACCTGGCTAATTTTGTATTTTTAGTAGAGATGGGGTTTCTCCATGTTGGTCAGGCTGGTCTCAAACTCCCGACTTCAGGTGATCCACCTGTCTTGGCCTCCCAAAGTGCTGGGATTACAGGCATGAGCCACCGCACCCGGCCTAAATTTTTTAATGGGAAAGGCAATGTTAAAGAGAAATCCTTTTGTCCCATGGTCTCTCATTTCTGTAAACTTTTGGGTTTTTTGTTTGTTTGTTTGTTTGTCTTGAAAGACAGGGTCTTGGTAATAGCCACTGCACCCAGCCTGCTATAAACTTTCAGTTTTCTTTTCTCCAGAAAAGACAATGTATATGTGTATCTGTTACCTTCTTTCCTGTTGTATTCCAGCTAAACTTTTTTTTACTTGGTATTTTAAAAGTAATTATTTAGCCAGGTGCAGTGGCTCACACCTGAGACCACATCTCTAAAAAAAAAATTAAGTGAAAAGTATTAATTGTACTTGAAATAAAATTGTATATTCCTCTATTTTGGTAGCTTTCTAGTCTTTTGAATTAGTTTTTTATTTTAACAAATCTGTTTAGGAGGTTATGGAAAGAATTTTAAAATGGCCTATAATGTCATTTGGTATTTTGCACTATAGATTTAAAAATTGGAATTTTTTTCTGCTACTTTAATTTATAATTAAACATCCAGGTTCTACTTATCACATAGCCTCACCTACCTGGAACACCAGCAGAAAAGGGAAGATACTTTTTTTCTTTCTTTTTGAGATGAAATCTCGCTGTGTGCCCAGACTGGAATCCAGTGGCACAATCTCGGCTCACTGCAATGTCTGCCTCCTGGGTTCAAGTGAATCTCCTGCCTTAGCCTCCTGAGTAGCTGGGATTACAAGTGCACGCCACCACACCCAGCTAATTTTTGTATTTTTAGTAGAGTTGACGTTTCACCATTTTGGCCGGGCTGGTCTTGAACTCCTGACCTCAGGTGATCCGCCTGCCTCATCCTCCCAAAGTGCTGAGATTACAGGCATGAGCTACTGTGCCTGACAAAGGGAAGTGTTTTTTTTTTAGACGGAGTTTCACTCTTGTTGCCCAGGCTAGAGTGCAGTGGCACCATCTTGGCTCACTGCAGCCTCCACCTCCTGGGTTCAAGCGATTCTCCTGCCTCAGCCTCCCGAGTAGCTGGGATTACAGGCATGCACCACCACGCCCGGCTAATTTTGTATTTTTAGTAGAGACAGGGTTTCTCCATGTTGGTCAGGCTGGTCTTGAACTCCTGGACCTCAGGTGATCCACCCACCTTGGCCTCCCAAAGTGCTGGGATTACAGGTGTGAGCCATCATGCCTGGCCAGGAAGATAATTTTTTAAAGACTTCTGAACAAGGAAAAAATTGATGTCAGAAAGTTCACGTTCTAAAACCTATTGTAAAATTTTACTTACCAGAGAATCTCTTCAGTTTTCAGAGCCTATTTACCTGTATTTTAAAACAGGTTTAAGAAGGTTGGCTAAGATTTTCTGCTATTCAGCAAGCTAGTAGCAGCAAGGAGCTATGTACATTTGTAGCAGTAAAAAGTAACATGTAACAGGGAGGGGATAGAAAATCATAAAAAGCCGAAGTGAGACTTCAGAACCTAGGAGTTCAGTCAAACTTATCTGTGTAGCTTGAACAAATGGTTTTATGATGATGGGGTATTTATAGCTATATATCCAGTTAGGATACCTAGTCATTAATACTAAATTATAGTACTATAGTGTAACCTGTTGAAGAAAATAGCTACATATAAAAGCAGTGTGATTTTAAGTGTTTGTTTTTTTTTTTTTTACTTTTTAATTATTTTAGAGACAGGATCTTGCTGTGTTGCCCAGGCTGGATTCAAACTCCTGGGCGCAAGCATTCCTCCCACCTCAGCCTCCTAAAGTAGCTGTGACTACAGGAGCTCTCCACCAGGCCTAGCTGTTTACTGTTTGTTTTGTTTTGTTTTGTTTTGTTTTTTTGAGATGGAGTCTTGCTCTGTTGCCCAGGCTGGAGTGCAATGGTGTGGTCTCTGCTCACTGCAACCTCCACCTCCTGGGTTCAAGCAATTCTCCTGCCTCAGCCTCCCAAGTAGGTGGGATTACAGAAGCCTGCCACCACGCCTGGCGAATTTTTGTATTTTTTTTTTTGGTAGAGATGGGGTTTCACCATGTTGGCCAGGGTGGTCTCAAACTGCTGACCTCATGATCTGCCTGCCTTGGCCTCCCAAAGTGCTAGGATTATAGGCGTGAGCCACCTCACCTGGCCTACTTTTTAAATCTAAAATGTACTTGCGGAATGGACCATTCATTCTCCATGGCCTGATAACTTAGATGTATAAAACTTGGTTTAAGATTTTTTTTTTTTTTTTTTTTTTTACATAATTTTAAGGTAATGGGTGAATAAAGCTTAAAATTGGCTTTTGTGTTTCTTCTCCCACAGACAGCTGGAAATGATCCCTATTGTTTTGTGGAGTTTCATGAGCATCGTCATGCAGCCGCAGCATTAGCTGCTATGAATGGACGGAAGATAATGGGTAAGGTAAGCTGTCGTAATTAAAGAAGGTGACTTGCACTGACAAAATTTAAGTTACATATGATTTTGTTTACTTTTTGGAAACATTAAACACCTTTTTTTTTTTTTTTTTGAAACGGAAGTTTGCCCTTGTTGCCCAATCTGGAGTGCAGTGGCACAATCTCAGCTCACTGCAACCTCTGCCTCCCAGGTTCAAGTGATTCTCCTGCCTCAGCCTCCCTAGTAGTTGGGATTACAGGCGTGCACCAACACACCTGGCTAATTTTTTGTATTTTTAGTAGAAGCGGGGGTTCACCATGTTAGCCAGACTGGTCTCAAACTGCTCACCTTAGGTGATCTGCCTGCTTTGGCCTCCCAAAGTGTTGGGATTACAGGTGTGAGCCACCGCGCCTGGCTGAAACATTAAACACTTTATAGCAAAAGGTTATTCACATATAATATTAAAAAGGTGAGATAAAGCTTTTAGAGGCCAGAGGCCTGTGTTTATGTTAGTATTTTCTTTTCTTTTCTTTTTTTTTTTTTTTTGAGGCAGTCTCACTCTGTTGCCCAGTCTGGAGTGCAGAGGCTCTGCCTCCTGGGTTCACGCCATTCTGCTTTGGCCTCCCGAATAGCTGGGACTACAGGCACCTGCCACCACGCCCGGCTAATTTTTTGTATTTTTAGTAGAGACGGGATTTCATCTTGTTGGCCAAGATGGTCTTAATCGCCTGACCACATGATCTGTCTGTCTCGGCCTCATGGTGGCGTAAGCTACTGTGCCTGGCTTTTTTTTGAGATAGAATCTTGCTCTGTCACCCAGGCTGGAGTGCAGTGGCACAATCTTGGCTCACTGCAATGTCCGCCTCTTGGGTTCAAGCAGTTCTTCTGCTTTAGCCTCCTCCTGGATAGCTGGGATTACAGGCACCCACTATCACGCCTACCTAATTTTTGTATTTTTGTAGAGAGAGGGTTTCACTATGATGACCAGGTTGGTCTTGAACTCCTTACCTCAGGTGATCCACCTGTCTTGGCCTCCCAAAGTGCTGAGATTACAGGCATGAGCCAGCAGCCTATATTAGTATTTTCCATGGTGGCTTGTACATGGTAAATATCAAAATATTTGCTGAATAACTCAAGCTTGGATGCTAATGGAAAAGAATGAAAGGGAAAAAAATATGTATACTTTAGGTAAGAAAGGTTAATTGAATGTTAACAGACATATAAAGATTAGGATTGGTAAACATTATTTCCCTAAATGTAGGTCAGAAGATTAAGTATTGAAACTTGACCAGAGCTGGTATCTCCTTCAGTGTTTCATCTTAAACAGATATCTTCCTATCTTTTTATAGATGTAAATGTGATTTTGGGTTTTATTTTTGTGAAGTATAAATGTAGAAATTTTTTTTTAGGAAGTCAAAGTGAATTGGGCAACAACCCCCAGCAGTCAAAAGAAAGATACAAGCAGTAAGTATATTTTATGCTCTTTGAGCATTTGTTTTTATTATACCCAGTAGTTTTATTGTAAAGCCTATAAACATCATACATGTTTGCAGTAATGTTTTGATCGTTATCCTAAGATATGATTGAATGTGTTTGTGTTAATAAATTTAAGAACAAATCTAATCTTTGTCATCAGGTAGTACCGTTGTCAGCACACAGCGTTCACAAGGTAATTGTATCTTCTTAAACATAAAATGAAATCTCTTGAAAGGGTATTCACTAACCACCTGAGGTTTTTTTGTTTGATATTTGGGGGGGGGGGGTGGGAGGAGATATTATTTCTATTTGTCTCTCTAGCAATATTTTTCTCCTTTCTCGGTGTTGACCAAGTATAGCTTGTCTGCTACTTTGGTGCTAGTTCAAGCTTTCTGATCCCTTTGGTAGCAGCTGATGCCTTAGAACTACTTTCACCAACTAAGGGGCAAAATATACCCTCCTTTCTTGAGGTTGCCATCTGGGCTTCATACCCAGATCTTCCAAATGCTTGAGTTGCTCCTCAAATTTTGTTTCCCAAAGAGCATTCCAAAATGTTGTTTAAGGCCTGTCAAATATGGGTAATTTTTCTTTCCAAATATGCTTTGTCAAATTGATGTATGTGTCCATTTTAAAGTGTTGGTCCAACAATTTTGCATTTTTAAAGTGTTTCTTTTTTTGATAGTTGTCTTTTTTAAAAACTTCAGATATGGGATGGTTATTTCTCTCCAATGCTTTTTTAATGGTTCTGATATAAAGTGAAGGGATTACTGTTTTCATTCTGTTGCCTTCAGTCTTAGTTCACTTGCACATGGATTCACATAAACTGAATGGTGTAATGTCTGGGCAACCAAAACTGTTGGCTTTTGAGAAAACTGTCAAATACTTTAACATCAAACTGTTGCAATGCAAGGTATTTCTTTGATTGTTCTTCACAAAATATGGTTAAACCAAGTATATATCATGTAGCTAGCTTCAGTAAATTGTGTTAACTGAGGCAAATCTAGTCTACATAATTCACAGTACCACTATTTTGTTTTAATTTGTAAAGCCTTAATATAGTGGTAAACTGAATAAAAGTAAATAATTATTATTAGAATGGTAACTAAGTCATTAAATTTTTTTGCAGAACTGAAACTTGTATATTATTAGTTTATTTTCTTAGACCAGTATAATAATTGACTGTAAATAGAAATATAAATGTCACTTTACAGTTAGATGTATCACAGTCGTTTCAGGAGAATTTTTCCTATATTGTTACCTTGATTCATTGTTTAAAATTGATAGGATTTGTATAGATATAGGATAGTGTTTTATTTATACTTTATCATAAGTCATAATCATTTTAAGAATACTTTATTGGATAGATTTTAGTACTTTTTAAATTCTAAAGTTCTATTTTTCTTTTCACTTCCCCTTCCTTCCCCTTATAAGATCATTTCCATGTCTTTGTTGGTGATCTCAGTCCAGAAATTACAACTGAAGATATAAAAGCTGCTTTTGCACCATTTGGAAGAATATCGTAAGTAACAGAAGATAAATAAAATCCTTTTAATTAGAAACAATTATATGTAGACATAACTTGAAAATAATTGTGAATTTTGATAAAAGTGATAAAACATTAATTTTATCACTTGAATATAATGTATTACATTGTTTAGAGATCATTCAAGAAGTTAACAGCCAAAGATTGTTTTCCCATTGATGAATAAACCTTTGGTTTTCAATTATCTTAAAATCCTTTTTCAATTAGCATAGCTCTTAAGAGACAAATTTGCCATTGTACATTTTATAGTTTATTATATAGGTATCAAGCTAGCTTGGTGACAGTCTTTAGTAAAATTGTGCTGTAACTAGGAATTTAGATCTGTTGGGCACTTCTATGATACCATGCATTTTGTGTTAATATATTTTAACAAAAAGAAACCTTAACAATTCAACTTAAAAAGCAGTTGTTGAATATTATTTCCTAGATATTTATACCCTTTTAAAAAAACTGCTAACAATAATAGTGCCTTAATAATATTTTATGAAGCACTGCCTTGCCTACACTTGTTATTAATCATACATTTTAGGCCCTTATGAATAAATACCTTACTTAAGATAGCATTCATCATAGAAGAACTTTAAAATTTTGAAAAGCATGCCATATTAGAGTAAGAATAAACAAGTTGTTTGTAGTACTTTAGAGTAAATAGTTTAGAAAACTTCTTCAGGATTTCCAGTTGCTTTATTATTTTCCACCTAGAAGAATAGTAAAAAGGCAATGCTAGCTGTGGTTTGGTTTGAATAGACCAACAGCAGAGATGAGATGAGGAGACTGGAAAGTAAATGCCAGTAGTATTGGTGATTAATTTTGGGAGCTTTCATTTCAAGTATTACAGTTCGTTGATTAGGGGATGACAGTGCATGTTACCAAAGGATTACCAACTTTAAAGGTGGTCACAGAATTAGGGCTTATAAATGGACTTCTTTCAGATGAAATTTTTCTTTGTGAGACCTGATGAGGAAAATAAGTACAGCTTTCATTTCTTGATTGTCCCTCCTAATAATATCTTAGAGTTTCAATAATAATTAGCTTGCTTTTGAATATCTGGACTTAGACAGCCTTAGCCTTTGGCCTCTCAAGGGCTCTAAATCTCTATGCAAAATTTTGTGTTTTCATTTTGGTGTGGAAAATCTTTGTAAATTTTATCCTATTGTCAGAGTAGTCACAGGACCATAAAAGGATAAAGAAGCCTGATCTAGATCTTTGTTGCTGCTTCTCTAGAGAATCTTTTCAGAGAGAAATAAATATGAGTTGAATATTTTTCAAGGTTAACATTTTCTGAAACTTTAACAAGAAAAAAATTTTCTGACATTGTGAACAGATTAAGTAGCTATTTTATTAAATGCTTTGATTTTGACTGAGGTATTTTTTTGAAAACATGGGAATTTTAGTTTGGAATTAGGCAAAGCTTGTTTAACAGTTGGTGAGTTTAAGTGACCTTCAAATTTTAGCAATTTCAAATCATGGGTTATAAATGATTTACAAATCATGGGTTATAATTTTTTCTCTTAAATATATTTCTGTATCATATTTTTAGTTTGTAGATTTTCTTATGGTCCCATGATTATTGGTGTATGCTTTTTTTTTCTTGGTAAGACCTTTAAGTTTCATGATTTTCAATTGAGATAATGTATAATGTTTGAGTTTTAGGCTATATAAGGAGTTAGCTTTCCTACATTTAAAGGAATCATTTGGCAGTCAGTAGCATATTTTCCTGATTTTTTGTTTTTAAAGGAGATAAGTTGATGACTATATATTGAAGGGTCCTCATGATATTCTCTAGAAAGTGCAAATATCAGTGCTTGATTTATAGATGTGTAATAAACAGTGGTCTGTAAAAGCATTTAGTATAAAAAATATGGTGCTTTCCCTTATATACAGCCTATAAACTCTTCCTGTTCCTTGAGTTTAAGGGTAGACTAACAAATTACAGTATAGAAGAGAGTCAGCTACCAAATTAAATGCATGCGTACCATACAGATAGTTTATTAAGTATTTTTACTTATTGAGCATTGACTTACATTAGTTTTCCCTTTTCACCACCATGTCTTTGTCATTTTGACCCTGAACACTTAATAAATCACTCAGATTGATCTAAAATATGCTTATGTATACTTTAATAGAAAATTATATTGCATGGCTTTCTGACTTGGGTTTTTGTTATAAAAGTGCCTGTTTTGTTCATGTGTCCTGAGAGAGCAAGCATTGTGACATACCTGACTAACTTAAAAGCAGATTGCCTGTGAAGCACAATTTGAGTCCAATTTTTTGAGGTATGGAGTTTTAGCTATCATGGCTGGGTTTTTACTCAATCTCAAATAATAGGGCTCTGGTTATTTTGCAGAGTGTCTCTGAAGAATGGACAGAATTGCCCTGGCTAACTACAAGCTACGGTTCACAGTGGATAAATGTTGGCGTGCTTTTTTACTTTCTGACTTTTTAAAATTTTGCTTTTATATCTTGTAGTTCCAATCAATTTTATATGAATGCTATTTTAAAATTCAGTGTAAAATCTTTTCTTGTCTAGCTTAAAACGTGTGTGTGTCTAGTATTTTTCTTCAATGATTTAACATTTCTGAAAATGTCAAGTTCTCAAAATTTAGACAAAAAGGGGGGTATAAATTGATCTGAAAAAATGAAATAGTTTAATTAGTTTAGGGAATATACAACTTTTTCATTCTTTTGGTTTCCAGTTTTCTTTTTTTTTTTTTTTCAATGATTAGGTAGAATATAGTGTCAAATAAGTTATAAATTGCATGGTTAAAGAAAGCCATTCATCTAATGTCCTGTGAACTTTATAAGTGGTTAAGTAGTTCATGTGAGTAGCTGCTTTCACCATGCTTAATATTTAAAAGTTTAAAAAGTGTTTTGAAGAGAGAGGCAATTTCTGTACAATATAAATATACGTATATACTTAAGTTATTGATTTGCATGTCTATAAAATTAAGCCTCATTTCCTAATACATGATAAATTTTGTAGAATAAAAGGTGAATTTGCATTAAAGGTTCACTTTAATGAAGGCGAAACATGAGAATGAGATGTGTGTGAAATTCTCATTTGATATCCAGAGGACAGTTTGCAAACCTAAATTTCTGATTGTTTCTGATTTCAGAGATGCCCGAGTGGTAAAAGACATGGCAACAGGAAAGTCTAAGGGATATGGCTTTGTCTCCTTTTTCAACAAATGGGTGAGCTCAATCAGAAGTGCATGGACAATGCTTAAAGAGTAAAGAATGGAAGCGCTCAGTTTTAATTATTAATCTTTTTTAATCTGTTGTTTACCCTCACTAGAAGATATCTTCTTCTGTTTTGTCTATTTAACATTTATTGGCACCTGAGTACTGGCATGCAGAGTACTGATGTTTTCAGAATATAGACAGTAAAGTTGTTTAAATTATCAGCCAAAGGTAGATGTTGAAAATCTCATTTATGGATTTAATTCATTATCTCCCTAGTTTATATTCCCATGGTAGTTTAGAAGTAGCTAATAAAATACCGTGAGGAGGCCAGGCGCGGTGGCTCACATCTGTAATCCCAGCACTTTGGGAGACAGAGGTGGGTGGATCACCTGAGGTCAGGACTTTGAGACCAGCCTGGTCAATATGGTGAAACTCTGCCTCTACTAAAACTACAAAAATTATCCGAGTGTGGTAGCGGGCGCCTCTAGTCCCAGCTACTCAGGAAGCTGAGGCTGGAGGATCACTTGAACCCAGGAGGCAGAGGTTGCAGTGAGCTGAGATCATGCCACAGCACAGCCTGGGTGACAGAGTGAGACCCTGTCTCAAAAAATAAGTAAATAAAATAAAATACTGTGATGGGTAGGAACTTTTTAAAAAATTATATATTACCCGGGTACAGTGGTTTATGCCTATAACCTCAGCACTTTGGGAGGCTGAGGAGTTTGAGATAAACCCTGGCAATATAGTGAGACCCTATCTCTACAAAATATATATATTTTTTTATTTTACTTTACTTTATTTAATTTATTTATTTATTTATTTATTTATTTATTTATTTATTTATTTCGGAAATTCCGAAAATTCAGCCGAGCCCAGTGGCTCACGCCTATAATCCCAGCACTTTGGGAGGCCAAGGTGGGTGGATCATTTGAGGTCAGGAGTTCAAGACCAACCTGGACAACATGGCAAAACCCCATCTCTACAAAAAATTAGCCAGGCATGGCGACGCATGCCTGTAGTCCCAGCTACTTGCGGGGCTGAGGCGGGAGGATCACTTAAACCCAGGAGGTCAAAGCTGCAGTGAGTCGTGATAAAGCCACTGCACTCCAGGCTGGGTGATAAAGTGAGACCCTGTCTCAAGAAAAAAAAGAACAGTTGAAAATGGTAAAGTATATTGAGAGGTGAAAACAATACAAGGTCAATCATGTACATGTCCTATCTACCAAAGGTTTTTTTTTTTTTTTTTCCTGTAGGATGAGAAAATAAAATTAAGAGAATTTATTTGGTTCTGAAAATTTTACTATTAATCATAGCATAATATTTTAGAAACGTAGAAAAATACTTTCTATAATGAATTAATAGCCATGATTAATTTGAGTTCCTTAGAGGATTGATTCATAGGTTTTAGGATGTTTTAGTGCAACTTAGGAAAATAAATTGGGGGTTTGGTGGGCTAGGAACTCGTTTTTCACATTTTCAAGATTGTGGACTATAGGGTTCTGCTATATAAAAATCACTATTGAATGTGTATGTTGTATGAACTAGAGTCAAATAGCAAAGGATGTCTATTGATACCTGTGTATGACCTCTGGAGTTAGCCAGAGGTGTATACAAATTCTGACAACCATTTTAAAACAGATGTAACTTTGAGTAAATAATATAATCTTCTATAAAATCTTCTATAAATTTCAACTTACGTAAAATTTGTGATATATGCTTGGCTGTGTTATGCAGTGCTACAGCCCTGATTGCAGTTACCCCCAGCCTCTCATCCTGTGTTCTACATGCTAGGAAAACCACAATACTGATTGAGCTTAGCTTCTCTGCCTACCCCAAAATAACTGAATGTTGCTGGAAAAAAACTGAGTTCAAGTGGTTTTGCTCTTAATTTAATGGTCACACACTTTAGATGAGTACAGAGTACTGTCTTGGCAAACATGTTTCTCATCTTTCAACCACCAAATTTACATAAAATTCATCCACCTTCCCATTCTTCCTCCTATTGTAGTACAGGAAAGGTCCTTCCTGTCAAAGGCAAAATCACTTATGATTGTGTCCCCACCTCTCTTGCCTTTTCAAGGACTTTGAGCTTATGCTGCCACTGCTTCATTTTTTTTTTTTTTTTAAACAGCAGCTTTATTGAGATATAATTCAAGTATACAGTGTGGTCAGGTGCAGTGGCTCACACCTATAATCCCAGTACTTTGGGAGACTAAGGCAGGCAGATTACTTGAGCCCAAGAGTTTGAGAGCAGCCTAGGCAAAATGGCAAAACACCTTCTCTACAAAAAATGAGCCAGACATGGTGGTGCACACCTGTAGTCCCAGTTACTTGAGAAGCATAGGTGGGGGATCACCTGACCCCAGGAAGTTGAGGATCCAGTGAGCTGAGATTGCGCCACTGCACTCCAGCCTGGGCGACAGACAGAGACCCTGTCTCAAAAAAAAAAAAAAAAAAAAAAAAATTATTTTTTTAAAAATATACAATTAAGTGGTTTCTAGGTAATTCACAGAACTGTGCAACTATCACCAAAATAAATTTTAGAATATTTTTACCACCCCAAAAAGAAGCTACATGACTCATTAGCAGTCACTATCCTTTTCCTTTCATGCCCCTCCTGCCAGCCCTGAACAATTGTCAGTCTACTTTCTGTCTCTAGATTTCCCTGTTCTCAACATTTCCTATAAATGGAATCATAATATGTGCTGTTCTTGTTGTTACTACTATCCTGTGTCATCACTCTATTCCTTCGCTACTGGATCATTCTCATCAATCAAAAAACACCTAGGATCTCTCTCTCTCTCTTTTTTTTTTTTTTTGGACAGAGTCTCACTCTGTCACTCAGGCTGGAGTGCAGTGGTGTGATCATAGCTCACTGCATCTTTGAACTCCTGGGTGCAAGCCATCCTCCTGCCTCAGCCTCTGGAGTAGCTGGGAACACAGGTGTATACCACCATGCCCAGCTAATTTTTTTTTGTAAAAAAAGTCCTGGCTCAATGGCTCACACCTGTAATCCCAGCACTTTGGGAGGCCGAGGTGAGCAACTCATGAGGTCAGGAGTTCAAGACCAGCCTGACCAACATGGTGAAACCCTATCTCTACTAAAAACAGAAAAATTAGCCAGGCATGTTGGCATGCGCCTGTAATCCCAGCTGCTTAGGAGGCTGAGGCAGGAGAATCGCTTGAACCCAAAAGGCAGAGGTTGCAGTGAGCCGAGATTATGCCACAGCACTCCAGCCCGGGCGACAGAGCGAGACTCCATCTCAAAAAAAAAAAAACACACATTTTTTTTTTGTAGTAACAGTCTCCCGTTGTCGCCCAGGCTGTCCTCGAACTCCTGGCTTCCACCAGTTCCCCCCACCTCGGCCTCCCAAAGTGGTGGGGTTATAGGCATGAGGCACCGTTCCCGGCCATCTAGGATCTCTTAATCAAAACCACTGTTTATCTTCACATCCCTTCCCTACCTATATCCCCATTTCTTGGCTATAATTCTCAAGAGTTGTTTGCATATGCTTCCCTTTTATCTCCCATTCACAACCATCAACATAGATACATCTATGTTTTTTCTCCACTTTTTTGAGTGAGTGGTTTTATTTTTTTCCTGAGGAGCTGTATCAAAGTATCATAAACTGGATGACTTAGAGCAACAAAAATTTATTTTCTCAATGTTTTGGAGGCATGAAATTCACAATTAAGGTGTCAGCATGTCCATGCTCTCTTGAAGGCTCTGTGGAAGAATCCTTTGTTGCTTCTTCCAGGCTTCTGGTGGTTGCTGGTAATCCTTGGCATTCGTTGGCTTGTAGCTATATAACTCCAATCTCTGCCTTCATCTTCACATGACCATCTTCTCTTGTGTATCCATATAATATCTTTTTTTTTTTTTTTTTTTTTTCTTTTGAGACAGGGCCTCACTCTGTCTGTCACCCAGGCTGGAGTGTGGTGGCACAATCACAACTCACTGCAGCCTCAACCTCCCAGGCTTAGGTGATCTTCCCATCTCAACCTCCTAAGTAGCTGGGACACCAGGTGTGCACCACCATGCCCAGCTAATTTTTCTATGTTTTGTAGAGATAGGATTTCGTCATGTTGTCCAGGCTGGTCTTGAACTCCTGGGCTCAAGTGATCCACCTGCCTCAGCCTCCCAAAGTGCTGGGATTATAGGTGTGAGCCACCATGCCCAGTCTAATCTTTACTTTTTATAAGGACTTGGATTTGGGGCCCACCTTAATCCAATATAACCTCATCTTAATTACTTCTGCAAAGACCCTGTTTCCAAATAAGGCCACATTTCACAGATACCAGGGTGTAGGACTTCATATCATTTTGAGGGACACAATTCAACACATAACATTAGTTAAGCACCTCATGGAGTTCGGACAGGTTAGTATGATAATTGTTTCTTTTTAAGAATGTACATTTCCTGCCAGGCACAGTGGCTCATGCCTGTAATAACAGAACTTTGGGAGGCCAAGGCAGGAGGACTGCTTGATCCCAGGAGTTAGAGACCAACCAGCCTGGGCAACATAGCAATACCCTGTCTCCATTAAATTAAAAAAAAAAAAAAGCCTGGTAATCTAGTATGTGGACACCGAATCCCCTCCCATTGCCTGTTGCAACCAGTAAAGGCCGTTCTTATCATAGTAAAAAAAATAGCCAGCCGTGTCGGTGCATGCTTATAGTCCTAGCTACTAGGAGGCTAAGGTGGGAGTATCACTTGAGCCCAAGGAGTTCAAGGCTACAATAAGCTATGATCATGCCTAGATGACAGAATAAGACCCTGTTTAATTTTTTTTTTAAAGAGTTTTTTTTCGTATCTCAAGAAAGGCCTTGAATTTGCCTGTTCCTTCAGTAGTAGGTTAAACTTACCTTTGATGTGTGCACACAAAAGTTATACCCCATTTACTTTTTAGTCTACTCTAAGCTGGTTTCACTCTCACTTTCTACCAATGCTAGTGTATTTTCAAGGTCACCTCTTAACCTCTGTTTTCTTGGCTCCCTTGACCATACACGTTTGTGGCTTCTTTCTTCATCACTGGCTACTCCTCCCTAGTCACCTTAGCTAGTGATTATTCCTTTACCCATTTTTCAAGTTTTGCTGTTTTTAAGGGCTCTATCCTAGGCTCTTTCTCTAGTCTGCATGAATTTTGTGTCTTCAGTCTACTTCTCTGTGTTCCACACTGACTAACAAATGGTCTTCATTTATATGTCTCACAGGCATCTCAAAGTTTTTTCTTAATGGAGCTTTTTGATTCTTCCTCAGACCTGTTCCCCTTTTCTTTACTAGTCTTTCTCCCCATTTCAATAAATGCTGTCTTTCCAATTTCTCTAGAGGAACCTAAGAGTTATCTTCGATTTCTCTCCTTTTGCTTGTGGTGTCCCCTCCAGCCCCCATTATTTTGGCCCTGAGTTTAGGTTACATTCACTGTTACTGCAATGCTGCTGGCCACCAACACTTTTTAAAAATCTAGAATATTGCACAAGTTTCATAAAGTATCTTTATCCCCTTACTACCCATTACCTGAAGCCATTCTCCTCTTAGCACTAAGAGTGGCCTTCTTAAAACATAGGTCATGATGATTCCTTGCTTAAAATCTTTCAGTTTCATTCTCTGACATTCTTTTTTGCTCACTAGATTCCACGAAACTAGTCTTTCACATGCTTCTTTCAGATACATACCAAACTCCTCGAGCCTTAACACACTTTGCAATAGTTCTCTCTCCACTGGGGCTTTCTTCTCCATTGTTTTGACTTGGCTATCTCCTATTGCTCTCAGGCTCAATTTAAATGTCGTTTCAGAAAGACCTTTCTTATTTATCCTGTCTGTAGTAGATCCTTGTGCCCATATTCTCATATCTCAACCTTTTGTTTCTGTCATAGGTCTTACCACAATTTGTAATTGCTTTATTTGTTCCCCACAAAAGAATGTAAGAGACCATATATGCTTGTTTACCAGTGTGTCCCTAGCTCTTAACTGTGTGCCTGGAACATAACTGTTCAATATTTATTTGTTGGATGAACGAGAAACCAAATATTGTTAACAAGCTTGTTAGATTGTTTAAAGTAAGATTTTCTTCTATAATAGTCTGAGTTGCATGAACTTTATGATATCTACTTCATTAGGGCTTTTGGACTCAGGACCTTTTCAGATGATTAACGTTCCCACAGTTTAATATTCAAATAAGAGAAGAATAATTTAAAAGCACCATTGGGTTGAGCACGCTGGCTTATGCCTGTAATCCTAGCACTTTGGGAAGCTGAGGTGGACGGATCACTTGAGATCAGAAGTTCGAGACCAGGGCCGGGCACAGTGGCTCACTCCTGTAATCCCAGCACTTTGGGAGGCCGAGGTGGGAGGATCACGAGGTCGAGACCATCCTGGCTAACACGGTGAAACCCCATCTCTACTAAAAATACAAAAAATTAGCTGGGCATGGTGGCGGGCGCCTGTAGTCCCAGCTACTTGGGAGACTGAGACAAGAGAATGGCATGAACCCGGGAGGCGGAGCTTGCAGCGAGCCGAGATTGCACCACTGCCCTCCAGCCTGGGCCACAGAGCGAGACTTTAAAAAAAAAAAAAGAAGTTCAAGACCAGCCTGGCCAATATGGCAAAACCCCATCTCTACTACAAATACAAAAATTAGCCAGGCATAGTGGCGGATGCCTGTAATCCCAGCTACTCAGGAGGCTGAGGCAGGAGAATCACTTGAACCCAGTTGGCAGAGGTTGCAGTGAGCCAAGATCAGCCTGGGTGAGAGAGTGAGACTCCATCTCAAAAAGTAAATAAAATAAATAATTTAAAAATATGAAAAACACCACTGCATTTTAGGAAAGCTATCATATATTGTGTATTTTGTAAAGCATTTTCACTTAAACATTTGTGAAAAGCACCAAGTTTTCTCTACTGCTAAAAGTTGTTTAACATCAACTAATAGTGACTTCTTTATTGTTTCTAATGTGCGGAACAGGATGCTGAAAACGCCATTCAACAGATGGGTGGCCAGTGGCTTGGTGGAAGACAAATCAGAACTAACTGGGCAACCCGAAAGCCTCCCGCTCCAAAGAGTACATATGAGTGTAGGTGTATTGGAGAAGAAAAGGAAATGTGGAATTTTGGAGAAAAATACACTAGATTTTAAATGTTAGAGCTGTTCCCGGAGACTTATTGCAGAAATAGATGAGAAGCAAATCAAGACTACTGTTCAAAAATGTACTTAGTTTTCATTTTTGTAATTATAAATGATATTATTTCTAATGTCAAGTCTCCTATTAAGTAGAAAATACTGGGTAATTTTTTAGACATTCGTGGGGGAGGTTTAATCCTGAACTGAAGTATAATATGTATAATATAAGCATTTTGATCAAGGTTAATGTTACCTTTACAGTAGTGTAGTGAATATTGCTTTTCTCTTTCTGTACATTTTATTTAATGAATTAAAGACATAAACCTTTTCTCTCACCAGCAAATACCAAACAGCTATCATATGATGAGGTTGTAAATCAATCTAGTCCAAGCAACTGTACTGTATACTGTGGAGGTGTTACTTCTGGGCTAACAGGTATGGGAGCCTTCCCTGGGTGGCATTAATTTTTAAAGTGCAAAGCTTAATATTTGTAGGATTTTTATATAACTTAGTGTGATTTTTGTTTTTTTGTCTAACAGAACAACTAATGCGTCAGACTTTTTCACCATTTGGACAAATAATGGAAATTCGAGTCTTTCCAGATAAAGGATATTCATTTGTTCGGTAGGGATGGTTTTTTAAAAAAAACTTTTTTCTTGGTAATGTAACTGGAAAACCAGAAAATAAATAAAAATAAAAAATAAACTTTTTCCTCTGAAATATTTTTTGGATATTTACCTTGT
Organism: Chlorocebus sabaeus; assembly: GCF_047675955.1. Classification (NCBI taxonomy): domain Eukaryota; kingdom Metazoa; phylum Chordata; class Mammalia; order Primates; family Cercopithecidae; genus Chlorocebus; species Chlorocebus sabaeus. Next base: position 70,055,697 of record NC_132917.1, on the reverse strand, counting down.
TTTCTTAAAAATTTACCTTGGTTATAAAGAAGTTGAAATTTCGGCCAGGTGCGGTGGCTCATGCCTGTATTCCCAGCACTTTGGGAGGCCGAGACGGGTGGCTCACCGTCATGAGTTTGAGACCAGCCCGGCCAACATAGTGAAACCCCTTCTCTACTAAAAATACAAAAATACAAAAATTAGCCGGGCGTGGTGGCACATGCCTGTAATCACAGCTACTCGGGAGGCTGAGGCAGGAGAATCATTTGAACCCAGGAGGTGGAGGTTGCAGTGAGCCGAGATAACAATCACTGCACTCCAGCATGGGCAACAGAGCCAGACTCCATCTCAAAAAAAAAAATTGAAATTTCTCTAGCATCTAGCATATTTGCCTCTGTGATTTTATAGCCCCCTCCCTAACACAAGGCCAGTGAAACACACATTCTCAATTAACACACATTTCCCCAGAACTACAAGATCTTTGAAAAAAATAGCAAAGAAAATACACCATGTTATGCAAACTTTTACCTCAGACTCACCTTGATTTTTAAAAATTGGTTTTATTCATAAATATTTAAAAGAATTTGTATTGGTGATTCTTAATATTGTTTTCAATAGGTTCAATTCCCATGAAAGTGCAGCACATGCAATTGTTTCTGTTAATGGTACTACCATTGAAGGTCATGTTGTGAAATGCTATTGGGGCAAAGAAACTCTTGATATGATAAATCCCGTGCAACAGGTGAGAGGGTTCTTAACTTTGAGAAGTAATTGTTGGGCTAATAATGTTATTTTAAAGTGAAGATTGTTGCTAATCCTTGTTAATAAGTTTCTAGCTAAAATGATAGTATATAAGGGCTCTTCCTACATGTATTATAGTTCCAGAATGGTGTTTCATGGATTGCAGTGGTGACATGATGAATGTGACCGCCTCAGTTGACTCATGCTCATACAGTGGATTTTAAAATGCTCCGAGAAACCTAAAAGGGTATTAAATCTTTTTTTAATACTTGGTAGATTTATTCACATACTATTTGGAGAACTCACAAGCATGCTTGACTCAACTGAAACAAAAATAAAGCTGTAAATATAGTTAGGGCCTTGGCATTTTTCTTCCAGATTTTGCTGCCTTTTTTTTTTTTCCAGGCAGCTTTAGTGGTTCAGACTTCATTCCACAAAGATTTCTATGAGGAAACTGTAAATGGAGCACAGAGATGGGAGTAAGCAAATCCTAAACTATATAAGTTTCTTAAGTAAGCTGAATATAGAAATAACTAATCACATCTTCCCTATCTAAAGGAAACAATCGTGGATAGTATACCAAACACTTAAACATTCTACTATGTTTAACATTTATTACTAGGGTATCAACTGATGCCTTCCAAAAACTATGCCATTCAGAGTATCATGTAGAGTTACAGCAGTATAACCTAAGTTTGTTTTGTTTTGTTTTGTTTTTTAGCCGTCAACTCTTGTTTATCCTGTCATTTTAATTGTAATGATGGCCCTGTGTGTTTTTGCTAAGAATTTGTGGTATCAACATATTAAGATTGTATATTTACAGTTAACTTCAAGTAATACTAAATTTTATTTAATAGCAGAATCAAATTGGATATCCACAACCTTATGGCCAGTGGGGTCAGTGGTATGGAAATGCACAACAAATTGGCCAGTATATGCCTAATGGTTGGCAAGTTCCTGCATATGGAATGTATGGCCAGGCATGGAACCAGCAAGGATTTAAGTAAGCATATCTGATCTCTTCCTTTACTAACCTTTGAAAATGTCTAAAAATATTTTAAGTAGGAAGAAATTTTAAGGATTAGTGGATAATAGGGCCTCTTATATAAAGCGTAACTATAGCCTTCAAAGAACTTAATTGTTTTTTAGTAAGAAAATAAGAGCTTAATAGTTGTTAAGGTTTTCACATGACTAATGGTAACTTAGTCATTCTTATATACACTGACTTTGATGCTAGTTGTTGTATTCATTATGCTTTTTTCTGTGCAAAGGGTTTTTTCATGCATTGTTATATTGCAAGCTTCCTTATACACCCTAAATTACATTATTTTACTTACATTTCTGAAAAACACACTGAAAATAAAAATACTTGGGAGGTTAAAAAGGAATGTAGTGGGCCGGGCGTGGTGGTTCATGCCTGCAATCCCAGCATTTTGGGAGGCTGAAGTAGGCAGATCACTTGAGGCTAGGAGTTTGAGACCAGCCTGGCCAGTATGGTGAAACCCCACCTCTGCTAAAAATTCAAAAATTAGCCAGGTGTAGTGGTGCACACTACTAATAGGTTCCAGCTATTTGGGAGGCTGAGGCAGGAGAATCACTTCAACCTGGGAGGTGGAGGTTGCAGTGAGCTGAGACCATGCCACTGCACTCCAGCCTGGGCAACAGAGCAAGACTCTGTCTCCAAAAAAAAAGAATTTTGTGGTGGGAATTTTGTGGTTGGGCACGGTGGCTCATGCCTGTAATCCTAGCACTTTGGAAGGCCAGGGCAGGTGGATCACTTGAGTCCAGGAGTTTAAGATCAGCCTGGGCAACATGGCGAAATCTCATCTCTACAAAAAGTACAAAAAAAAATTAGCCAGGCATGGTGGTACGTGCCTATAATCCCAGCTGTTCAGGAGACTGAGGTGGGAGAATCGCTTGAGCCTGGGGAGATGTAGGTTGCAGTGAGCTGAGATCATATCACTGTACTCCAGCCTGGGTGACAGAATGAAAACCTGTTTCAAAAAAGAAAAAAAAAGAAAAAATCTTGCAATGTTATGAATTTTTATGAGCTTATATTTGTTAATAATTGTTTTGATTTCTTCTTTGAGTAGTATAATGTTAGTTCTTTTTTCATTGTGGGGAACCTACCTGACTCAGGTAGTGGCTTCCTCAGCAAATATGTTTAACCAAGATACAGAGATGAGATGGACAGTTTTCTTTTCCGAGAATGGGGTTAAGTTTTTCTGTGTTCAGGGGAGATGAATGTTGATAACTTCAGGGTATTTTCTTAGCTTTAATTTCTTTTTTTTTTTTTTTTTTTTTTTTTTTTGAGATGGAGTCTGGCTCTGTCGCCCAGGCTGGAGTACAGTGGCCGGATCTCAGCTCACTGCAAGCTCCGCCTCCCGGGTTTACGCCATTCTCCTGCCTCAGCCTCCGGAGTAGCTGGGACTACAGGCGCCCGCCACCTCGCCCAGCTAGTTTTTTGTACTTTTTAGTAGAGACGGGGTTTCACCGTGTTAGCCAGGATGGTCTCGATCTCCTGACCTCGTGATCCGCCCGTCTCGGCCTCCCAAAGTGCTGGGATTACAGGCTTGAGCCACCGTGCCTGGCTCTTAGCTTTAATTTCTTTTTTTTTTTTTTTTTTTTTTTGAGACAGAGTCTCGCTCTGTCGCCCGGGCTGGAGTGCAGTGGCCGGATCTCAGCTCACTGCAAGCTCCGCCTCCCGAGTTCACGCCATTCTCCTGCCTCAGCCTCCCGAGTAGCTGGGACTACAGGCGCCCGCCACCTCACCCGGCTAGTTTTTTGTATTTTGTTAGTAGAGACGGGGTTTCACCGTGTACCTCGTGATCCGCCCGTCTCGGCCTCCCAAAGTGCTGGGATTACAGGCTTGAGCCACCGCGCCCGGCCAGCTTTAATTTCTAACAAAAGCAAACTGTCCAAAAAAACATACAGGGATGCTTGTTTTTAAGAGAAAAAAAACTTTAGTAAAAGCTTTCGTTTTCCCTGGCGTAAGTTATTCTATTTGGGTTTAAGAAAAAGTATGTTTCCCATTTCCCATATTTGTTATTTGTTCTTGCCAATACTTTATTTTAATCAGTGGATTTCCTCTCCCCTCTGCTTCTTTCACATTCTCCACCAGTCAGACACAGTCTTCTGCACCATGGATGGGACCAAATTATGGAGTGCAACCGCCTCAAGGGCAAAATGGCAGCATGTTGCCCAGTCAGCCTTCTGGGTATCGAGTGGCAGGGTATGAAACCCAGTGAAAAAGGACTCCAGAATCTAAAGCCAGTGGCTTGAGGCTACAGGGAGTGTAGTAAAGCCGTTGTTTACTTAAAGATTTATCAAATCAGTCAGTGCAAATGTCAGATACAATGTATTTATTTAAAAGATTCATTTTTAATCATGAAATTACTTATCATCCACATTGTTTTAAAAAGAAACAAGATGCTGGATGTCTGCCAATTTTTGCCTTCATTACCTTTTTTGATAAAGTTTCTCAGATCCTTGTTTCAAACACAAATGCAGGGATTGCTGCCACTTTTTAACTATTAAGAGGCAGAAAATTGCACAATATTGAACTTTTTTCCACTAAAGTAGTGTGCAGTTATAGTTTGCATTCCTGATATGATTTAAAACATGTAATATAAAGATGTTAAAAAAAAAAAACTGTGCAGAGTCCAGAAGTTCTCTGTCATCTTCAGCTTGTGCACAATTCTGTTTTAGGTTAAAAAAAAAAAAGGCATTGTTTGAGCTGTCCCATCTCCACTGTTATCCCTTTGTGGTTTTTTAATATAAATTATTAGTTTATGTCATTTTTGTATCTACATCTTTTTTCACAAATTTGTCTTGCCTTATTAAACTTCTGTAAAATATACTTAAATGGAAAAAATGATGTTCATTTAAATTGAAAACTTTTCTCAGATGGATTGATAATTGCATTCATCTTGTGTTTTATATGAGAAGGTGCCTCAAGAATTCCCTGTTGGATTTGTTTAAAAGAATTTTTATCTTCTGTGATAAACTTTGCTGTGTACCAGGAACTATAAAAACAAAAACTTGTTACTAAAGAAAATATCTGAAATGTGATAAGTTCTTATGTCATGTTAATTTCATGTGTCAACTTCAACATTTACATGTATTATTATGTAAAATGTTTTAGCAATTTAATATTTTGCACAGTTAGCAAACTTTGTATGTCATTTCCTTCAAGGTATCATGCAGAGTTTACATGAAATTTATAAGGTTTTAAGTTGTTTGCATGTAAACATCAAATACATACTTTGGTAGTCTTTGAATACAAAGTCATCTGCTCTTGTTTTTCAAGAATTTTGAGACACAAAGTTGTATGTAAAGGAATATATTTGCTGTTTTATAGGTAGATTTGCTCAAAAAGAGTGAATCAACTTAACATGTACAAATGATAGCTGTGAAACTGTAGAATATCTATGTGTCAGGCTTGGAGTTCATTGTGACCTCCAAATTTTGCCTGAAGGACCAGCTGGGCAAAGCATTTTTTAAATGTTCAGAGGCCAAAAGATAAACAAAAAAAAAAAACTTAAAATCCTACCTCTTTAAACAGCCTTCAAATAAGAATCCTCAGTGCAATCATTATTTTGATTCTTTTGGTACCTGTTTTCCTGGAGTTCCCAATTTTATTATTTTGGAGTGGCTCCAAGCATTAAGAGGTTTAATCTTTGATGGCATTGTTCTAGTTTTGAAATTTCTATTGTATTTCAGAGTCTCTTAGAAAACTTGTGTGGGAAGTTTCATTTTGTTTTTGGTGAAGGTCACAAACCTCCTTCTTCCTTGACTCAGAGAGGAAAGGTCCCAGTATATATATTTGAATGGTCAGTGGTTTTCAAGACCTTCAGAGAGCTCCCTGCATTTTACCTAGAAACAGAAAAGGCCTGCAAAATCTTAAGTTTCCTGGCCTGCATTTTCCAGGTAGGGGCAAATGACTCCAAGCTGGTCTCTAAGCCAATACCCTTGTAAACCAGAGTCCAGGAAAGATAGCTCAAGTGTGTAATTCTCTGGAGCTCAATTCTATGCAGTTGTGCTATTTCATTAAGTCACTGTGTCACTGTGTATTTTTAAGTGTTGATACATTAAAAGTCGCTTTATGGAAGATGAGTAAATTTTTTAAATACTTGGAAATTTTATTTCCTTATTAACTTCTACAGATCAGGGCATGCAACCAAAAGCAGCTTAAATGAAATATTTAAAAAAATAAAATATCAGGAAGCTATTTTTAGATTTCTTCTGGCTTATGTTTCTATTTTAGGACCCTCATTTTTCTCTTATTAAAAAAAATTATTTCCTGTACATCTCATGGACTGCAGGGTAAATTATTTGGGCATAAATAATTTAAATAGTTTTCTTTCATTTTGACTATCTCCAGTAACAACAGTTTTTATTAGCCAGCATATTGGCTTATTGCACAAATCTTAAAATGTACATTGACTACTTTTTGAGAAGAAAGTGGTATCAGTACTCGCGATGAAAAGGTTACTACTGAACAAATTCACATTTCAGGAACACCTATCTATCTTTGGTTTAAATCTTACTCTTAGTTTTTCAGTCTAAAAATCATACTGGTATTAGTATCAGGTAAGGAAATTAAAAGTTTTTTAAATGGTTTCATTCTCTGCAATATGCAAAATTTAGATTTTACTTTCTGGTACTGTAAAGAACCTGAAGTGATTCACACTTAATGGGTCATTAATCCAGTATTCTTTACCCTGAATGTTTGGATATTAAAGTTCCTTTATGTTTTCTATAACCTGTGGGATTTTCTTGCAGTGATTATTGTGTGTGAGATTTTTTTTCATTTTGGTCTAGCCATATTGTTATATTCACTCAGGTATTTGTTAATTTTTTTTAAATCTTATTCCAGAATCAGTGGTTTACATTGGGTTACTGTTTAACACCAAACGGAATTGACATTCTGCAGATTTAATTAATTATGAAACCAGGGTCTCATTTTCCTTGCTGATACTTGTTGAAAATGAGATTCCCATTCTAGTCTTTATTTTCCTCCTGTTTGTCCTTGTGCTTGCTCATCTTCCTTTTATTTGTGTGTTATAGTTCTATTCCATTTGAGAAGGCAGTTGGTAAGAACTAGAGTCCATGTACAAAGACAGGTTTACTAAGTGCTGTACAGTGGTCCTGAGGTTACAGTTGAATTAGAAAAACAAAATGTACTTATAGGAAATAAGAAAGCAAACCTTTCAAATGAGAGTGATGATTTCTTTTAAAAAAAAACAAAAATCTTTTTTTCTCTCTTAAATAATGTTCTTTATTTCACGAAATCTTTTTTTTTTTTTTTTTTGGTTTTTTGTTTTTTTTTTTGAGATGGAGTCTCACTTTGTTGCCCAGGCTGGAGTGCAGTGGTGCCATGTTGGCTCACTGCAAGCCCCGCCTCCCAGGTTCACACCGTTCTCCTGCCTCAGCCTCTGGAGTACCTGGGATTACAGGCGTCCACCACCACGCCCAGCTAATTTTTTGCATTTTCGGTAGAGACGGGGTTTCACTGTGTTAGCCAGGATGGTCTCAATCTCCTGACCTCGTGATCCGCCCATCTCAGCCTCCCAAAGTGCTGGGATTACAGGCCGGAGCCACTGCGCCCAGCGAAATCATTAATCTTAAGCATGAATAGGGATAAACAACTCCTAGAAGGAACTCAATTCATTCTTCCTGGATTTTCACTGTGTTATTAAATCACAAAAATGATAGTCCCCAATCGTTTCTTTATAGGAGGTTATTATATTTTATTACAGTCACTGCATTGTGACTGTTGTGTTTAGAATTTGAATGTACATCCAAAATGATGAGTTTCAATTTAAGAGCCTTAATAAAATGTGTGTGTCTCGGCCGGGCGCGGTGGCTCAAGCCTGTAATCCCAGCACTTTGGGAGGCTGAGACAGGCGGATCACAAGGTCAGGAGATCGAGACCATCCTGGCTAACCCGGTGAAACCCCGTCTCTACTAAAAAATACAAAAAACTAGCCGGGCGAGGTGGCGGGCGCCTGTAGTCCCAGCTACTCAGGAGGCTGAGGCAGGAGAATGGCGTGAAACTGAAAGGCGGAGCTTGCAGTGAGCTGAGATCTGGCCACTGCACGCCAGTTTGGGCGACAAAGCGAGACTCCGTCTCAAAAAAAATAAAATAAAATGTGTGTGTCTCAATTGAATAGGTTTTTCTACCTTCATTTGGAGACCTTAATTCGTATGAATTAATTCATATGAATAAGAATATGAATTAAGGTATTAGCCAAACAGGAAAACAAAAGGTGTCAATAGTAGCGAGATTTTTTTAACTCTTTTTTTTTTTTTTTTTTTTTTTGAGATGACGTCTCACTCTCGTCCCCTAGGCTGGAGTGCAATGGCGCAATCTCGGCTCACTGCAACCTCCACCTCCTGGGTTCAAGACATTATCTTGCCTCAGCCTCCCGAGTAGCTGGGATTACAGGCGCCTGCCACCATGCCTGGTTAATTTTTGTAATTTTAGCAGAGACGGGGTTTCACCATATTGGCCTGGCTGGTCTTGAACTCCTGACCTCAGGTGATCCACCTGCCTTGACCTCCCAAAGTGCTGGGAATACAGGTGTGAGCCACCGTGCCCAGCTTTTAAAAAAAAAAACAAAAAACAAAAAACAAAAAAAAACAGGATTAATTCACTTTATTTTTCTTGTATAAAAACCCTTTTTTTTTTTTTTTGGAGATGAAGTATTTCTCTGTCGCCCAGGCTGGAGTGTGGTCGCACAATCTCAGCTCACTGCAGCCTCTGCCTCCTGGGTTCAAGTGATTGTCTTGCCTCAGCCTCCTGAGTAGCTAGGACTACAGGTATGTGCCACCTCACCCAGCTGAATTTTTGTATTTTTAGTAGAGATAGGGTTTTGCCATGTTGGATAGGCTGGTCTCAAACTCCTGACCTCAGGTGATCCCCCTGCCTCAGCCTCCTAAAGTGCTGGGATTATAGGAGTGAGCCACAGCGCCCAGTCAATGGTAGCATTTCTTTTTTTTTTTTTTTTTTTTTTTTTTTTCTTGAGACAGAGTCTTGCTCTGTCGCCGAGGCTGGAGTGCAGTGGCCGGACCTCAGCTCACTGCAAGCTCCGCCTCTGCCTTCAGGGTTCATGCCATTCTCCTGCCTCAGCCCCCCGAGTAGCTGGGACCACAGGCGCCCGCCACCTCGCCTGGCTAGTTTTTTGTATTTTTTAGTAGAGATGGGGTTTCACCGTGTTAGCCAGGATGGTCTTGATCTTGTGACCTCGTGATCCACGTGATCCGCCCGTCTCGGCCTCCCAAACTGCTGGGATTACAGGCTTGAGCCACCGCGCCCGGCCAATGGTAGCATTTCTTAAGTGTCTTACAGTTATTTGAAATGTCTGCTCAGTCAAATGGCTGTTTGCAGCACTAGCTTCAGAGATGAGATATTCCCAAGATTGACCAGTAATAATTACACTATGGCTCCTAAAGTTGGAGGGTGAAGTTACTGAGAGAGTAAATTCAACTTTAAAAAGGAAAAAACAAACTTCTTTACTAGGTGATGGTGTTCAGAAAATAGAGATTAAGCACAATTTTGTATACTGGATAAATGAGATCCTTTGCTATTCATCCTTGTTGAGCTCTAGAATGCCAAAAGCCAGACATGCCCACCAGGCAGGATGTTGGAGGATCCTTCTGTGGTAAAACTAAGTGACTCTTGAGAGACAACAGTTACTGACATTTAAAAGCACCCACCAAAAACGCCAACTGGCCACCATTCCCTCTACAGCCAGTCAATGGCCTGCCAATGTGCACAAATCTTCCAGACAGGTTTTTAGTGCTTCACTTTTACATAGGGATGGGAAAGTACCACTAGAAATTTGAGGAAAACTTTGATTGTGAAAGGTAGCTCCAAACATAAAACAACTCTCAATCAGAAAATTTCCAGGAACTGGAATATCCCCAGATAAGAGAAGATGCTGTACTCAAGAAATTACGGCTGGGCTCGGTGATTCACGCATGTGATCGCAGCACTTTGGGTGGCTGAGGCAGGCGGATCACCTGAGGTCAGGAGTTCAAGACCAACCTGGCCAACATGGTGAAACCCCATCTCTACTAAAAATACAAAACTAGGTGGGGCACAGTGGCTCACGCCTGTAATCCTAGCACTTTGGGAGGCCAAGGTGGGCGGGTCACCTGAGGTCAGGAGTTTGAGACCAGCCTGGCCAACATGGTGAAATCCCATCTCTACTAAAAATACAAAATTGAGGTGGGCAGATCACAAGGTCAGGAGATTGAGACCATCCTGGCTAACACAGTGAAACCCTGTCTCTACTAAAAATGTAAAATATTAGCCAGGCATGGTGGCGGGCGCCTGTAGTCCCAGCTACTTGGGAGGCTGAGGCAGGAGAATGGCATGAATCCAAGAGAAGGAGATTGCAGTAAGCCGTGATCCCGCCACTGCACTCCAGCCTGGGCGACAGAGCGAGATTTCGTCTCAAAAAAAAAAAAAAAGAATTAGCCAAGCATGGTGGCATATGTCTGTAATCCCAGCTACTCAGGAGGCTGAGGCAGGAGAATCACTTGAACCTAGGAGGTGGAGGTTGCAGGGAGCCAAGATCGCACCACTGCATTCCAGCCTAGGCAACAAGAGCGAAACTCCATCTCAAACAAACAAAATACAAAATTTGCTGTGCGTGGTGGCACAAGTCTGTAATTGTAGCTACTCAAGAGGCTGAGGCAGGAGAATCACTTGAACCTAGGAGGCAGTGGTTGCAGTGAGCCAAGACTATGCCACTGCACTCCAGTCTGGAAGACAGAGCGAGACTGTCTCAAAAAACAAACCAACAAACAAAAAGAAATTAGAAGGCAAGACACAGTGACTCGGTCCTGTAATCCCAACAATTTGGGAGGCCAAGGTGGGAGGATTGCTTGAGCCCAGGAGTTTGAGACCATTCTGGGCAACATAGCAAGACTTCATGTCTACAAAAAATAAAATTAGGGCCTGGGTGCAGTGGCTCACACCTGTAATCCCAGCATTTTGGGAGAGCGAGGTGGGTAGATCACCTGAGGTCAGAAGTTCGAGACTAACCTGGTCAACATGGCGAAACTCCATTTCTACTAAAAATACAAAAATTATCTAGGCATGGTGGCACGTTCCTGTAATCCTAGCTACTCAGAGGCTGAGGCACAAGAATCACTTTAACTCAGGAGGCTGAGGGTGCCGAGAGCAGAGATCATCCCAGTGCATTCTAACCTGGGCAACAGAGTGAGGCTCTGTCTCAAATAAATAAAATAATGGCAGGGCACTGTGGCTCACTCCTGTTATCTCAGCACTTTGGGAGGCTGAGGCGGGTGGATCACCCACTTGAGGCCAGGAGTCCAAGACCAGCCTGGCCAACATGGGGAAATCCTGTCTCTACTAAAAATACAAAAATTAGCCAGCTGTGGTGGCATGTGCCTGTAATCGCAGCTATTCAGGAGGCTGAGGCATGAGAATCACTTGAACCCAGGAGGCGGAGGTTGCAGTGAGCTAAAATTGTGCTACTGCGCTCCAGCCTCAAAAAACAAACAAACAAAAAACAATTAGAGCAGGATAGTAGTAAAATACCAGAAAAAGAAATTTAAAATATGAATGCATTCAGTGAGAATATTAAAAGACAAGGAAGAGTTTTAGAATAGAAATTAAAAGTGAAGGGAAAAAATAAAGTTGGCTCAATACAGGAGGTTTAATAAGCAACCAACAGGAATCCCAGGAAGAGAACTGAGAAAATAGAGTGGGTAGAATTTATTTTTTTGAGACAGAGTCTTGCTCTTGCTCTGTTGCCCAGGCTGGAGTGCAGTGGCGCGATATCGGTTCACTGCACCCTCCGCCTCCTGGGTTCAAGCAATTCTCCTGCCTCAGCCTCCTGAGTAGTTGGGACTACAGGTGCCTGCCACCACGCCCTACTAATTTTTGTATTTTTCATAGAGACTGGTTTTCACCACGTTGGCCAGGCTGGTCTAGAACTCTTGACTTCAGGTGATTTGCCTGCCTTGGCTTCCCAAAGGGCCTGGATTACAAGTGTGAGTCACCATTCCTGGCCTAGAATTTATTTTATTTTATTTTATTTTTATTTATTTATTTATTTTTGAGACACAGTCTTGCTCTGTCGCCCAGGCTGGAGTGTAAGTGGCACAATCTCGGTTCACTGCAAGCTCCGCCCCTCGGGTTCACGCCATTCCCCTGCCTCAGCCTCCCGAGTAGCTGGGACTACAGGTGCCTGCCACCACGCCCAGCTGATTTTTTTTTTTTTTTCGTATTTTTAGTACAGACAGGGTTTCACTGTGTTAGCCAGGATGGTCTCGATCTCCTGACCTCGTGATCCGCCCGCCTCGGCCTCCCAAAGTGCTGGGATTACAGGCATGAGCCACCATACCCGGCCTAGAGTTTATTTTAAAATATAAGAAAATGATGAGCTTCAAGACTGGAAAATGGCTATTACTGAGTTAGCACAATAATAAAAAGACCCATACAAAGTTATACCACCATGAAATTTTAGGACACCAGACAATATTCTAAAAGTTACCAAACAGAAAAGGATTGAAATTAATATTAGCCTTAGATTCTCAACATCAGCCAGGTGCAGTGGCTCAAGCCTGTAACTCCCATACTTTAGAAGGCCAAGGCAGGAAGTTTAAATGGCACCCCTAGTCAATCACTTGTAGGGTCTGTTCTCATTGAATAGCCCCCATGGCTGCCAGAAGGGCTGTCTTAGCCTTATCATCTCAATCCCAGGTAGCCCCCTTTTACATCGACCAGTACAACAGTTTTGTCATTTGAGCCAAATGGGGCATGAATGCCCGCCAATACCCCAGGAGGCCCACAAAGGTCTGCAGCTGCCTCACCATAGTGGGCTGGGATATGCCTGAACTCTGTCTATGATGACCTCTGGTATGGCTTTTGTCTTACCCGACCAGATAACTCCCAAGAATTTGGCAGACAGTCCAGGTCCTTGGACCTTGGATTCATTGACAGCCCAACCTCATGCTGCCAAATGTTGCAAGAGGGGCACCACCACTTCTAAATCTGCAAGAGAATCAGAGGTTAACATAATATCAATGTAATGGGGTAGGTGGATCCCCTTTGGACATTTCCAGGTGGCTAAATCCATAGCAATGAGACCATGACACATGGTAGAACTACGCACATAGCCCTGTGGCAACACTGTGAAAGTCCATTGTTGCCCTTCCCACGTGAAACCAAACTGTTCCTGGCTCTCTGGAGCAATATCATTTGAAAAGAATGCATTAGCCAAGTCCACTGCATAATGGTATTGTCCCAATTCCATTGTCAGGTGGTCTGTCAAATCCGTGATTGACAGGACAGCTGCATGTAAAGGGGTTGTTACTTTATTTAGTTCTTGATAGACCACTGTCATCTGCCATGTCCCAACAGGCCTTCTGACTGGCCATACCAGAGAATTGTAGGGGCTGTGGGTGCCATGCACTATCTGCACCTCCTCTAGTTTTTTTTTTTTTTTTTTTTTTTGATACGGAGTCTGGCTCTGTCGCCCAGGCTGGAGTACAGTGGCGCGATCTCGGCTCACTGCAAGCTCCGCCTCCTGGGTTCACGCTATTCTCCTGCCTCAGGCTCCCGAGTAACTGGGACTGCAGGCGCCTGCCACCACGCCCGGCTAATTTTTTGTATTTTTAGTAGAGACGGGGTTGCACCGTGTTAGCCAGGATGGTCTCAATCTCCTGACCTCGTGATCCGCCCGCCTTGGCCTCCCAAAGTGCTGGGATTACAGGCATGAACCACCACGCCTGGCCCTCCTCTAGCTTCTTAATAGTCTCGTTTATCTCCGTATGCCCCCCTGGCAAGCAGTATTGACAAGTGGAGGTAACCTGTCCGGGTTGTGGCAGAACCTGGGCAGGTGATGCGTATGTCCCAATAGTACTGGCTTTCCTACATGTACTCGGAGTCTGAATTCTCTGGCTGTGGTGTGTAAGTTAAGACTGTGCAAAATATCCATCCCCAGAGTGTATTCCAGTATGGGAGACATATACACAGTGTATAAACAGGGAGCCAAGCAGCCAATGCCAAGGTGCAAAGATACAGGTTTTATTTTCACTGACTGGCCTCCGTAACCACCTATGTATGCAGCTTTGCCTAAACACTTATCCCGGTTCCCATAGATGAGGCTACAATTTGCGCCAGTATCTACCAGCACCAACACCTTCCGTACATTGGTGGGGTACCAGTGGATTGCCAATTCCACATGTGGCCTCCAATCTCTGGTGTCCTGCCAAGCCGGGCACCTTGGCCAGTTCCCTAATCAAACACAAAAAGCTTTATTCCTCCATCCATCTGCAAGTAATCTTTGAGCTGGAGTGTCCGGCAGGACTGGGTCGAGCAGCATCATCCTGCCCCCTCTTGGGCATTTTCCAGAATTGCTGCTCCAGGGACAATTGCTTCCACAAAGTTAACAGCACTTCATTGGGTTGCCTGTCAATTTTGTCTCAGGCAACCCCAGCCAATAACAGATCAATTCACATCTGCCTCGGGGTCACCCGCTGGGGCCACTTTTTGTCCTGTGGGGTGGCTCCCTATGGGAGGGATACCTTCCCCTTCTTTGTGGCACAGACTCCCTGCTCACACTGCTGGCTTTCTGCTTCCCCAAGAGCTGCCATGGCAGTATCACCTTAGGTATGGTGGTCACTTTATGCCCCATGTACAGAGAAGGACAACAGCCAGAGAGCTAAAACCACTCGGGGATGCAGAGCCCAACACAAGGTCCCTCATGTGGGAGGTAAAGCATTCATCATCTGGCCCTTGGGTATGAAAATCAAACATAGCTTGCCACATACCCATCTTCCGAATTCCCTCCACCAGCTCTGCATGTGATTGCCATTTACTCACAGTTTTTGATATTTCTCTGGCATCGTTCCACCCTGTCCATATGGCTGCCATCAGCCATTCAATCAGGATGCGGTCACCTTTCCCGTGTGCCAAGTGCCTACTCACCTGCAACCACTGACGGAGGGAGGGGTGAGCTGTGACAGAAGCCAACTTTTCCATCTCAGCAGTGGAACTGGAAATACCGTCAGCTCCTTTGTCCCAGAGGCAAAGCATCCAGGCAGGTAGGGGCTCCTGCTACTTGCCTAACTCCTGCAACTCAGTGGGGGTGTAGGCACTATATGAAGTGTGCTCCACCACGGTAGGGGGTCCCTGAGCCCGCCCTTGGGGCCCAAGTGGCTGTTCATGCTCTATTTTCTGGCAGACCGCAGGGTCAGCCTGCAGCAGGGGTTCTTCCTCCTCGGTATCAGATCGAATGGGAGTTTCTGGCCGGGAAGGCAGGCTCAAGCCTGCACTTATGGCAGTTCCCAATTCTTGTTCCAAGCTGTGTATCTGGGCCTCCAGGCACTCAGCTAGCACCTGGAGGTTCCTTACCTGTGCTGCATCCCACGGGGACTGGGCATGCACTTTCCACAGCATAGTCAAAAATGCCCATCCAACTCTGCCGGCAAAGGCACGCTCCTTCTTGATGCTGTGTGCTTCCAGGTGCTTCAGCGCCTTCTCCATGCTCCCGGGGGACATGTCCACCTCCGCCCCTGTTTCTACCAGGGCCCATCTGAGCAACACAGCTGCCGCTAGGTACCACAACCCATGTTGGAGCCACATGGCCAACCAGGGATCATCAGGTGCTGAGAACTCACTCACTTCAGTATCCTGCCAGTTACACCAATTGTCAGGGTCCAACCCGAGCTGGGGTTCGAGGGGAGTTGGTGGACGGGTGGCAAGTAGTTGAAAGAACACTTGGGGGTCTGGAGGCAGGTGGGACATGACTTTATTATGTGCCCCCTCTCACAGTGTCAATGATACATTTATGCACCTCAGAGCCAGGTGATGAGCTCACTTATAACATGGTTACATAACTGTGATTATATAATGCGCAGGATTGTGCACCTGTACTCCAATCCCGCTGTGTCATGCTGCACCAGATGTTTACCTCAGCCTACTCTTGACTGCCCTGCAGCCATTTTCCTTGCATATATATATACCATGGAATACTATGCAGCCATAAAAAAGAATGAAATCCTGTCCTTTGCAGCAACATGGATGAAGCTGGAGGTCACTATCTGAAGTGAATTAATGTAGGAACAGAAAACCAAACACTCCATGTTCTCACTTATAAGTGGGAGCGAAACATTGGGTACTCACGGAAATAATGACGGCAACAATAGAAACTGGGAACTACTGGGGGGAAGGTTGAGAGACTAACCATTAGGTACTATGCTCAGTACCTAGATGATGGAATCATTCATACCCCAAACCTCAGCAATGTGCAATATACCAGGTAACAAAGCTGCATATGTACTCCCAATCTAAAATAAAAGTTGAGAAAAAAAGAAAATTTGATTTTGTGCATTCTATCTTATGCTCAGTTTTGGTCTGAGTTTTGTTGTTGTTGTTGTTGTTTAATTTTTTTTTTTTTTTTTTTTTTGAGACAGGGTCTCTAAAAAAGGCCCAAGCTGGTTTCAAACTCCTGGGTTCAAGCAATCCTGCCTCACCCTCCCAACATGCTGGGATTACAGGTGTGAGCCACCACCCCCAGCCAAGTTGTTTTTTATATGAGACAATTTGGTAAGGGATCAAAAGATGAAAATACAGAAATAAATGGCATATAAATTTTGCATAACGGATAGAAGCTTCTAGTACTGATGATGGCAGCTCAAGAAATGGACTTTGCTTTGGAAGGAACAGAGTAGTCCACAGCTTTCCTTCCTATGCTTGCAGGAAACTGCTACTTGAAAAAGATGAAACATCTTTAGATAGGTTTCTCAAAAAGTAGTCAAGTGCCCTTAAGTAAGTACTTCCATTAATCTCAAGATGCCTTTGAAAATTACCGAAAGAAGTTCTGATTTCTATGGCTTCAGTGCTTTCTCACCTGATTTGTTGCGATACAAATAATACAAGGGTTAAAAAGTAGGGACTTTGCACCTTTCTGAATTCCAGAGTAAATAAGTGGTCTTTGAAGAGGTTTTCAAATACAGGTAGGTTAACTACCATTTAAGGCAAAGTCTTTAGTTACATTGCAAAGATAAATTAAATACTTAGGAGGGTAATGTTTTGGATTCTTCCTGGCTATCACTCATCAGTTAATTAGGGTCTTTTAGAGTTTGGTTTGGCTGGGTGTGGTGGCTCACACCTATAATCTGAGCACACTGGGAGGCCTAGGTGGTAGGATCGCTTGAACCTAGGAGTTCGAGAGACCAACCTGAGCAACATAGTGAGACTCCATCTCTACAACATAAAAAATTAAAATAAATAAATTAGCCAAGCATGGTGGCATGCACCTGCAGTCCCAGCTACTTGGGAGGCTGAGGTAGGAAGATGATTTGACCCCAGGGAGTTGAGGCTGCAGTGAGCCATGATCATGCCACTGCACTCCAGCCTGGGCAACAGAGCGAGACCCTGTCTCAAAAAATAAAAAAATACAACGCCAAATGTTGCATGGGACACACTTATACTAAATAAATAAATAAATAAATAAATTGTTTAGCTCAAATTCAAATGTAATGGAGTGTCCTGTATATTTTTTCTGTCGATTCTAGAGACAGTTGCGGGGTGGTGCAGCCAAAGCTGCCTTGGAGGCAGCTGCAGGTGGGTCACATGAGGGGCAGCTGGGGCAGGTCCTGGGGACCACTGAGGTGAGCGCTGCTAGGGCTTCTGTACACTGATCCATTGGCTCCCACACTGAGTATGAGAAGAGAATCAGAGCCCATGAAGGAAGTGCCTTCCTTCCACTATCACTGCATTGTTCCCCAAGTGCCCTCTATTGACAAAGCCTAACACTGAGCCAACAAAGGAAAAATGTTTCACAAAAAAAGGTGAATTGGGAGCTGAGAGACTCCCTTCTCAGGGTCTTGCACAAGAACAGTTTTTCCCTATTTTGTGCTTTCAAGTCTCCACTTAAGTCACTTCCTCTAAGAGGCTTTCCTTTCTTCACCCCACAATCTAAATCACTAACTTCTCACTCCATCTTATACTTCTCCTTTATAGCATTTGTCATAATTTTTAATTCTATTTAATTACACATGTAGTCGTTTATTTAAAACCTGTCCTGCCCACTAAACTAAAAAGTACTGATGACTATTTACTTTTTTTTCTTCTTCTTCTTCTTTGAGGCAGAATCCTGCTCTGTCTCCCAGGCTTCCCAAAGTGATGGGATTACAAGCGTGAGCCACCATGTCCGGCAACTCAGGCCATTTTCGCATCGATTATCAGCGAAAGTCTATTCAGAAATAGGACTTTCTCAGGCCAGAAAGAGTCAAGACCAGCACTGGAACTGTGTCAGCAGTAAGATCTGCCAGAATCACTCGAGCCCCAAGGCAGAGCCTGAGTTTTACAGCCGCTAGGTCGGAGTAGGTTCTACCACCGCATTCCCCTAGAGTCTCAGCGGTCTCTGAAGGAGAAAACTACAACTCCCATAAGACAACGCGAGCTCAGGTGGGCGGCTACTTGCCGCTCGTGGGCGGCTCTGACCAATAACGATTGTCGTTACAGCGAACAATTTGGCCCCGTTTGTAAAAGGCCGCGGCAGGCGAAGAGAGAAGAGGTGAGGGCGGTCGTCCGCGAAGTGCCCCGGGACTCGTGGGGGGGGCGCAGGGCAGGTAAGGGGGTCGTGTTGGAGAGAGGACCGGGGCTGCAGTGGGGCAGGGGTGTAGAGCTGGGGTTCCCAGCGGAGAGCAAGTCCAAGGAGCAGCTGCCGGCGAGGTGATGCTTCTGCCTGGGCCTACTTGGGACCGGAAGTGAGCGCTCGCGCGGGGAGGATGCCGGGAAGCAGGTCCCAGGGGATATGTGTGTGTCGCCGCAGGCCCATCCCGGAAGCCGGCCGTGAGGTGAGCGTCCAGGAGGTCGGGCGGCCGCTCCGTGACTGCAGGGCCCCGACGGCCTTCCTCCGCTGTTGCGAGGCCGTTCAGGGCTGATGTGCCCCAGCCTCCCAGTTGTGGTTTGGCAAGCCATCCAGCAGACAACAAACCCACGTTTGTGAGTTACCTGCTGGCTGTGACACTTCCGTCAAATCTGAGTAACAGTTTCCTCATCTCTAAGATGGGTAACATAGTATCTACCACACAGGGTCGTGTGGGCAGTACACGAGTAAATGCATAGAAAGGGTTTAACACGCAGTGTACTCAGCTAGTTTTATTATTTATCCGTGATGATCATTCGTTCTCTTCCCCTAACTGTGCCTCACAAGCATGAAACAGCATCCACCAAACATTTAGGTCTGGGTAGTGGTTGGATGGAAACCCACCGCGGGTTAATGCTTCCAACACCAGTCCCTTGACACTCCCGCCAAGGAGGCTGATTTGTAAACTTGCCGAGAAGAGACTACCAGGAGATCTTTCAGGTTTCAAATACAAGTTCTTTACAAGTTGTGTTAATTGTTAGTATATGCTTTCGATATAGAGTCTCTAGGAAGTAACACTAGTACATGTTTTAAAATTCAAATACTGCCAAACAGTGAAATGTAAGTCTCCCTCCTAACTTCTATTTCCCAAATCCCATGTCGTTTCTTCGGAGGCAACAGACATTGAATGT
This sequence comes from Chlorocebus sabaeus, assembly GCF_047675955.1. Taxonomy (NCBI): domain Eukaryota; kingdom Metazoa; phylum Chordata; class Mammalia; order Primates; family Cercopithecidae; genus Chlorocebus; species Chlorocebus sabaeus. The sequence continues at coordinate 70,036,424 of NC_132917.1, read as the reverse complement.
GTGTGTGTATAGATAGCTACATATGTGTGTCTCTGGTCGTTTTTTTTTTTTCTTTTAAAAGGAAGAGTAAAACCAAGAATAGCATATTACAAAGTGCTGCACTTTTTTCACTCCACACTGTATCTTTTTTTTTTTTTTTTTTTTAAGAGACAGGGTCTCACTATGTTGCCCAGGCTGGTCTTCAACTCCTGAGCTCAGTGATCCTCCTGCCTCAGCCTCCCAAAGTGCTGGGATTACAGGCGTAAGCCACTACATCCAGTTACTCAGGCCATTTTTTTTTTTTTTTTTTTTTTTTTTTTTTGGAGATGGAGTTTCTCTCTGTTGCCCAGGCTGGAGTGCAATGGTACAATCTTGGCTCATCGCAACATCTGCCTCCCGGGTTCAAGCGATCCTCCTACCTCAGCCTCCGGAGTAGCTGAGATTACAGGTGCCCTCCTCCACGCCCGGCTAATATTGTAGTTTTAGTAGAGACAGGGTTTATCCAAGTTGATCAGGCTGGTCGGGAACTCCCGACCTCGGGTGATCTGCCCGCCTCGGCTCCCGAAGTGCTGGGATTACAGACGTGAGCCACTGTGCTAGGCCATGCCATTTTTTAAAAAATAGCTGTAAAAATATTTTATTTTCTGGAAAGTATTCCATTATATAGGTATACCATAATTAATTACACCAATATCTTCTTGAGGGACATCAGGTTGTTTCTTATATTTTGCTGCTACAAAGATGCTTCATTGAGTTGCCTTATAATTTCCCTCATTTCACACACGTGGGAATCTGTAAAATAAATTCTTAGTGTAATTGCTGGGTCAGAATATCAGATCAAATATACTGATTCCAAATACGCAAAGAAGATACCAGACAAGCCCAAATTGAGGGACATTTTATAAAATATTGGACTCTTCAAAACTATCAAGATTAGGAAAAAGAAAGACAAACTCATGGCCTCGAGGAGACTAAGGAGACATGCGGTATCTTGGATTGGATCCAGAAACAGAAAAAAGGGACAAAGTCTAGAGTTTAGTTAATAATAATGTGGCAATGTTGGTCCTTTGGTTTTGACAAATGTCCCATGTTAATATATGATGTTAACATCGGGAAATTGGGTGAGGGGTGTTTGGGAACTGTGTTCTATCTGCCATTTTTCTGAAGATCTAAAATTATTCTAAAAGGTTTATTCTTTTTTAAAAGGGAGATTGAGGCTGGGCGTGGTGGCTCATGCCTGTAATCCCAGCACTTCGGGAGGCCGACACAGGCAGATCACTTGAGGTCAGGAGTTCAAGACCAGCCTGGCCAACATGGCGAAATCCTGTCTCAACTGAAAATACAAAAAAATTAACCAGGCTTGGTGGTGGATGCCCGTAATTCCAGCTATTTAGGAGGC